>NC_091435.1:173451109-173751109 GCF_964237555.1 Oryctolagus cuniculus | reverse complement strand
TGACCGGGGCTGGAGCAGGCCAGAGCCAGGAGTCAGGAGCTCCATCCAGATCTTCCACATGGATGCAGCATCTTGGATGCAAACACTTGGACCATCTTCTGCTGCTTTCCCAGGCGCGAAGAGAGAGCTGGAGAGGAAGTGGAGCAGCCAGGAATCGAACCGGCACTCACGCGGGATGCCAGCGTCACAGGCAGCCTGGTAAGCCGTGACACCGGCCGTAACCACAGCTGTTTCTTTAGCTCCCACCTCTCCCAAGTCTCGTCCTCTCCTGGGATTCTAATCTGATGTGTTTTCGGGCCTTCTTGTTCTACCATCCCTATCTTTCAACCTCTGGTATTCTTGGTCTTCATGCTTTGTTAGGCTGAATTCTGAGCAGCTTCTTCAGTTTTGCTTCCAGGATCACTTCCTCTTCAGCTTTGCTGGGGCCATCGGTCACTACAGCTGGGACTGGACACCTCGCATTAGCACACTGTAGTCCAGCAACTCCAGGCAGGGCCTCTCTTAAAAACTGCCTTGGCGGTGTTGACAGTTGCTTGTCAATCCTGATGGACTCTGTTCAATGCCGGTGGCCCCTTGCTCCTTAGTCATCGCTTCTTCAACCTCTCCCTCGTCTGTTTCTGATCCCTCTATCTTCAGTCTGCAAATCCGCTTCGCCCGTTCTCCCTTGGTGGCTGCTTCCCTGTGCGGTTTGTGATCCTTGGCTGGGCGTTCACGTCCCTCGGAAAGTTATCTTTGTTTAGAAGGCTTGTATGTTTCCACACAAGGGATTTATATGTGCGCCTGCCAACTGCCTGGGGCACTGCTGATTCACCACCACTGTAACCTAAATGGCTTAGATTCTTTTTTTTCTCTTTGCAACACATATAGAAGAGCGCAGGTTTATCACTTAGGATTCTCAACAGATAACATTTCCTTTTTTTTTTTTTTTTTTTTCATTCCATCAACAGCCAAGGCCAAAGCAGGAAAGACTGTGGATCAGACTAACCTGGTTCCAGCACTAACGGGATTCGGCTTGGAGCCTCCCACTGGTCTCCACCCCAGGACTTGGGCTCCGGCTTCGCTGTCTCCGCGTGGGTGAGTTCCAGTTAAACTCAGGCACCCCCAGCCCAGTGCTGACTTCAGCACTCATTTTTTCCTCTAGATTAGAATTTTTTCATTATTTCTGGCCCCTGAACATTTACTTTCTTTCTTGCCAGCCAAGCCATCCATTATTCATTTTTATATTTAATTCAGCAATTTTAGGTGTTTTACACCAGGAAAGAGTTTCAGATATCTGCGCAGTTATTCTGTTATACTGCCAGAAAGGAAACCACTAATTCTTAACTTACTGAATAACCTAATTGTGCTTTTAACCCCTTATGCCACTAGGAAGTTTCATGTTATTTTCTTAAAAGGGAGCCAGAGTAAATTGGGGCTCTGTGATGCGAAGCTCAGCTGTGTCTAGAGCAAGGGGCTTTGCCTCCTGGGCGAGCAGAGCCTTTGGGGGAAAAGGGACACAGATGACGACTCTCAGCTCTCCTCGCTGCCCCAAACCACAGTTGTACAGGAGCGAAAAGCAAAGCCTTTATTTTCTTGTCTACTCGCTTACTTGCTCACACGCATTTGGATTCTGTGATCACGCCTATAAATCTTTCCAACAGCGCCAGTCGTCCCTTCACCCTTTCCCGCCATCCCCGCCGTGCCTGGGCTGGCACCGCGAGTCTCCGCACAGCTCCAGAAACCCCCTGGGTGCACACAGGTGCGGGCTTTCTCTGCAGTCAGCCCGTCTCACACCCTGTGCAGCCAAGACTCGCAGTGAGTTGGAGTCATCCCGTATTAATGTGACTCTTCTTCTTCTTCTCCTTCTCCTTCTCCTTCTCCTTCTCCTTCTCCTTCTCCTTCTCCTTCTTCACAGGCAGAGTGGACAGTGAGAGAGAGAGACAGAGAGAAAGGTCTTCCTTTGCCGTTGGTTCACCCTCCAATGGCCGCCGTGGCCGGCGCACCGCACTGATCCGAAGCCAGGAGCCAGGTGCTTATCCTGGTCTCCCATGGGGTGCAGGGCCCAAGCACTAGGGCCATCCTCCACTGCCTTCCCGGGCCACAGCAGAGAGCTGGCCTGGAAGAGGGGCAACCGGGACAGAATCCAGCGCCCTGACCGGGACTAGAACCCGGTGTGCCAGCGCCGCAAGGCGGAGGATTAGCCTAGTGAGCCGCGGCGCCAGCCGTGACCCATCTTCTTAAGGACCGCGTGACTTCATGCACTGACCGACCATAACTGGTTCTTCCTCTCACACACGCAGAGTTGGTGGATATTGTTGGTTATTGCTGGACAGTGCCAAGAACATTCTGGTACCGGTATCTTGAAGGGGAGTGTCTGTTTTGAATGAAATGGCTGTCACCAGATCGCCCTCCAAAGAAGCTGAGCCAATGCATCGTCCATTAGCAAAGCAGACAAGGTGCTTCTGGGCTCTTGTTTTTAAGTTTTATTTATTTATTATTTATTATTTATTTATTAGAAAATTAGAGTGTCACAGAAAGAGGACAAGGGGAGAGAGAGAATCCATCTACCACCCACTGGTTCAATCCCAAAATGGCTGCCACCCACCTGGGAGACCCAGAAGCAGCTCTGGGCTCCCGGATTCTGCCTGGCGTCTGGCTTCTCCCCAGTCCTAGTAGCCATTTGGAGAGTGAGCCAGTGGATGTAAGACCTCTCTCCTCTAACTGCCTTTCAAACAAATAAATAAATCTTAAAAAAAAGGCATCCTCATTCCCAGTCGGTGGAAGCTAAGAAAAGCGATGCACCCATCAGCTGGACTATTTCCATTATTTGGTTGAATCAGCAGCTTACACAGGCACAACTTAGTATACTGATGAGTACCTACGGCAGAGGAAGGGTTAAAGCCCCTTAATGCTACCATTTGAACTGCTGCAGGAGTTTGGGCCCCAAAGTCTGATAGTAATAATACCAAGAGAGGCCAGTGCCGCGGCTCACTAGGCTAATCTTCCGCCTTGCGGCGCCGGCACACCGGGTTCTAGTCCCAATTGGGGCGCCAGATTCTGTCCCAGTTGCCCCTCTTCCAGGCCAGCTCTCTGCTGTGGCCAGGGAGTGCAGTGGAGGATGGCCCAAGTCCTTGGGCCCTGCACCCCATGGGAGACCAGGAGAAGCACCTGGCTCCTGGCTTCGGATCAGCACTGTGTGCCGGCTGTAGCAGCCATTTGATGGGTGAACCAACGGAAGGAAGACCTCTCTCTCTCTCTCTCTAACTCTGCCTGTCCAAAAAAAAAAAAAAAATAGTACTAAAAGAGAGGGCACTGAGCCTGGTCATGGTGTCTATCGGCGGGCCCTTTGGGATATGATTAAATCTGGTGGCTACAGAGAGAAAGACAGACACATGGACCCCGTCTCTTGCTAAGTCAAGCCCTGTGGTACCTTGGGTCTGGGCCAGCAAGGAGGCAGAGGCTGAACCAACAGAGCTTGCCCGGTCCCACCTGTGAGCTTCCAGAATCATGAGCTAAAAGAAGCCTCTTTTTCAAACGCAGTCAGCCTGCCTCGGGTATGTTGTTATAAAACAAAAAGCCGACGAATACGCCTAACGACGTGTCCAGATGGCCTGATACATGTGCATTGTCATGCGTCCGTATGCACACATGCATGTAACAAGCATTCTGGAAGTTTATCTCGAATGCTAGTGACGGATATCACTGGGATTCTGGGCTGCTCTTGCCTGTCCATCTGTCCTTCTGTCTCGCCCTTGGCATTGTTTGAATTGTCGACAGAGCACCAGCATGGATGTGAAGATGCTACCTCCCAAAGCGAATGCCTGCTGGAAACGGGGAGGCAGACCGGAGCCGTGCCCACACAGCCATCTGCTCCCCTAATGCGAGGGAAACTCGACTTTCCTACAGCGGAGCCGGAGGCAGCCATGTCGCCCACCTGCCGGCAGGCCTGCCCTGCAGCCGGGCCTCTGCTGAACGGCTGCCTCTGCGGAGGGGCCCGCCAGCCGTGGCAGACGGTGGGCAGTCCCCGGAGGGCCCCTCTCAGCTTGCAAAGGTGGGAGAGAAAACACAAACCTCTCACCCCCGCACAGCCGGGGTCATCGTCCTTCACACGACCAACACTGAGGAAGTGCGCTAAATCCTCAAAAGCCGCTCTCCTTTTTTTTTTTTTTTTTTTTTTTTTTTTTGTACTTCAAATGGTTTTGAAATCCAGAAAGTTCAAAAAGAGGGCAAATACTATCGCCAAACCTTCAACTATATAATAGCAGGCAGAGACTGAAGTAAATACTTTCCCACTGAAGTATTTCATAAGCCAAAGGTCCGACTGTTACTGCTGGGTGTGATCTTTCCAGCCTGTTTCCATGTTCACAAAGTTTTTTTCCAGAGAGCTAAATTTAGTGAAACAGCTTTAAGTAACAACCATCAAGTCTTAAACAAACAAAAAAAGCCCCGCCTCTCACCTCAACTGAATTTTCGAATCGAGCCTACTACAACCTGTCAAAATATAAAAATGGTGACACGAACAGCCCCCGCTTGCGACAGGTCACCTGGAAGATGGTTCCGCGTTACGGTGGTGTGAAAGTGCCTTTTCCTTTCACTGTCAGTGCAGTGCCCAGGGACACAGACATCGGCCGCTTTATCACAGCTTCAGGTCCCCAGCATGTCTGGGACGGGAGAGACCAGGCGATGACTTCTCCACGTAACGTGTTTTCGACCTGTGATGTTTCGAATCTGCCGTGGATTCGCTGACTTGTAACACAATCCTACGTCGAGGGGCACCTGTGTTCCCAGGCGGCCATTGAGAGGGAAGGGTGAGAGTGAGCCCTCTTACTTTCTGGTCCTCTTATGGGGACAGCAATCCTACCGGATCCAGGCCCCACCTGCCCACCTCGCGGTATAGCCACACTGGGGACTAGGGCTGTGACTTTGCAGGGGACGCATCCGTTCAGTCCTGGGCCTCCGGTGTGCAGCGTGAGAAGTTATTTTGCAGCTCCGGCCTCAGTTTACCCATGCGTAAACGGGGCTCCTGAGCCAGGGCGCTGCTGTGAGTGAGGTCTCAGTGAGTTGAACTAGGTCCAGCGCAGCGCAGTGGCTGGCGCCGGGAAGCCATGGTAAGCGTCAGCGCCATGTTGCCATCGCGGTCCTCGCCTTCATGTCACTCTTCTGAAAGCAGCCGGGGCAGGCATTTAACCCGGTGTTAAGACGACAGTGGGAGGCCCGTCTCTCGAACCAGAGTGCCCGGGATGGACTCCCTGCTCTCCTGATGTGCGAGCTTTGGGAGGCAGTAGGTGACGGCTCGAGTACTTGGGTCCCTGCCACCAGCTGGGAAAACTGGACTGAGTTCCAGGTTCCGGCTTCAGCCTGGCCTAGACCCGACAGTTGCAGGCTTTGGGGGGAGTGACACAACGGATGGGAGATCTCTGTCTCTCTGTGCCTCTCTCTCTCTCTGCCCCTCAAATTAGAAAAAAAAATAATAAATAGCTATTCTTATTTTGAATAAGAAAAAGATGGCTTCTCCTTTTCAAAATTTTTATTTATTTGAACAAAAGAGAGCGAGCGAGCAAGCTCCCATCTTCTGTTTGACTGGCCCAGTGCCCGTGGCAGCCGGGGCCAGGCTGGGGCTGGAGCCAGGAGCCAGAGTTCCAAGCAGGTGTCCCGTGCGGGTGTCAGGGAGCCAATCAGCTGAGCCGTCGCTGCTGCCCCCGGGGTGATGGAGCCAAGCATGAAACAGGACAGGACACACAGGCATCTTCCGCCAGGCTAAGGCTGTCTGGGCTCAATTCTAAAGCAGGTCGTTTAGATCCTCCCTTGATTTAGGAAGCTCAGGACCGCAAGCGCCTGGCGCTCCAGGGGCACCTTGTGGGCCTGGAACAGTGAGTCCCGACCCTCACCCTCACCTCGCGGCCCAAGTCCTGCCTCCTCTCCGGGGATGTCTCCAGGACCTCGGTCAGCGGTCAGATCCGCATCTTCCCAGCTTCTGAAAGGCGAACCATCGGAGGGAGGCTACTGAAGGCCAGACCCACTGTTTTCACGGAGTTTTAAAAAACCGCTTTGTGTGAGAAAGGTAGACACACAGAAAGACTTCTTCCATCCGTTGGTTTACTCCTCAAATGCTCACAACAGCCAGGGCTGAGCCAGGCCAAGGCCAGGCGCCAGGAACTCCACCAGGTCTCCTACAAGGGCGGCAGGGGCCCAAGTACTTGGGCCATCACTGCCGCCTCCCGGGTGCGCGTTAGCAGGAAGCAGAGCCGGGCCTGCACGCTGCCGGCACTCTGAGGTGGGGTGGTGGGGGCAGCTCCAGCAGCCCACCCGGTTTCTCACGGTGTAGACTCAGCGAGATTGCACAGCGACGGAAAGTCACCTCAGCACCATTCAGGTGCAGCGTCACACGAACGAAATAACAAGGCTTGGAAGGGGGCGAAGGCGGCGTGGCGGGGGGGGGGGGGGGGGGGGGTGCGGAGCTGGGATGGGGGGGGAGTGCGGAGCTGGGATGAGAACTGGAGGGCAGTTCCGCCCCCTCAGGCAGCCTCAGTTGACCCCAAGCTCTAAAGAGATGCGCTTACCTTGGGGGGGTGGGCAGGCTCACGGTGTGGGCGGGGGCGGGAGCCGCACCTGCTGGGGCGCAGTGGGCTCTGGGTCCGCGTCCATGGCGGCAGTCGCGGCCGTGGGAGGAGCCCGGGTCACGGTGCCACTGCACGCGCGCCCCGTGGACCCCCAGCCCCGTGGAGAGGTCCTGGCGCCTCCAGGTGGAGAGGACAGGACACGTTGTACCTCAAGGTGCCCAGGTGAGGGCTGGAGCCAGCTCACCGAGGGATGTCCTCCAGGCGGAGAAGCGGGCCACGCAGGCCACACGCGTGGACCGGAAGTGTCGGCCCTGCGGCCCCAGAATTCAAGACCCCATCCGCTGGTGGACCGAAGACCCAGGGCTTCGCACACGAGAAACCAAGGCCCTGGGGGCCGCAGAGCTGGAAAAGGCAGCCACGTCCGCTCCCCCAGGCCTCTCTGAGGGCAGGCTGTGTGGACAGGAGTCGGGCCCCACGCGCGTCCGAGCTCGCGGACGAAGGAAGCCTCGATGGGAGGCCAGAGGATGCGTCAGGATTAGAGGAGCTGAGGGAGGATGGTCCATCCGGGAGTGGCCGGAAGCCGGGGGGGGGGCAGGAGGGCAGGGCCCTGTCCTAGGAGGGGGCAGGGGTGGAGGTTTCCTGAGCCTGGGAGGAGCCGCAGGAGTGAAGCGGAGGGGAGCCTGTGGGGGGCGGGGACGGTGCAGCCAGCCACGGGAGTTGGGACAGGGCACAGGAGCGCGCAGACTCCTTTCTAAAAAGGATACCGCTTCCCCTCCGGGAGCTGCTCCCTGAAGGAAACGCCAGCTCCAAGTTGCCAGGGACACTCGAAGATAACCTACAGCACCCACGGCCTGCACAGGTGGGCGGAGCATCAGTCCCAGCCCCGCCCCGCCCCGCCCCCGGCCACGCCTCCAGAGATGAGGCCAGGTGCAGGCTTGTCCATAACAATGGATTCCCCCAACGTGGGAGAGGGCTCTTGCGTGAAAATGGAAGAGGGGAAGTGGATCCAAACGCCTGCGGGGAGCGGAGACGGGCAGAGGTGGCTCTGGGCGCCCGGCGGGCCATCGCAGGGGCAGGAGCCATCAGGCAGCCTTCCCTGGCTCCACTGCCCCTGGGCTGGGCGGCCACCCTGGAGGTGTCTGCCGCCTCCTGGGAGCAGGGGGTGGGAGCCTTCAGGACACGAAAGAAGACAGCGTCCCAGGGCGCTGGTGCAGCCGGCGAGGAGTGAGGAGCTCCCACTCCAAGAAGCCCTCCCTGTGGCCTCTGGCTGTGCCCCCCCCATCCCCAGGGTGGCCCCAACAGACGGCAGAATAGAAGGTCCCAGACGCTACCCCAGCTAAGAACGACCAAGCTCTTCGCTGCTAACAAGTGCAGAGTTTACGCCTGAAAAACGGGGCCGGCAAACCGAGCCGAGCCGAGCTGGGTGAGGGACCTTCTCAAGGAGATGCGAGAGCACCATGTTGCAAGAATGATTTATTTATTTTAAAAATTAATTTGAATTTGAAAAATTGAAAGAATCCAGTGTGTAAGCTGACTACGACAGACTGCCAAAGAGAAGAATCTGTGCGTTGCAATAGCAAGCCAAAGAAATCTTCCAGGGTGTAATTAAGATTTTTAGAATGGGACGTAGAAGCTGAGAGATGTAGACTATGAGACTTCACCAGAATTGAAAACTTCTGCTCTTCAAAAGACACTGTTAGGAGTATGAAAATACAACCTGGCCGTGAGAACATCTTCACAGAACATATGAAAAGACTTGTATCCATGGAGCTGGCGCTGTGTGGTGGGCAAAGCTGCTGCCTGCAGGGCCGGCATCCCATGTGGGTGCCGGTTTGAATCCCGGCTGTTCCACTTCTGATCCAGCTCTCTGCTGATGCACCTGGGAAAGCAGCAGTGGCTGGCCCAAGTCCTTGGGCCCCTGCACCCATGTGGGAGACCCAGAAGAAGCTCCTGGCTCCTGGCTTTGGTTTGACCCAGCTCTGGCCATTGTGGCCAATTGGGGAGTGAATCAGGGGATAAAAGATATCTCCCCTCCCTGCCCCCGTAACTCTGCCTTCCAAATAAAATAAATCTTAAAAAAAAAAAAAAGACTTGTATCCAGAATATAGGACACTCAAAATTCAATGATAAAGAAATAAACAGGGGCTAGCGCTGTGGCACAGTGGGCTAATGCCCTGGTCTGAAGCGCCGGCATCGCACATGGGTGCTGGTTCTAGTCCCAGCTGCTCCTCCTCTGATCCAGCTCTCTGCTATGGCCTGGGAAAGCAGTAGAAGATGGCCCAAGTCCTTGAGCCCCTGCACTCACGTGGGAGACCCAGAAGAAGCTCCTGGCTCCTGGCTTTGGATCGGCTGAGCTCCGGCCGTTGTGGCCAATTAGAGAGTGAACCAGCGATGGAAGAAGCCCCCAACCCCCTCCTCGCTTCTCTCTGTGTAACTCTGACTTTCAAATAAATAAATAAATCTTTTTTTTTAAAAAAAAAGAAAGAAATAGAATAAGCAAAAAATTTGAACACACCCTAAAGAAGAAATATAGATGGCAAATAAGTACATGAACGCATACTCAGTGTTGTTAGCTATCAGGGAAATACAAACTAAAACAGTGAGATTTAACACCACCACACACCGTTAGTACAGCAAAGACTACAAGGATGCCCATAGCACGTGCTGGGGAAATGTGGGGGAATAGGAGTTCTCCTACATTGCTGATGGGAATGTAAATGGTGCAATCATTTTGGAAAGCAGTTTAACAATTTCTTTACAAATTAAGCATAAGGGCCGGCATTGTGGCGCAGCAGGTTAAGCTGCTACTTGTGACATCAGCATCCCATATGGGCACTGGTTCAAGTCCCAGCTGTTCCACGTCTGATCCAGCTCCCTGCTAATGGTTGGGGGAAAAAGCAGAAGATGGCCCAACTGCTTGGCCCCTGCACCCACGTGGGAGACCCGGACGAAGCCCCTGGCCCCTGGCTTTGGTCTGATTTGGCCCGGCCATTGTAGCCATTTGGGGAATGAACCAGCGGATGGAAGACTTCTCTCTCTCTCTCTGACTCTGCCTCTCAAATAAATTGATCAATAAATATTTTTTTTTAAAGAAAAAAGATATGTGCCCACCCGGGGGGCTTATTTGACCGTGCCCCTCCCCTGCTCACCTGCCGCCCCAGTGTGCAGACCCAGGTTGGTTCCCGGCTGCACTAACACTGGCCGTGTGCTCGCCAGTGAGTGGTTCACAGCTCGGAGCCCTGTTTTCTCATTTTGAAGGTGGGATTGTGACCAGGATTAAGCCATGGGGCAGGTGCTCGCACACTCGAATCCACCGCCGCCCCAGAAATCAGCGCGTCGTCTTCCTGGTTTCCCCAGGCCTGGGCTCTATTTTTAGCTGCAGAAGCCAGCAGTGCGTCATCTTGTGTCCAGAGGTCCGGGGGAGGGATGTGGAGATGCGGGCCCATCTGCTTCGCATTAGCCGGCCTCCCCCTGTTTGTTATTCCTGTGGCAAAGCGCCGCCCATTCTCGTTGAAACACTGCGTGCACAATAACCTCTTTATCACATTTTCAGGATCTGGGCCTGTTTTGGAAAGCTTACACCTTTGCCTTGTTGCCATTGTTTGCAGGCCGATTCCAATTTCTGACAAAGGCGTTTGGAGCGCTTTGCTGGAAACGGTTGTGTGCAGAGGAACATGGCCCCGAAACGGCCAGGAGCGGCCGGAGGAGTGAGCACGCGGCCCTCGCCGGCTGTGGCTGGGCCCTGGCAGGGCGGGAGGCGGGGGTGTGCCGGACCAGGGGCTCCCGCGTGTTCTCTTCTAGGCCCGAGTCCTGGGACTCAGTTCCCTCTCCTTCTCCCCTTTGGTCGAGTCTCAGTTGGGTTTGGAGAAGCCGCCCTCCCGTGGGGCCCACACTGGGACGTGAGCCGGGTGCAGCCCCTCGTCGCCTGCAGTGGCGTCTGCCAACCCCAGTTTCAGGGGTCTCCCTGACCAAGTACAAAACAGCATAGATGCAAAGACGTTCACTGTGGCTTGCTTGTGCCACTGAAGTCCTGGAAACCACGCAGATGTTCTGGCTGGTGGGGTAAATCAGTGCATCCCTGCAGGGAGACGCCGGGCCACTGGCAAAGCAGGAAGAGAAGGGAGCAGTGCCGGGACCTGCTGGCAGGTGCTCACGAGAAAGCAAGATGCAGGAGGATGCACGTAGCAGGCCAGCCGCTGTGAAGGAAAATACACGCGCGTGTGTGTGTGTACACACTCACATATAAATACACATACAAGTATTTGCTGTTTGCTCTTGCCACAAGAAACACTGAAACATGAAGTACCATACAGGGAGAGAAGCAATACTCTCCAAGGATATGCTTTTTTTTTTTTTTTTTTTTTTTCTGACAGGTAGCGTGGACAGTGAGAGAGAGAGACAGAGAGAAAGGTCTTCCTTTGCCGTTGGTTCACCCTCCAATGGCCACCGTGGCCGGCGCACCGCGTTGATCCGAAGGCAGGAGCCAGGTGCTTCTCCTGGTCTCCCATGGGGTGCAGGGCCCAAGCACTTGGGCCATCCTCCACTGCACTCCCTGGCCACAGCAGAGAGCTGGCCTGGAAGAGGGGCAACCGGGACAGAATTCGGCGCCCCGACCGGGACTAGAACCCAGTATGCCGGCGCCGCAAGGCAGAGGATTAGCCTAGTGAGCCGCAGCGCTGACCCAAGGATATGCTTTTTAAAATGTTTATTTATTTACTGAAGAATCATTTATGGGGCTGGCACTGAAGAATCATAGCGGGTAAAGCCGCCACTGCAGTGCTGCCATCCCATGTGGGCACCAGTTTGAGTCCTGGCTGCTCCACTTCCGATCCAGCTCTGCTTTTCCACCTGGAAAAGCAGTGGAAGATGGCCCAGGTCCTTGGGCCCCTGCACCCACATGGGAGACTGGGAAGAACTCCTGGCTCCTGGCTTCAGATCGGCCCAGCTCCGGCAGTTGCAGCCATCTGGGGAGTGAAGCAGCAGATGGAAGACCTCTCTCTCTCTCTCTCTCTCTGTGCCTTTCTGTAACTCTTTCAAATAAATAAATAACTTTAAAAAAAAAAAAAAAGAATAATTTCAGGCCGGCGCCGTGGCTCACTTGGTTAATCCTCCACTTGCGGTGCCAAATCCCATATGGGCACTGGGTTCTAGTCCCGGTTGCTCCTCTTCCAGGCCAGCTCTCTGCTGTGGCCCGGGAGGGCAGTGGAGGATGGCCCAGGTGCTTGGGCCCTGCACCCCACGGGAGACCAGGAGAAGCACTTGGCTCCTGGCTTCCGATCAGCACAGCAACGGCTGTAGCGGCCATTTGGGGGGTGACCCAACAGAAGGAAGACCTTTCTTTCTCTCTCTCTCTCTCTGTCTCTAACTCTACCTGTCAAATAAATAAAAAAGAGAAAAGAATAATTTCTTTATTTGAAAGGTGGAGTTACAGAGAGAGGAAGAAACAGACAGAGAGAGATCCTCCACCTGCTGGCTCACCCCTCAAACTCACAACAGCCAGGGCTGGGCCAGGCTGAAGCCAGGAGCCTGGAACTGCACCCAGGTCTCCACGTAGGTGACAGGCGCTCCAGCACTTGGGTCATCATCCACAGCTCTCCCCGGGGCATTAGCAGGGACCAGAACTGCCCTCATATGCTGTGCTGGCATCGCAGGCGTGGTTCAACCCTCCGAGCCGCAATGCCGACCCCTAGGACACTTTTGATAGTGTCTTGGCCCATGTGAATGTTTCACAACTTCAAAAATTAAGTTAAATCTGAACAAAAGTGTAAACCCTAAAACCGAAAGTAGAGCGATATTGGTGACCCTTAGATGCCACAGGCAAGAAAGAGCCGGGTGCAGACGAGACCCTGGAGAGGCGGCCCTGCCTTCCAGCACCCTGGGAGCCACAGCAGGAGCGGCAGGCTGTGGGGACAGGGCGCGGCGCTGAACTCAAGGGGCCGCCAGACTCCCCATTCCAACTGGAGATGTGGGACAGGAGGTTGGGTTTGTGAGCTGGGATCAGGGACGGTGCTGGAGCTGGAAACGTGAATCGGGGTCGCCAGCGTGCAGCTGGCATTGGATGAACTTGGCCGTGAGACAGGATGACATCACACAGGAAAGGGAAAGGCCTGGACCCTGAACCCTGGGCCCTCCAATATTCAGGGTCAGCGGAGTGGGGGTGAACCAGCCAGCGGGGACGAGGGGAGGTAAGAACAGGCATCCTGGGGACAGTGTGGTGAATCAGGGACCCCACCAAGAGCGCGTTCAGAGGAAGGGAGGAGGGCCACTCCCTGCAGAGGTTTTAAGGGGAAGGCGGATGGTGAGTGGTTACTGCTTTTCCAAGGGTGCGTCTCTGACGAGGAGTAGGGAGGTGGAGAAACGGGGAGTTGAGAGCAGATCAACACTCTAAGACAGGAGCCAGCACAGCATGTCTGCACACTCATGGTCATGACCCAGCAGACAGGGGAAAAGCAATCAAGGCAAGAAAGTCTTATTATATAATTTGTAAAGACGAGGGAAGAGGTCCTTTGGGAGGCAGTGAGTAGAGATTGGAATGGAGTAGGCCAAGGTCGCAGAGCAGGATGTGACCCACACCTCCGGCCCTACCGTGTCCTGGAATGAGCACGGCAGAGCTCTGGCTCTGCCCATAAATGGCCACAGAGCTGGGAGCAGCCTCTGGCCCGGCTGCTGGGGAGACAGGCGGCCACAGAGGGACAATAAAAGTGAAGCCGCCTCCATTAATCAGTGCGCTGGATTAGATATGAATGGCTGAAGCCACGCCAGCAAGCTTCGGCTGTGACAGCTGACTGGGGAAATCGGGAGGCGCTGAAGCACAAACATGCCTCTGAGAGCTTCCACGAAGCCTATCTGAAAGACAGTCATACGGCTCACAGCGAGCCCAGGGACAGCTCACTGACACAGCCGTCTAGCCAGGGGCAGGGGCCAGACAACCCCACGGAGCCCAGCCCCGCTGGAAACCATGGCAGCAGCGCAGGGACCTGTCACAAGCAGAACCTGTGACGCTCACAGATGAAGAAATGTCCCCCTCCCCCACTCACAGCTGTGTGGTCTGTGCCCCGGCCAAGTGTAGTCAGCGTCTGGAAAAATGGCCCCCGTCTTCCCTTCCAACGTCCACGCCCCTTTACAATGTGATGCTGGAACTGCTCCCATTAGGAAGTGGAATCTACAGCCCAACCCTCGAATCCAAGCTGGTCTTGTGATTTGCTGTGGCCCCCAGAATGAGGCAGAAGGGATGGAGTGGGAAGGCTGAGCCTCGGCCCCTTAGAAGCCACGCACGCTCCTTCTCTCCGGCCTCCTGGGCGTCTGTGTGAGCGAGCCCAGCACCCTGCTGACCCCACTGACCACACAGAGCAGACAAGCCACCTTATCCCCTGGGCCAGCCATTCTCGGCTGACACAGAAGTTAACTGCAGTTTTATGCTTGAGCCCAGCAGAGAGCAGAAGAACCGCCCAGCTAATCCCAACCCACAGATTTGTGAGCTCAGTAAGTGGTTGCTGTTACAAGCAGTAAACCCCAACTGATGCCTACATGTGACCAAAAATAATTCGGTCCCTGAAGGTTTACAACATCTCTTTGATGAAGAAATATTCAGTGAAACTTTAAACCTCAATTGGGGGGCCAGTGTTGTGGCATAGCAGGTTAAGCCTTTACCTGTGATGCTGGAATCCTATATGAGCACCAGTTCCGGACTCAGCTGCTCCACTTCCAACCCAGCTGCCTGTTAATGAGCCTGGGAAAGCAGCGGGAGAATGGCCCAAGTGTTTGGGCCCCTGCACCCACATGGGAGACTTAGAAGCAGCTCTGGGCTCCTGGCTTCAGCCTGGCCCAGCCCTGGCCATTGCAACCATTTGGGGAGTGAACCAGAGGATGGAAGACCTCTCTCTCTCTCTAAATCTGACATGTAAATACATACAAAATAAATTTTTAAAAAGCTCAATTTTGGCATTGGCATAAGGCAGTATGGGTGCACACCAGGCTTAGAAATGAGGGCCGAAGGCCCCAAGAAAGGGTGGGCAAGGCTGGGCGTGCACTCAGAGACACATGTGCAGGACGGCATGCTGCCGTGGTTTGCATGTCCACTCCCAAACCCACGCTGCAACCTGGCGCCATGGAAACAGTGTTTATTAAGAGATGGGAAGTTTAGGAAGTGGCCAGGCCCGGGGGCTCCACGATCCTGACGGCTCAGTGCTGTCACAGATGCTCATTACGCAGGGGTGCGTTTCTTATCCAGGGGGCTCGCCACACAAGGGCCAGTTTGGTGCTCCCGCTTGAACACTCCCTCACAACACAGCAAGAAGCCCCTCCTCAGAGGATGCCCCTTGCTCACGATGTCCCAGTCTCCAGACAGTGAGAAGCTGCTTTCTGTCCCTTATACATGACCTGATCTTGGACATTCTGCTTACAGCAGCATGAAGTTAGAGCTCCAGGAAGCAGGCCTGGGAGCCCCACCTCTGTCCAGCTCCAGGGCACAGCCCAGGCCTCCTGGGGGCCTGTGCGATTCCCTTCCTTAGGCAGGACCCCCCTGGTGCTCACATGCCCGACACTCGCCCCTCCTCAGTGCTTCCTTCTCCTTACCCTGTCCGTCAGAGCCAGCCAGCAAGGTCCCGCCTCCATCACAAGGATCTGCAGCCAGCATGGGCACCATTCCCAGGGTAGGTTGCAAGGAGGAGGGTGCAGAACTCAACGTGACTCCCTCAGAAACTGGAACAGGCTGGCTGCTGCACCCACATCTTTCTTTCTCCCTCTCTCTCCTGCGGACACAACAGGTGCAAATGTGGCACGGTCAGAGGGGACCGCTGTGAAATGTCATATTCGAGCAGCACCTCAAAGAGATGAGGCCCACACACATGTGCTACCCAGGGCAGCAGCATTTTGCTTGCCGGAGTGGTGCATGCAAAGGCCCTGAGTGGCTGAGGCAGAGGGCAAGCAGCAGAAGAACGAGAGGTCAGACCGTGACCAGAGAGCCACATCACTGCAGACATGACTCCTCCTGCCCAGTGGGAAAAAGCTTTCGGAAACCAAAGGCAGAAACACAAGACAGTGTAGGCGGCCACTGTCATAATTCAGTGAGACGTTACGGTGGCCTGAGCCAGGAGGATGGCAGGGGGGTAGACAGAACTGGTTGGAATGCAGACGCATTCTGGGAGTAGACGCAACAGGGTCTGCGGGTGGGAGGAGGCCCGGGGGTCATGGCAAGGTTCCAGCCGGAGCAGCTGGCCGCACGGAGCAGCAACGCCCGGAGCGGACGCCCACCAGACGGCTGTTACAGAGTCCCCTCCAAATTCACACGTCCAAGCCCTGGCACCCAGGGAGGCTGGACCTGGAGACGGGGCCCCGTGGAGGAGATCACGACTAAACGAGGCCACAGGGATGGGGCCCTAACCCAACAGGGCGGGGACCTTATGTGAGGAGAGAGACGCCAGGAGAGCGTGCGCACGAAGCAAAGGCCAGGTGCTGGCACACGGAAGACGGCCATCCACACGCCGGCAGAGAGGCCTCAGGAGACCCCCGGCTCCAGAACCGCGAGCCAAGGCGCTCTGTCGTTCGAGTCTCCCAGGCTGCACTGTCTTGTTATGGCGGTCCCAGGTGGCTGGAACAAGTCTCACGGAGTTGTAGTCAGCTGTCGGGTGCGCGAGTCTGGAGTTAGGGGGCGAGCCCTAGGCTGAAGATGTGCATTTGGGAGTTAGAGCCCAGAGGCCGAATGCATTTGTCCAGGGAGAGCGTGGAGAGCGAGGAAGGGCGGCGGTGGTCTTGGGTGGTTAAGGGCACCAGCAGATGAGCAGCAAAGGAGACTGAGGACGTGGGTTGAGGTGGGAAACAAGAGCGGCATCCCAGAGCCAGGAGGAGACGCTGGCGAACTGTCACAGGCTCTTGCCAGCTGGGGCAAGATGAGCACCGGGAACCGAGCACTGGACCGGGGAAGACGGAGGTCACCAGTGACCTTGCGAAGCGCCATCCTGGCGCAGTTACGGTGTGAACCCCTCACTTAAGTGGTTCCAGAAGAAAGATGCTGAGAAAGCCTGGAGACGGTGAGCGCATGCAGCTCCTTCCAGGAGGGTCTCACCAAGAGGGTAGGTGAGTGGGCTGGGTGTTGGAAAGGAATATGGGTGGTGGTGGGTGCTGCGGCACTGTGGGAAAGCCACCACCTGCAGCGCCGGCCTCCCCTGTGGGCACCGGTTCGTGTCCCAGCTGCTTCACTTTCCATCCAGCTCCCTAATGGCCTGGGAAAGCAGCAGATGTGGCCCAAGTGCTTGGGCCCCCGCCACCCACGTGGGAGACCCAGATGAAGCTCCTGGCTCCTAGCTCTTAGCTTCTGCCTGGCTCAGCCTCGGCCCCCGGTGGCCATTTGGGGAGCGATCCAATGGATGAAAGATCTCTCTGTCTCTCTTGCTGTCTCTAACTCTGACTTTCATATAAATAAATCTTTCGAAAATAAAAAAGAAAGAAAAGGACTATGGGAACAAGGCAGCTACTTGCCCTTGCGCACTCTGCTCTGTCTTCGGAGTGGATGCTCCCACAGCATGTTCATAGGTGGGCAGATGTGGGCTCAGCGGGACAGCGAGGCCTCTGCCTTGGGTTAGAGCACGGGATTCAAAGGTCAAGGTCATGGGACAGGGGAGCGGGTTGTAGACGTGGCGGAGCTGCCACTGCCTGTCTTTCCAGTGCAGTGGGAGCTCTCCGGGGAGCGAGGGGGCGTGGACGAGGCACAGTGAGACTGGGGCTCACGAAGGGCCCTCTGGAAGCTACTGCCTGTGAACGCAGAGGCAGCCGGCGAGCCTACCCCAGTGGGTTTCTCCAGCCTCCAGGAGGTGCAGCATGGGTGCAGCCAAGGTAGGGATCTTGTGGGGTGACTTCAGGGAAAGAGGCAGGCACGGGAGTTGAAATGTGTGACGATGAGGGGCCAGGGACTCCGGGCTGGCCAAGGAGAAGAGTGAGGCGATGGACAATGGGGACGAGGTGCGGGAACAGAGGAGGAGGAGCGATGGGTCCCTAGGTCTGACCTCCAGTGTTCAAGAATTTGGGGTGAGCGCCTCCAAGAGAGGAGCAGCTGATTGGAGGGGCAAGAGCTGTAGAGCTCACAGCTCTGGGGGTGGGGGTGGGGGTGGGGGGAGCGCGGCCAGAAGCTGCAAGGGAGAGGCAGGCTCGGCCTTGGGGCCCAGTGATCCGAGGGGCAGGGAGAGAAAAGGCACAGCCCAGCCCCGACCCCACCGCGTGCAATCCTGAGACAGCTGCAGGGGAATCCGTTCTGCAGGCCAGTCGGGCTTTCTCATAAATCAAGACAGCGCGAAGTCCTGGGCTGAGGGAGAGGAAACGGGATTCTGCTAATGGTTTAGGTTGAATGTGAAAGGGCCCCGGGGAAGGATTTGAAGAGCAGGCTTCAAGCCCCGCCTTCCCCGTCACACGGTCTGACCTCTGCCATGACTCCTGTGGCTGCTGGGAAAGCCACAGAAAATCAGGCGTGAGAAGTGGCTGGAGAGAAGCCACAGCCGGCCAGGGCCGCACTTCCGGTGATCCTGCAGGTCGCAGCCACTAAGATGCTGTGCTCACAGCCAAAGCTCTTCCTGACTCCTGGCTGCTTGTGCTTTTGGGGTTCCCTCCATTTCTCTGTCCACACCCCCTCCTCTTCCTCCAGCCACTTTTGGTTAAACAATTCTTTTTTTTTAAAGGTTTATTTATTTATTTGGAAGGCAGAGATAGATAGATAGACAGACAGACAGACATATTTTCCACCCTCTGGTTCACTCCCTAAAATGCAGAAATAGCCAGAGTTGGGCGGGTCCAAAGCCAGGAGCCAGGAGCTTCCTCTGGGCGTCTCACATGGGTGCAGGGGCCCAAGCATTTGGGGCGTCTTCTGCTGCTTTCCTCGGCGCAGTAGCAGGGAGCTGGACTGGAAGTGGAGCAGTGCCCATGTGGGAGGCCGGCACTGCAGGTGGCAGCTTAGCAGTTAAGCCACTCTAAGGCATCCCAATCCCTCCAGGGGTGAACCCACTGGGTCTGATCACGAGACCACGGGAGCGGACGTTTCTGATACTGGAGCATTTCTGTTGCTGCTTCTCTCCTTGCCTTAGTGCAGGGAGTCATTAAAAATGCCAAAGGTTAATTTTTAACACTTAAGAATAAATTAACCTTTGGCATTTTATCCCTGTTAAACATAAGAGTGGGAATAAGAGAGGGAAGAGATGTATAATTTGGGACATGCTCAAGCTGACTTGCCCCAAATGGTAGAGTTAAAAACATACCAGGGGATTCCAATTCAATCCCATCAAGGTGGCATGTACCAATGCCATCTCACTATTCCAAGTGATCAATTTCAGTTCACAATTGATCATAATGAAAGGACTAAGAGTCAAAGGAAGCACATAAACAAGTCTAGTACCTGCTAACACTAACCGATAGGATAAATAAAGGGGAGAGTGATCCAACATGGGAAGTGAGATACTCAGCAGACTCATAGAATGGCAGATGTCCTAAATAGCACTCTGGCCTCAGAATCAGCCCTAAAGGCACTCGGATCTGGCTGAAAAGCCCATGAGAGTATTTCAGGCATGGAGAGCCAAGACACTCTGGCAAAAGATCTCTGTGAGTGAGATCCCAGTGGAAAGAACAGGTCATCAAAGAAGGAGGTACCTTTCTCTGAAGGGAGGAGAGAACCTCCACTTTGACTATGACCTTGTCTAAACAAGATAAGAATCGGAGAACTCAGAGGGCTTCCATAGCCTTGGAAACTCATGACTGGAGCATAGGGAGACTACTGATGCCATAAACAGGAGTGTCAATTGGTAAAGTCAACAACAGGAGTCACTGTGCACTTACTCCTCATGTAGGATCTCTGTCCTTAATGTGCTGTACACTGAGGCTTAATGCTATAACGAGTACTCAAACAGTATATTTCACTTTGTGTTTCTATGGGGGTGCAAACTGTTGAAATCTTTACTTAATGTATACTAAACTGATCCTCTGTAAAAAAAAAAAAAAAAAAAAAGAAAAGAAAAAGAAAAAGAAATTATCAATTCCCAACTTGACTCTCACTGGGATTAAACATGACAATAGGTCTGATCTGATTTCATCATCATTTAAAAAAAATCATCTATTATTTTTCACTTTATGTTTCTGTGTGAGAGCAAACTGTTGAAATCCTTACTTAATGTATACTAAGCTGATCTTCTGTATATTAAGATAATCGAAAATGAATCTTGATGTGAATGGAAGGGGAGAGGGAGTGGGAAAGGGGAGGGTAGTGGGTGGGAGGGACGGTATGTGGGGGAAGCCATTGTAATCCATAAATCGTACTTTGGAAATTTATATTCATTAAATAAAAGTTAAAAAAAAATGCCAAAGGTGAGTCTTTACCGGTGCAGCAGGTACCGCGATGTCTCTGTCTTTGAGAGGGCGCAGGCCTGTGCTGCTGCTGCCTCGCTGGCTCTGGGCAGCCTCTCGGGTTGCCTCGACCCTCAGCACCTCTGCCTTGACCTTGGCACACCTCAGGGGCCCAGCTTCCAGCTGTTATTGGCATGACGACTCTTCCTTGTTCTTTTGCAAAATTATCTTGTCTATCCCCAGCCTTTCATCTTTCCACACAAATTGTAGGCTCTGGAACATTCACAACTCACCTGTGTATAAATCATTTTTACATCGATTTTATAAATCATAAACATATTTGCTTCTCAAACTACCCTCCACATCTCTTGCCTCCCCTTCCAACTTCTTCCCTGCCTTCCTGCACTGGACGGTGGGCTACCTCCTCATACTATCTTCCAATTTCTTATTTGCATCTTCACCTAAGTTCTGATCTAGAATTATCTCACCAATAGGCACTTTTGTTTCAGTGAGTAAAGCTATAATTCCAATGATAAAATTAAGGCCATTATGATTATCAATAGGAGCTGGCATTTAGCACAGTTGTAAGGATGCTAACTGGGATCAGAGGGCCTGGGTTCCAGTCCTGGCTCCACGCCCAGTTCCAAAGAGGCAGCAAGTGCCGACGTAAGTCGTTGGGTCCTTGCCACCCACGTGGGGGGCCTGGGTTGAGATCCAGGCTCCTAGCTTTGGCCTGGCCCAGCATGGGCTGTTGTGGGCATCTGGGGAATGAGCCAGTGGATGGGAGATGTCGCTCCCCCTCTTCGTGGAGGAACGACACTAGACCCGGCGCTGTTCTTTTGTCTGCTCGGCCCTTCCCGGGTTTGCTGCTGGTCCTTCCCGGGTTGGCTGCCGATCCCTCCACCTCTGTGGAGGGGCGGCTCCCCCTGCCACTTTCCCCACTTCCGCGGGGGAGCGGCACACTGCTGGCCGGCTCTCTCGGGGGCTGCTCAGATGTTATCTGGATGTTCCTGGTGCATGTTGTCTCTCTCCTCCTTTATAGTCCTCTTCCACCAATCCCAACTCTGCTACCCACACGCCGAGTATGCTGCTCTCCTCCAATCAGGAGCAGGTCCCACAGTTTATTGGTTGAACTGGAGGCAGCTGTGTAGAAGTTGTTTACTCCTCTCCCAGCGCCATATTGTGGGAGAGCAGATGAACAGAATAAGTCTTAATTCCAGTAACTTAGTCTAGTCCGAGTTGCTCCCCACAGGGAGATCTCTCCTCACCCCTTTCAAATAAACAAATAATTGTAAGGAGATAGTGAATAATTAGGAAAGAGGGACACGTGTATCCGTGACCAGAACAGGGTCATAGCTGGGCTTCCTTCCTCCTGGGAGCAGTCAGACTACACACACGATCACAAGCTTCCTCCTAACGCAGTCTTCCCAGGAAGGGAGATGGGAGCTGCCAGGAGAGGATGCAGAGCAGGGCACAGGGCCTGGCCCGAGGTGACCCCTCTCACACCGGAACAGGAGGGGCGGCACCCGCGGGTGCACGCGGAGCGGAGTGGGGGGAGCTGGGGGTGGGAAGGGGAGGAGGTGTGAGATTTCAGAGTGGAAGAGAGAACCCGAGAGTGCTTCTGACTCACGGAGGACAGGATTACCAGAGAAGCTTTGGTGCAAAGCTTTGCTTTTTTTTTTTTTTTTTTTTTTTTGACAGGCAGAGTGGACAGTGAGAGAGAGAGACAGAGAGAAAGGTCTTCCTTTGCCGTTGGTTCACCCTCCAGTGGCCGCCGCGGCCGGCTCACCGCGCTGATCCGGTGGCAGGAGCCAGGAGCCAGGTACTTTTCCTGGTCTCCCATGGGGTGCAGGGCCCAAGCACTTGGGCCATCCTCCACTGCCCTCCCGGGCCACAGCAGAGAGCTGGCCTGGAAGAGGGGCAACCGGGACAGAATCCGGCGCCCCGACCGGGACTAGAACCCGGTGTGCCAGCGCTGCAGGTGGAGGATTAGCCTAGTGAGCCGCAGCGCCGGCCCTGGTGCAAAGCATTTTGAAATCTCTGCATATGAGGAGTCTTCAAAAACTTCAACATCCTCCCCCCCACAAAAAAAAAGTGTGTTCTAGCAAAACTAGATGCTGGCTTGAAACGTCTTTGCCCCAGAAGACTTGGCCGTTAGTTCCTCTCTCCCACGAGCGCTGTGAGGACTCTGGATTCTCAGGAGCGCCCGTCTGAACTCCTGGGTGATGTAAGCTTGTAGACGCGCCACTCCCGTCTCCCGAAGCCACTCCCCGTGGGACCTTCAGAATCCGCCAGAACACAGAGCTCGTGAGCAGCCCCCGCCCCCACCCCTGCCCCAGCCCCTGCCCCAGTCCCTGGCTGGGCCAGCGGGGGCGTTGGGGGCTGGGGCGGGGACAGGGCCCTGGTTGCTCCAGCTCCTCCCGCCCTCCTCACAGGCCCTCCCTTCCGGCCCCCCGTTCCATGTCTGCGGCTCAGGGGCACGTGAACTCGTGCACTTGTCGTGAAGCTAAACTGAGACACGCCAGCCGGACCGTGTGCTGCTGGAGAGTAGAACTCGGCTGCTTTGGTGCACACACAGGCTGCACGTGGGCTTTTCCGGGTGTTCCTGTGTGAAGGGACTTGGGAATGTTAATAAGACTGTGAACCACGAAAGGGGGAATAAAAAGACATGGGTGGGGGAGATTGCTGATAGTGATAACTTACAGGACCAGTGAATTAGAACAGCTCGTGGTGGGCCGGCGCTGTGTTATAGCCGGTAAAACAGCTGCCTGCAGTGCCAGCATCCCGTATGGGCGCCGGTTCGAGTCCCGGCTGCTCCACTTCCGACCCAGGTCTCTGCTACAGCCTGGGAAGGCCATTACCAGGGAGCTGGGATGCTGGTGGCAATGCAGGCGGTAGCTTTACCCATTACGCCACAGCGCCAGCCCGAGGATATTCTTATAAAAACATTAGTTTGCTGATTTGTATTCGGGTCTCCTTAGAGAAAAAGCAGGAGGCGCGGAGAGCCGGCTGGTAACCAGGATTGTGCAGGAGCACATGCTGTGCACTAGTGTGCAGAGAAGGCTGAGGGGTCCCGACAGCCTCCAGGAGCCGAGACCTGGGAGCGGACAACCCTGGATTCGAGTCCCGGCCCACTCGCCGGCTGTGTGATGCTTGGCAAGCCACTCCGCTCCTGATTCTTCACTCATTTTCAAAGAATTACCACGAGTCTCCGAGGAGAGTGGGCCAGACGAGCGAGACGCGGATTAAAGTGGGCGAAGAGCCGGCCGCTCACTGACGCCCTGGGTCCCGCGCGGTGATCAGGACGCCCGAGCCCTCAGCCGTGAGGCGGGGGCCAGCGCGGGGGCCAGCGCGGGGTCGGCCCAGCCGCGCGCATCTCAAATGCCGGCTACTGCCGCTCCGCGCGCACGAGGTGCACAAGCCGAAGGGGCTCCGTGGAGAAAGGACGCTGTGACCACTGACGTCCACGGGCAAAGGGGTGGAGCTGGGCCCCTTGCCCCACGCCAGCTACAAAACTCTAAGACAAACAAGCAGATCTCTACACCTGTGGATTAGGCAACGGTTTCCTGGATATGACAGCGAGGCAGAAGGGACAAAAGAAAGAGAGATAAATTGAATTTCACCAAAATTACAAAGGGCCAGCACTGTGACATGGCAGCTAAGCTCTGCCTGTGACGCTGGCGTCCCCTGCGGGCTCTGGCTGGAGCCCCGGCTGCTCCACGTCTGACCCAGCTCCCTGCTGATGCGCCTCGGAAGGCCAGTGCTTGGGCCTCTGTCACCTGTGGGAGACCTGGACTGAGCTCCAAGTTCCTGGCTTAGGCCTGACCCAGCCCTGGTTGTTGTGGCCATTTGGGGAGTGGACCAGCTAATAGAACACGTCTCTCTCTCTCTCTCTCTCTCTCTCTCAACCTTTCAAACAAAAATCTAACCAGTTCCTCTATGACAAGTTCTAAAAAGAATCACCAGGCACACTTGAGGACAATGCCCTGTGACGAGTTATGTGCAGAGAACCAACAAAGATCAGGGTTTGTTTCTCCCTGGCATTTACCTTCAGTGGTGAGTTCAGAATCACTCGACAGAAGGCATTTTGGCTCCTGACCCTCAGAGCCACCCCACCGCGCACCCCCGGGGAGGCCTCTTCCCCCGAAGCCCCCAGGGCTGCTTGCTGAAGGAGACCCTGGGTCTGAACCTCTTGGATCTGCAGGGCAGGGGTGCCTCTGCCTCCCCTCTGCTAGGGATCTGCCCTTTGGAGGTGGGGCCCCCAGCTGGCCAGAGGCCTTCCCCGCCTGCACTGGCGCCATGGCAGCCCCCTCCTGACCACTGGTTGGACCCAGGAATAACTGAGCTCATTTTACAGAAGCACAGTCCAGGCCAAGAACAATAGGGAAACACAGAACCCAGAACCGGAGGGCACGTCCAGGGTTGAGAGAGAGCAGAAACCGACTTGAATTTGGTGCTGAGGTTCCCAGTGGCCAAGGTGAAGAGAGAAACATGTTACATAAAACAGCTCTTATTGTCCAAGAGGAGGAAACATACTAAAACATCCCCCTGGTGCCCGCCTATAAAATAAACTGCTCACAAATGGGCGTGTCTCGTAAGACTGTGGTGAAGAACACAGGAACACAGTCACTGGCAACCTGAGGCTGTTTCCTATCAAGGCCTTTGAGGAGAACCCAAGGCAGAGCCAGCAACACAGCTGGGCAAGGGCTCGCCTGCACAGACACCTGGAGAAAAGCTGCTTGCTTTCTTGAGAGAGATTTTCTTTTATTTATTTGAAAGGCAGAGTGACAGAGAAAGAGGGAGAGACACACACACACAGGTCTGTTTGTCCACTCCCCAGATGGCCAGGCTGAAGCCAGGAGCCTGGAACTCCCTCCAGGTCTCCCACGTGGGTGCAGGGTTCAAGTTCCCAGGCCACCTTCCGGGGCTTGCCAGGCGCATCAGCAGGGAGCTGGATCGGAAGTGGAGCAGCCGGGATTGGAACTGGCACTCACATCGGATGCCAGCGTCACAGGTTGTGGGTCAAGCCAGTGTGCCACAGTGCGGGCCCTGAGAAAAGCTTCTTCAAGTGTTTTGTTTTGTTTTTTGATGGCAGAATCTTTTTTCAAACAAAGTCTCATGCAGAACACTAATACGCAAAACAAACGGGCTGGCACTGTGGCACAGTAGGTTAATCCTCTGCCTGTGGCACCAGCATCCCGTAAGGGTGCCTGTTCGAGTCCCGGCTGCTCCTCTTCTGATCCCGCTCTCTGCTATGGAGTGGGAAAGCAGTGGAAGATGGCCCAAGTCCTTGGGCCCCTGTATCCAAAGAAGCCCCTGGCTCCTGGCCCAGCTCTGGCTGTTGCGGCCATTTGGGGAGTGAACCAGCAGATGGAAGACCTTTCTCTCTCTCCCTCTCACTGTCTGTAACTCAGTCAAATAAATAAATAAATAAATAAATAAATTCTTTAAAAAAAAAAGGCTGGGCGCTATGGCATAGCAAGCAGGTAAAGCCGCCACCTGCAGTGCTGCCATCCCATATGGGTGCCGGTTCGAGTCCCCGCTGCTCCACTTCTAATCCAGCTCTCTGCTTTGGCCTGGGAAAGCAGTGGAAGATGGCCCAAGTGTTTATGCCCATGCACCTGTGTGGGAGACCCAGAAGAAGCTCCTGGCTTTGGATCAACGCACCTCCAGCCGTTGCGGCCGCCTGGGGAGTGAACCAGCGGATGGAAGACCTCTCTCTCTGTCTCTGCCTGAGCTAAACTGTGGCTTGTTTCAGCCCTAGGGAATTCTGGGTGGCTTTAGATGCAGCACTTACTGTGGGGACAGACAGCTGAGACCGGAGTCTGTACAGGAAGCAAGCCGACCGCATCCCTGCAGGTGTTCTGGGACAACCGGTGACCGACTGCTCCTTCCTTCCTTCCCTCCGCATCACCCCAGCCAGAGGTCTGCCCAAGACCTGCAGAGCTCAGCCTCACACGGTGCCTGCAGGAGGGCAGCACATGGCGGGAGGAGAACCCCTCCGTCTGGGGGGCTGGAGAGAAAGGAAAGGGAACCTCGCAGCTGGCAGGCGGCCCCTCTCTTCACCTCTTTGTGAGTCCTCCCCTTGCCTACTTTCTGGCAGTGTGCAGGCACCTGTTTGGGCGCAGGCTAGTCTCTCGGCGAGGTCTTCCTGACCTTGGCAGGGGTTGGCGCCCATCATCAATATTTTGCTGTTTCTGGGGCCGACTCAAAGAGTGCCTGGCTTCAGTTGCGTTCATCTCGGATTTTACCCAGCACTCCTGCCTCTTAACGGCTCATCTTTTCAGTCTCAAGAGGCTGGGAAGAGCCAGCTGTTACTGCGCTTGTACGTATGTCAGCCCCTCTCACCACTCCAAGCGTCTCGGTTCCAGCTACAACTGCTCTCAGAGGTAGATGCTATTATTTTTTCCATTTTTTTAGGCGAGAGAAAATGGCCCAGCCAGGGCTGGATGCCTGGCAGAGCGGCCGTCTTAGTGCATTTCCTGCTGCTGTAACGGAATGTACTACAGACTGGGTCGCCTTAAAGACAGGGAGGTGAAGATCAGGCTGCCAGCATCTGATGCAGATTCTGTTGCATCCTCACCCGGTGGAAGGCGAGGGCAGGAGACAGCGCACAGCAGAGCCGTGGGCACGCTGCACCACCACACAGCGCTCACCCAAGCCTGAGAGCGGAGGCCTCCTGACCCCAGCACCTCTCCCCCAGCTCATCTCCCAGCACCGTTGCACTGGGGATCAAGTTTCCAGTGCAGGACTTTCAGACCACAGCACTGTCTCCAAGCCCGCACTCTTAGGGGAGTTTGCCATGCTACCACCCCCGCCCCGCAAGAAATGTGGAAAAATAATCTCTCGGGACAGATTCTTTTCTGGACCTTGGCTACTCTCCAAACCCAAACGAGCTCAATGTCCAAAGGAAGGCCCACCTAGGAAAGCAATTTAGGCAGGTAGCTAGGACCAAACTGATCAGATTTGTGAACTGGAGACCACATCTTCACACCACGCTCATGTCCCTACCTGACCCCACCTGGACACCCACCTGCCACTCAGACCGCGTGACCACTCTCCTCTGGAAGTAAATGAAAGTCCTGGAACACAGCGGGTCCCCCCTGGTTGCCCCCTGCCTCTGGGCGCACGGCCTCCACCCCGCCTCTCTCTCCTGCCTGCACGCTTGCTCCACGTTAGCTTCTAGGCTTCTTTCTCCGGACTAAAGCCCTCACTCTCCTGTGCATTTTTCTCACTGAATAAAATGCTTAAAAACGTACTGCGTCGCCTGGTCTGTTTGAGCCGATACTCAGTATTCTTCTCTGAATA
Organism: Oryctolagus cuniculus; assembly: GCF_964237555.1. NCBI lineage: Eukaryota > Metazoa > Chordata > Mammalia > Lagomorpha > Leporidae > Oryctolagus > Oryctolagus cuniculus. The sequence goes on along the minus strand of NC_091435.1, from coordinate 173,723,945 downwards.
GATGGCAAGAACCCACAGGATTATTAATCATAAAATTATTACTAAAGCTAGATTATACCAAAAGCAGGGATTTGAAGCCTACAGCTAGGGCTTCCACCAGCCGACTCATTTCACTGGCACGTTCTCCTACCCTGCCGAGGCAGTCCCACTAAAGCAGAAGGCGTGAATTAGACTCAGTCTCATGATATCCAAAATGTCCAGGTTTCAACCGAAAGTCACTAGACATACCGAGAACCAGGAATATCTCAACTTGAGGGGACAGAGACATTAGAATTCTGACAAAGGTGTCAATGAGTAATTACAAGCACACTTGAACCAACCAAAGAATCAGTCAAACTAAAGTCTCAGTAAAGAAACAGAAGATGTAGGGGCCAGCGCTGTGGTGCAGTGGGTTAACGCCCTGGCCTGAAGTGCCCACATCCCATATGGGCACCAGTTTGAGACCCCGCTGCTCCACTTCCCATCCAGCTCCCTGCTGTGGCCTGGGAAAGCAGTAGAAGATGGCCTAAGTCCTTGGGCCCCTGCACCCACGTGGGAGACTGGGAAGAAGCTCCTGGCTCCTGGCTTCGGATCAGCGCAGCTCCGGCTGTTGCAGCCAACTGGGGAGTGAACCAGCAGATGGAAGACCCCTCTCCCTCTCTCTGCCTCTCCTCTCTGTGTAACTCTTTGAAATAAATAAATAAATAAATCTTAAAAAAAAAAAAGAAGATGTAAAGACCCAAGTGGACATTTTAGAACTGAAGAATATAATAACTGGAATTGAAAACTCAGTGAATAGGTTCCATGGCAGAAGGGGGCAGGGAGACAAGTCAGTGAATCTGAATGAAGAACAAAAGGAATCACCCATTCTGGAAAACAAAGAGGACAAAGGCCAAGAAAGTCCAGTGCCGTGGCTCGCTAGGCTAATCCTCTGCCTGCAGCACCGGCACACCGGGTTCTAGTCCCGGTTGGGGCGCCGGATTCTGTCCTGGTTGCCCCTCTTCCAGGCCAGCTCTCTGCTGTGGCCAGGGAGTGCAGTGGAGGATGCCCCAAGTGCTTGGGCCCTGCGCCCCATGGGAGACCAGGAGAAGCACCTGGCTCCTGCCATCGGATCACCGCGGTGCGCCGGCCGCAGCAGCCATTGGAGGGTGAACCAATGGCAAAGGAGGACCTTTCTCTCTGTCTCTCTCTGTCCACTCTGCCTGTCAAAAAAAAAAAAAAAAAAAAAAAAAGGCCAAGAAAGAAATGAACAGAGCCCCAGGGGCTTGTGGGACTGACCACAACAGAAGCTCTAACAGTGTTCCACTGGCATCTCAGGAGGAAACTGAGTAGGGCCAACCCCAGAACACAAAGGCTGGAAACAAGTTTGGCCAAAGACATAAATCTACAGATTCAAGAAGCCAAGAAAACTGAGCTAAGCCTAAAGAAATCTATACCAAGACACATCACAGCAAAGCTTCTAGAAACTAAAGATACGGGGTGGGCGCTGGGGCGCTGGGGCGCTGGGGCGCTGGGTTAAGCTGCTGCTTGGGTACCTGCACGCCGTACTGGACAGCTGCGGACCCTGCTTCCTGCTCATGCATCCTGGGGGGCAGCAGACCACGGTCCCTGCCACCCACACGAAGACTCACCTAGAATCCTGGCTTCCGGCTTCGGCCTGACCTAGCCCAGGCTGTTCTAGGCATTTGGGAGTGAATCAGCAGATGGAAGATCTCTCCCTCCCTCTCTGCTTTTCAAGTAGACGGAAGTTAAAACATAGACAACCACATTATCCCGCACCTTGGTTGGTTTGTTTTGGGTTTTCGTGTGCTCGGCACAGTGTATTAGTTTTCTCTGGGGGATGCTACAGTAACAACTGATGCTCAGATCTCCGTGGCTGACAATAATCTGTTCACTTTTCACTCTTTACATGTCTGCTTCCTATGTCTTCGTTCTTCCAGGGCCCAGGCTGACGGAGCAGCTCATATCTTGGTCTAATGGCGGAGATAAGTGTGATGGCTGAATAGGCAAGGGATCTTACAACTACTGCCTAGCTGTGGCATAGGTCATGTCCACTCAAAACTCACGGGCCAAAGTCACAAAGCCAGAGCTGGCATTAGTTGGAAGTGGACTCTGCCTGCCCTCAAAAAATCAGAGAACAAAGTGTGCACTGCAAAACCCACACACAGGCAGCAACAGATGGGGAACAGCGACCCCATCACCACAGTCTGCACACTGCGTGGTTAATAACCACTTCCTCCCCGTCTGGCCCCAAAATAAACTTCTCCCCTTCCCCAAGACACCCCCAAAGGCTCATCCAGTGCCCACATCAGACATCATCTACAGGAGATCTCGATTCAGCTTCTACTGGGAACATGAATTAAAAAGACAGATGGCCTTACCCACGCCCAGCGTACAGTGGTGAAAGAAAACAGGCAAGACAGGGCAACTCACCATCCCACCTCCCCAGCCCTTCCCCCAGCAAAGTAGAAGGCTGCTTCACCAGGGTGCGGGCCAACCAAGGGCTCCTCTCCAGCGGAGTGAGCGGTGAGAAACCAAGAAATAAAACCGTATCTGCATTTTAGATTGTGAAGAGAAAAATCTTAGAATATAACTTTTTAAAAAAGATTGAATTATGGCCAGCGCTGTGGCTCAATAGGCTAATCCTCTGCCTGCAGCGCCGGCACCCCAGGTTCTAGTCCCGGTCAGGGCGCCGGATTCTGTCCCAGTTGCTCCTCTTCCAGGCCAGCCCTCTGCTATGGCCCGGGAGTGCAGTGGAGGATGGCCCAGGTCCTTGAGCCCTGCACCTGCATGGGAGACCAGGAGAAGTACCTGGCTCCTGCCTTCAGATCAGCGCGGTGCGCTGGCCGCAGCGGCCATTGGAGGGTGAACCAACGGCAAAAGGAAGACCTTCCTCTCTCTCTCTCACTGTCCACTCTGCCTGTCAAAAAATAAAAAAATAAGACAAAATAAAAAGATTGAATTATTAGAAAGGCAGAGAGGGAGGGACACAGATCTTCCATCTGCTGGTTCACTCCCCAGATGACTGCAATGGCCAGCCTAAGCCAGGAGCCTAGAACTCCAGCCATGTCTCCTACATGTGTGCAGGGACCCAAGCCCTTGGACCATCCTCTGCTGCTTTCCCAGACATATTAGCAGGGAGCTGGACTGGAAGTGGAGCAACCAGGACTTGAACTGACATAGATATGGGATGCCGGCACTGCCGGCAGCAGGTTAACCCAACACCAGCACCTACTGTTGACTGTCATTCAGACCACGTTCACATCTGGTTTTAATACTTACACAGAACACAGCCAAAACCTAACTGAAAAGGATGAAAATTAGGGAGAGGAAACTATTACCAGGCAAGAAACACTCAGCTCAGGGGCCGATGCCACAGCTGCCCTGCCGGCAACCCTCCCACGCCCCAGCTCCCCGTGCCAGGGACTCAGACACTGCAGCTTCCAGACTGGGTGAGGCCCCGTTCCGAGAGGGGACGTTCTAGGAACACACTGACTCAGAAGGCTTGCCCGGCCATCACAGCTGTGGAATGCGCGGAGAAACGGAGCCGGCCGAGCCTGGCACACAGCCCCCTGCAATGAGGCTGCTGGCTTGGCTGCCGAGGCTGCCGACGGACAGGATGGTGCTGCAGGGGTCCTGCAGGTGCCGTCACACCCAGCACAGTGAGAGCACCAGGTACTTCATGAAAGGGACCCCACACAACCCACACGTTCCACGGTAGACAAGTGGGCACAACAGTGGCCGAGCTATAGGACACCATGGTATGCAACTGAGGACGGTTTCAAAGAAACCTGGGTGACCCTCATTAACGGGGCACACATGCACACACACAGCCTGCCCTCCCATCTTCTCACATGCCGGGAAAAGGCTCCAGAGCAGTAACGACGACTTCTTGGAGGACTGCTTTTGTTTTTTTTAAATGCACTAACTACATTGCTAAAATTTTAAATGTCGACATTTAGTCTACAATGAGCTTAGCTTTCTTTCAGAGTCAGGGAAAATTTATTTTTGGCTGTTTTTCAGAGATAAAAATAACATTCAGCAGAATGGTCTCAGAGAGCAGCCTTGCGGCCACTGCTGAGCCACAGCCCACCCTGGGGCCCCAGCAAGGCGGGGCGCCCTCATAGTCTGTGTGACTCCACTGGCATGAGCCTTGTCGACTTTCCAAAGAAAAGGCGGCAGCACTTACACATCAGAAATTCAGAACTAATGTTCCAATTTTCTAACTTAGGAATGCCTAATGCAATGATCTTTCTTTTTAATTTGAAAGTCAGAGCTGGGGGTGGGGAGGGGAGCTCTTTCATCTGCTAGTTCACTCCCCAGATGGCTGCAATGGTCAGGGCTGGGACAGGACCTTCTCCAGGTCTCCCACGTGGGTGGCAGGGGCTCAAGCACTTGGACCATCTTCGATGTTTTTCTCAGGCCATTAGTAGGGAGCCGGATTGGAAGTGGAGCAGCTGGGACTGGAACTGGCGCCTACGTGGGATGCTGGCATTGCGCGGCAGCTTTATCCACTACGCCACACAGCCAGTGTCCTAACTCAATTTTTAACAACAGTCAATTTTAAAGTCTTTACAAAAGTCACACGCACCTGACCGGAACAAGGTGACTACACATTCCAGAAACTGCACATCCAGCTTCTGCTACGGTGGAACCGTAGAGCATCCAACACCTTGCAAACCGAGCGCCTACTTCCCGGCAGCACGCTCTGCATCAGCCCTTCTGTGCGTTAGCCACGAGCCCTTGGAGACAGCTTCCGGGATCGGAGCGTTCCCGCCCTCAGCTGAGACAGCGAGGTTGTCAGCAGCTCCAGTCAGAGAGCCAACCGTGAGCCACAGTGCAATCGAGTCCTTCACCTGCTGCCCTGGAAACTCTGGCACCTCCCAGGCCAGGAACACAGCGAAGGAGACCCTTGGGAAAACTTCCAGAATTCGGCCTAACCCCAGCTCTCACCACAGTGAGACATGCTTTCACCTTCTCACCACAACAAGTGACAGGGACAATGTCACCTGATTCTCCATCGAGGCGAAATGAGTTTGCGGCACCTTTCTCTGAAGGGAAACTCCTATATACCTGGTCACTGCTTTTTTTTTTTTTTTTTAAGATTTATATAATTATTTGAAAAGCAGAGTTACAGACAGGCAGAGCACAGCGAGAGAGAGAGCATCCATCCACTGGCTCACTCCCCAAATAGCCGCAATGGCCAGAGCTGGGCTGATCTGAAGCCAGGAGCCAGGAGCTTCTTCCGGGTCTCCCACGTGGGCACAGGGGCCCAAGCACTTGGGCCATCTTCTGCTGCTTTCCCAGGCACATTAGCAGGGAGCTGGATTGGAAGCCAAGCAGCTTGGACTCCAACTGGTGCCTGCATGGGATGCTGGCACTGCAGGCGGTGGCTTTACCCGCTAGGTCACACAGCCGGCCCCTGGGTCATTGCTTTTACATTCCAGTATGTTTCCTTTCTCAGGAGTTGGCAAACTACAGTCAGCCAGCCAAATGCAGCCTGGCAGGTGCCTTTTCAGGTGACGCTGTATTGGAGCACAGCTATGCTCACGCACTTACGTACTGTCTTCGGTGACAGAGCTGAGAGGGTTCAACGCAGACTACATCAAGCTGAACACACTCACCGTGTGGCCTGCACAGAAAGCTTGCTGACCCCTGCTCTTTTGGATGTGCCTGTCTCCACAAGTGAGTGGACCAAGGAGAACTCGTAACGAATGTCCCCCAAGAGTCCACCACTTCCACCCTAGAAAAAGATATAAAGAGGGTGACTACCTATAAACAGACAGAAAAGAGGTCAGGTCTGTTGTCAGACGCCTTTTAGTGGGACAAAGGTTTTCCAACTTAAGGAAACCAAAGCACCCCCACCCCAAGAACTGCCCAGTTTCCATCACAATGTAAGATACACCAGCAAAGCCAGCGTCTACACCGAGACCCCGGAGCCAGAGGCACGCAGGGTCTACTCGGCTCTCTAGACACTCCCAGGGCCTGGAGTCTCTCACTACGTCTACAGAGAAGCAAAGTGTGCTCCACGCCGTGCTGGCAGCACCCCAGCGCAGACAACAGAAGGGCTCTTCATTCCCACACTCCTTCTGACGGACTCGGTCAGACTACCTTCCAACGCAAAAAGACTCTCCGATATTCAGCTATCCTACAGACAGGTCTTCACTATATTCACCCAAAAGAAACAGGAATCCTTTAAAAATTTTTTTAAAAGATTTATTTATTTATTTGAAAGTCAGAGTTACACAGAGAGAGGAGAGGCAGAGAGAGAGAGAGAGAGAGAGAGAGAGAGAGAGAGAGAGAGGTCTTCCATCCGCTGGTTCACTCCCTAGATGGCCACAATGGCCGGAGCTGCGCCAATCCCAAGCCAGGAGCCAGGAGCTTCTTCCAGGTCTCCTACATTTGTGCAGGGGCCCAAGGACTTGGGCCATCTTCCACTGCTTTCCCAGGCCATACAGCAGAGAGCTGGACAGGAAATGGAGCAGCCGGGTCTCGAACCAGCGCCCATATGGGATGCCAGTGCTTCAGGCCAGGGCGTTAGCCCACTGCACCACACAGCCGGCCCCTTGGGATCCTTAAAAATTTTAAGATAAATTCCAATTTAGGAAGAAACACAAGAACATGTTATATAGTAAATAAACTTTATTTATCTTTTCCTCTGAGATGACATTGCCAAGTCACAGATTTGCATACAATAGTTAGGTATTGACTATGTACAATTTACAGTAGTATTTTCCTCTGAAAAATATAAGTACAAAAGCTAAGTAAACAATGAGGTACTGCCATCTGGGATTTATCATATGTCATAGCTTAAAGAACTAGTCTTTAGCAAATATTCAAAAAATTAATCTGGGTAAAATAGTCAATTAAATGCTCTGATTCATCAGAAAAAAATCCACTAAGTTTTCACCTCAAAATGTATTGCACAAGTCTTTGGGAGAAAAAAATCACCCTAAAAATAAATAAGAAAGGCAAGCAGTTCAAAAAGAAGGACAAAAAGAATGGAAGAAAGAAACATTAAGTGAGCCCATAAGTCAGGTTAAGTTATTCAAAATATCTTTTTAACAACAAAAAACTCTTCCCAGCAGAAAACTGAAAGAAAAAGCCATCGCGGCGTCTCCATGGTAACATCTATTTTCAAAGCAATCTGTCGTCAGTCTGCGCCAGTGTCCGAGTGCCCTCGGTCTGCTGACCGCACGAGGGCCTTGAATGCCAGCTTCACTCCCAGGAACAGCAGACGCGACGGCCTCGCACGCAGCACTCGCCCGTTCTTCAGGATGAAGGCCGGAGCCAGGACTGGGAAGAGCAAAGAGAGAGGGTAAAGAAGGCGAAGAAACTCTTCAGGTCAACTTTTTGGGGAGATTTGTTTTTCTAGGTTAAAATTATAAACTATGGTCTGGATATTACAGTACAAATAGTTTAAACGCTGAATCTTAACAGGATCTTCTAAAAACTGTTCTTGGAGTGAGTCAAACTGCCCTGTTGTCAGCAATTCTGGACAACAGCATTTTTAAGTAAAACTTGAAACTATCAAGCCATAAAACAACGCAAAGGTAAACGAGATGTAGCTTTTCAGACTGATTTTTAAAGAGGAGAGAGCGCTCCCACCCTTTGCCAGGATGCTGACTTTCCTACATATTGCAATTCTCCCAGCACGATGTACGTGGCAGCAAAAGGCACTTTGATAGCATGAAAAGCTATGCTTCATCTGAATTGACAAACTTAACTTTAAAACTAAACATGCTAAGGGAAAGAAAGCCAAAATCTTAACTTTTTTTTTTTTTGGATTTAAATGTTCCAAGCCAGTAGTAAGATCAACTAAGAGGTTTAAAATGCCATAAAAAATATTCCCTAATAAGATTAAGTAATCTGTCACTTAATGTGGGTGATGCACTCTGGGAAACAGGTGATAAATCATTGTGCAGGCATCATTGACTGTTCGTACACCAAGACTGCGAAGTCACTACGGGATTCGTTTCATGGGATCACACTGTACATGTAGTCTCTCACCAACTGATCAAAACGTTGTTATGCCAAACACGACATCTCATCCAAAGGGGAGATCTTAAAAGTCTCCTCAATTTGTAAGTGAACAGTATGATCCACTAACTCCTGATATATTCCTTCAGTTATATGAGAATTCCTTTGTCAGTTATATTGAAACCTAAGTTTGTGCTGTTGCAGGAAACGATATTCACGAAGGATTCCACAATGCTGCACAGTGTCAATGTCAGGGAAGAGAGAAAGGCTGGGGGCACTTTTCCAGTTTAAAAGAGATTAGAAAAAATAGGAAAACTAAAAGTCATGTGATCTCAGGCTTTAAAAAATTAGATGTCAACATCCCGTGAGTGCCGCTTTGAGTCCCTGCTGCTCCACTTCCTCTCCAGCTTCCCACTAAGGAGCCTGGGAAAGCAACCCAAGTGCCTGGGCTCCTGCCACCCACACGTGAGGCTCCTGGTTTCACTGGGCCTGCCCCAGCCCCAGCTGTTGGGGCCATTTAGGGAAGTGGACCAGTGGATGCAAGAGCTGTCTCTCCCTCTCTGTCTGTAACTCTGCCTTTCAAATAAATAAACTAGATATTTTAGAAAAAAGAATCTAATATATATGTATTATATACTATATAACAAAATTGTGTTACTATTATATTTCTTGGGCTTAACAGCCATATTGTGGGTTTGTAGGAAAATATCCTTGTTTTTTTAAATACATGTGACTTAATGTATTTTTGTAACTGTCCAATGCTTGCAATCACAATGTTTGCTGTAACTGTAAAATGTTATAAAGGGGAAGAGAGGTCACAAGTGAGAGCAAGAGACAAAGTTCGACAAAATGTTAATAACTGGTAAACCTAGGTTAAGGATATAAAGATGTTCACTGTTCTGTTTTTTCAAATCTTATGTCTGAAATGCTTCAAATTAAAAGCCGAGGAGACAATGAGGCAATCCACAGAAATGCGATACAGCACACATTTCCAGTAATAACCTAACAATAAGCATGGTGTCATAGTTATGGTACTAAAAAAATGTAAAACTTAGACTTAATGGATTACAAAGAGGATTCACACAGTTTTTAGTTTTCACAGACTAATTATCAAAGGAACTACTTACTACAAACATACACTGTACTGCCAGCCATGGTAATGTGGCTGACAGGAACAACAAGATTGTTCTAGATAACCACTGAGGCAAATTAAATGATACATGAGTAGGGTAAATCGGAAGGAGACTCAAATGTAGACATCAATAATTTCTATAGCTCAAAGCTTAAAGGAAACATTTATCTTGGCATTTTAAACCTTAATATTGTTAGCTGAATACTGGCTGAATTACCAATCACAGAGAATCTTTATTTTAATTCTAATCAAGCTAAATAAATTGTGATGCAACTAATGTATGACAATTCTGGCAACATCTGAGGTAAGCATGTACCCTAAATTCTTAGGGGGTGCTAAATGAATGATCATGTAGACTTCTATTAACAGCAAGACGAATCCACGGGGCGGGATGTGGGGGCGCGCAGGGGCCACTGCGTGGAGACTTGTTGGGTGTCCTGCTTCTCTGTTAGTGACACAGGTGTCAAACAGCCGCACTCAGTACAGCAGGTTGGGGAGGGTCACCGTCTGGAGTGATCCCAAGAACTAATACAACTGCATCTGCTTTTACACCAGCCTTACTGGTTTCACTGTTCCAGACTAGATTAAGCTTTACAGCATTTTAAATTCTGGATTTGTAAAGTGTATCATATCACTCTTACCTAGAAGCGACTTTTCATTTCTGTTTTATAAGCTTAATTAATTTCAAAGACCATTCTTGGGAAGTTGAAAACCAAAAGAAATATAAGATACATCAACTTTGATTCTTGAACAAAATTTCAATTACTCTTCAAAGAAATAAAATTTCCAAACATTCTGAACTCTCACTGATGGTGGTGCTTATTAACCAATGGAAAAGAATTAACAGAAAATATGCTGACCCATAGCATAATCATGCACTGATTAACGAAAGCAAAAGAATTCCAGCAAAACAGTTAGTGGCATGCAATACACTTGAGTTCTGAGCACAGACAGAAGACACATTATTCTTCACTCACCACATGCTAACTACGCACAGACTGACGCTTCACTCAGAAGATGCCACTGCGCGGTGAAGTAAACTACAAAGCCAGGAAGAAAAAAAGCTTATTGGGTTAGTCTTAAGGCAATAACACACAGATTCCACATGTATGTCAAGATCACAGGGTTAAACAGACTGTACTTATTTTTTTCTCAAATCTCCCCAAACCAAGGGTGCACAGGTAAATAATAAGGAATCTGTAATCCCCTCCCGCTATCGTAGGTAAATATAATTTCTTGTAGTTGAGATTCTACTTACAACTTTCACTTAAAAATATGAACACCATGACAAGTGTCCTTCAGCCTTAAGTAGACACTGACCTGCTAAGCAAGCTAAGGGGTCCTGATCTGCATCATAAAATGATTCCTTATACTTCCATTAAGTACACAATTCAATCTGGTTTACATAATTGCAATTTACCTTGAAAAGTGTTTGGGAAAATGTTGAGACACAGACTAAATGAAAAAAAAAAAAATCTACATGCTCAATTCTCAGTCCCCAAACGCATCAATTTTATCACTGAACACTTGTATTATAATTTGACAGGCTATCAGAAATGGTTCCAGGAATGGGGAATCCAGGGTGAAATTTCAATTTAAAGGAACTCAATCTCCAGTATAATTTTCACAGTAGCCAATGGTCTCAAATAGTTTCTATACCCTTTTTAAAGATGGTCATAATCCAAAATCATTCATGTTTTATTTTAAAATGTCAGGACCAAAACCAAAGGTGTAACCAACCTCAGAAGCATCATTTTAATTAGCTTTTACATCTAATGTGCAGTTAGTAAAAAGCAGCAAAATCAACATTTGCAGCAGACACACACAGTGAGGTTAATATCCTACAGGAAAGCATGCAGAGGTCTGCGAAATAGGTACATGGATACTCCCTGTGTCAGTGCTGGGAGCACGGAAGAGCTGAAAGCAAGGAAGTAAATGGCATGAACAAGGCATCACACAATCAGCCACGACACAGAATGAGGCAGATCAGTCTAGTGAGGCGGAATGCTATGAAGGCGGGCCAAGTAGAGACAGCAACTCGTCAGGGCCAGCGCTGTGCTACAGCAGGTGCAGCGCCAGCTGGAGTCCTGGCTGCTCCACTTCCCATCCAGCTCACTGCTAATGCACTTGGGAAAGCCGCAGAAGATGGCCCAAGTCCTTGGGCCCCTGCACCCATGTGGGAGTCTGGGAAGAAGCTGGTGACTCCTGGCTTCAGCTTGGCCCACCCCAGCCATTGAGGCCATTTAGGGAGTCAATCAGTAGAAAGAAGATCCCACTTTCTCTCTCTCTGCCTTTTAAATAAATAAATCTTTTTTTAAAAAAAGCAAATCGTCACATATTCTCATTTTAATAAAACAAAAAATCAAGTGCTAAAGGAAGAATGCTAACTCCGTAACTGCAAGCTCTAGGGAAACATGGGGACAGTCCCCAGCCAACAGAGGTGACGTGATGTGTCACAGCTTGCAGGCTGCAGGTGAGGAAGGGCCCCTTTTAGGTGACATGTTTCTGCACTGTTGGCGTGCTATGTTAAGAACATCAGAGTGAACAGCATTTCTGAGATGAGAGAACACGGGGGAGAAGATGTGTGCTTGCTCTCGTGAGGAGGAAGAGAAATGCAGGACTGGGGTCATGAAACAGGTAAAGCAACTGGGGGGAGGGTCAAGGACAAAAAAAGGAAGCAGAAAGTGACGGACACGACAAAAACGTCACAGATGTCAGTCTGTCTGAAGGGGATCTTCTTCCTGAGTTACTGCCTAGGTGAAAGATGTTAGGCGTGAGGAACTGTGCACAATTTTTCTCATTGTTTAATCACAGCTGACTTCACAGAAAGTGTTTAAATAACAGAGTTTTCTATCCTTTGCAAGATGTGTAAAGCTCAAAAATTATTAAATTCTTGTACCCAGAAATCACCTGAAACAGAATATGGAACTATAATCTGTAAAACACCTAATATCATGATATGATTTGGTTTAAAAAATTATTACACAAAATGCCATGTCAGAACAAATGCCTTCCATCCTTTTTCTAAACAGCCCAAGTTCTAGAAATCCCAATACGGCAGGCATAACCATGTGTCCACCTCACGTATGCTATCTAAAATACTGTCCTTTCATTAAGGGCACTCATTCACATTTGTCCTTGGTCAAACTTTCTTAATGTAAATGCAGGCAGTAGTACAGAAAAGATTCAAAAAGTTCAGTTTTCTTTTAGCCATTCAGAATTTACAAATGAAAGAATATTAACAGATGACATAGAGCTGTTTCTGTCTCTCACCTTCCCTAAAGCTTACCATTAGCCGAGCATCTTCTCTTTCCAAAATTTTCTGAGTCTGGTCATCAGGGAACTTGAGTACAGTGGTTATAACCTTTGCCATGGTCTACAAGAAAAACGAACAATGATCACCAACAGACAGCGAAGTCTCAACCCCTTCCGACATGTTCTGCTGGTGGGATTCTCAGTGCTCTCAATGGAAGCCACAAACAAAGAAGTATGATGTGAAGGATTTGGTCAAGGAAGGAACAGCCAACACTAGAATTTCAATTTAAAAGAACTCCTCACGCTCTCTGGGCTTACAGTATGTGAAGAAGATGCATTTACAATAGCATGAAGCTGTATAAAGTTCTAATGCTCTTGGCCCTTTGTCTCATTAAGATGAAACATTATTACTCATCCATTTTAAAAGACTTTTTATTGCACAATCTATCAACTGATGTGTTGCCAAAACATACGTTCTAGATAATCAGAATTAGAAGACCCCCAAGTTCAGTTTTAATTTAATCACATCATATATCTCATAAACATGGGCTACTGCATGAACACGAACATGCTTAGTAGGTATTTTCAAGACATGCAGCACATCAGCCTAATAAAAATACAAATTACATTTTAAAGAAACACAAGATGTTTTGTTTGGAAGAAACATGATGAATCAAAACATTACACATGGTGGCTTGCAAAACAAGACCGTAAATTGTGCAGATCTAAACAAAGATACCGTAAGTCAGACTGTCACCCACAAGCTCCTGGCAAAGTCTCCTCAAGGCTGAGACTCCCTATTTTGTATCAAGATGAGATGTTTTGAGGAAGACAGAGAGGAAAGAAGATACCGCTTATGAAATACATTGGATAACAAGTTCGTGCTTACATACAGTCAGGTGCTAGTGCTCTCCTGGGGGTGCAGAGGGTGGGAGGGGCCCAGAAAACTGACTCTACCATTCTCCACTCACAGTTACACAAGCTCTGGTGGGGGGGGGAGGGTAGGAGAACGAGGGCTGGGAAGTCAATAAGGAAAAGGAGACAGAATACAGTTAACCAAAAATTTTGGAAACTCACAGTTAGAAAAAAGAGTAATTATTTCCAGGAAGGAAAAGGATTAATGAATTTTTTAAAGTTCCAAGCTTGCACCAGGCCTAGGTAAGACACTTTACATATTTCCAATATGTACTTCAACTAGTAGAGCAACCGATACTAGTTCTCAATCCCAAACCCCACACAGGGCATGATTTAGTGTCAGCCCTCATTCTCCTCTTTATCTTTGCCTCTGCTATTTTCATGATTATATTTTTAAAAAGCATTCAAAATACCATTTAAAGCTACTTAGTTGTTGTAGAATTCCAAAACCCTCAAACTGTATTTAAATTGTATTGCCTAGATGGACAGTATCTCATGTACTAAAAGTCTAGAAACCAAGTATACATGTGGCATGCAATGGCAAGCAAAATACTTAGTAGTTATTATTCCAACATTTTCTTTCCGTATATGCCCTGGAGCAACTTCCTGCATCCTCCATAGGAAGTTTATCTTTAGGAAGTACCAAAAATTTTGAATTTAGGGCTTTACAAATATAGGGAACATTGCTCTATCTCAATAGCACATAAACTCAAAGTTCCAAAAAGTCCATTTACATTCACCGTGAAACCACATACACGTGAATGAACAAGCATGGTTTTAACTTTGCTTCGCTGTCTCTCCACATTTCCAGACAGCAGTAAACAGCAATGTCATCAGTGATCCAGAATCTGCATACAGACTGAGAGCTCAGCCCCGGCCTGCAGAAAACACTTCAGTGGAGAAGCACAGGCTCCTGACGCACCCGGGGAAGAAGTCAGACTGCCTGCTCGCCATTCCAGATCCTCAGATACTCCTGGGAAGTAAGGAAAAGCTCAAACCAGCCATCTGCCTTAGAAGGGACCTTTCCCGCCAGTCTTCCTCAATTAACCTCCAGATGAAACACACTTTTTACAGAAAATAAGGATCAACAGCAGTATGGAGCATCCAAACCCAAGAAAAAGAAAGTGCAAGGACAGAAGCAAGGAGAGCCTGTTTAACTGCATACTCCAAGAATCCGTACAACAACTGCGATCTTTAAAAAAGTCACTGGCCTCATAAACCAGAGAACACTGTGCAGAAGCAGATGAAGAAACACAGGTGAGGTGACGCCGAGCCTGCCAGACGAGAAACAACTGCCAATGGTAACTGAAGTGCAGAGGCCACAACACACTCCGGCTCACTGTAAACCGCAGTCTGGTCTCCACTCCAAATTCTTCGTTAATGCACAGAAATCAGGCAACTGGCTAAAGGCGTGCCTAAACACATCCCTAGTCTTGTCACTCTCCTCAGAAACGTTCCGGGCTAGCCTCTCCCCAGTACCTTCAGGTCAAACTCTGAGAACATTCAAGGCCCTCCACACCCTGCACAGCCTGAAGGGGCCCACTTCTATCTCACAGGTCCAGTTTCTCAGTTGGACCAGCTGACTTCTCATTCCAGAAACCCACGGTCCATTTCCTGTGGAGGACCTTGTATCTCATCCATCAAAGTCTACCCTTCCCTCCTAGAGCCCAGCTTATACAGCACCTCGCCCACATGAACACGAGGGCTCAGTTCCTCACATACTGCTCTTGCACTCTCTCACACAGGGTGATCCGAGAACAGCTCCACTTTCTTTCAATATGGACGACTCCTTAAAGTCAGGGATGGCGACACTCTCGTCTTACTAACCATCATGATGATAAATAAAGGGTACTGTGGGTAAGTGCTAATAAATGGGCAGTAAGTTAAACTGAGTACCTGCTGCCAACTTTCAACACTGACCCATAAAATGAGGTGGCAGACTACTCTGCATTTTTCTACAATGGATGCTAAAGACAAAGGCCAGAGACAGCAGCCAGGATTAGATATGGCTGCACGTGCCGGGGGCATCTCTCCAGCTGCCTCTCACTTCACGCTCTAATCTGACTGCACAGCGCATGTGGCTGAAGCGGCACCACCCTAGAATGCAGCCAGGCTGGAGCTGGGTCCTGCTCTGTGGAACTCCAACTCTGTGCACATCTCATCTGACATTCAGTCTCCAGAAAAGCAGGCTGGGGCCATCTCTGCTTTACACATCAGCAGAAAGTTAAACTACTTTGTTTTCTCCCTACAGATTTATGTATTTGCAATAGCCAGGGCTGGGCCAGGCCGAAGCCAGGAGCTTCCGGGTCTCCCACATGAGTGCACAGGCCCAAAGACTTGGCCCATCTTCCACTGCTTTTCCCAGGCACATTAGCAGGTGGCTGGCTCAGAAGTGGAGCATCCAGGATTTGAACCAGTGCCTATATGGGGGTGCCAGCGCTGCAGGCAGTGGCTTAACTTGTTTTGCTACAACACTGGCTCCAAATTATATTACTTTTATGGCAACGATACTTGCATCAAAGCTTTAGATGCACTAATGAACCAAGGTAACTAAACTTCTGGGAAGGTTTTTTAAATACGTATGCCTCTTCTTCCCATCCCTGATGAGGTAACAAGATAATTTTATCCGGGGCCAGCATCGTGGTGCAGCAGGTTAAGCTGCCACTTGCAATGCCGGCATCTATACTGGTACCAGTTCATGTCCTGGCTGCTCCACTTCCAATCTAGTTGCCTGCTAATGGCCTGGGAAAGCAGCAGCAGGTGTCCCAAGTCCTTAGATCCCTGCCCCTACATGAGAGACCTAGAAGAAGTTCCAGGCTCCTGGCCCTGTCCTGGCTGTTGCGGCCATCTGGGGAGTGATCTTTTTCTCTCCCTCTCTCTCTGAAACTCTTTCAAATAAAGAAATCTTTTTTTAAAAAAAGATAATGTTATTCTTATCCTGCCTCAAGTACAGGCTGCTACTTTATATCCAGTAAGGACATAACAAGAGAAAATGTTATCTCATCAATTTAATAAGAGAAGTGAAAATTAATTTGGGCTCCTTTTGACTTTTAAAAAATCCTTAAGAAAAGAGACAATGAGTAACTGTGGATTAATATACCCCTCCTGTGACACACATACACGATCATACCAGCTATAACTTCAATCTGAAAACTACACGATGCTATCAAATGTGATTTTTGCACATGATATGGATCCAAATGATTCCTAGTCCTGGAACTCTGGGTGTTTACAGAAGTTTCCAACCTATAAATTCATGGCATTCTTTTAAGATATTTTCTTTTGCCCTTGCTTTTTAGGTTTTGAATGTTTGCCCAATCAATTCCGGAGCCGGCTTAAAACCCTGTAATCCAGGAACCCCACACAGACTTCAGTGAAAACATCAACTGCTTCTACAGACAGAAAACCACAGTAAATAGACAACATAAAATTTCACAAAGGTAAAATGCTGTAACAATATTAAGAACAGAAAGTGCTTTAAGTGAAAAAATTTTGTTTGACAAAGGCTCATGAATTTCCCTAAAAGATATCAATCTATTCAAGATACACTGTCACATGTCCAACACAGGCTCTTTTTAGGACACAAGTAAGGAAAAGATAAGACTTAACACTCAAGGACCTTACAATAAATATAACACTCTAGCAAACCAATTAGCTACACATTATTCCTTACATGATGTGGTAATTTAAAAAGGATCACTATTCCAAATGCGCAGAAATGAAAAAGCAGTTCTAAATCTTCCTAAGTACCCATTCTAAATTACGACAATTTTCAGGATTAGCCACAATACCCTAGTCTCCTTGATAGAGGACTCTATTCTCCCGACTTTAAAATCCAAGCAAGAATAGACACACTTTACAAAATAGTCTCAAGTTAATGAATTTTTAAATTTTGGTATTTAGCATATCAAACAGCATTTTAAAAACTTGTACTTTATAAATGTAACAAACATGAGCAAGATCTGCCAATTCACTTTTCCAAGCCAAGAACAGCAACATAATTACCTACTGCCTATGATAGCATAACAGCAAACATACGGTATCAACATATGTATCAACAGTGGAACATATTTCCTTTTCAATTCAGCCATATACCAAACTACCAGACAGGATTTATACCTTAGTCTCACGACCCATCATATACTCAAAAAGTACTTTTCGCAAATACTCAAACTCGGTAGGTTCTCCAAAGAGCGATACGTCAGTATGGTATAAATTGCCACCTGTAAAGACAAAACCAGATACACTATTTATTACTCAGAAAACAAACTAAAAACAATCAAGGGAACAAGGAAAGGGGGCCTGTTTTTTATTAATAATATTATACTGCACTGTATTATATTGTATACATACATAGGCACTGAAACATTCCAATTGGTATTTCACTCTTGGAAGTAAAAACAAGAATTATTACAAGTTTGCTTCACATATACATCCTCCTCTTCCTGGCACAACAATTTTGAAAGTCTGTATAGGTAGTGTAAGGGTTCTTTCACATCAGTACTTCTCTTCTAAATATTATGTGTTTGGCTTCAGATATTCCACAATGACTAAAATTAACAACCACTTTTATTTCATTTAGAATTTAATACATCAGAACAGTATTCTATTTTTTCCAGTATTCCAAATCGAAAAGCACTTAGTTTAAGTCAAGTTTAAACACAGGATAGACAAAAGTGCATAAAATATTGATGTATATGAAGTCATGCTAACTTTAACCTGAGTAAATTCAGAACTATGCATTACTTGCATCCACTTCTAGCAGCATATCATACTGGATAATCTGAAAAGCCCTCTGCTATCAAGAAACATCTAGATGCTTGAAACACTCCAAGATCACAGGAAATCCCTCAGGGGGTGGAGGAACGGAAGTAAATGAAATCACAGAAGTAATGGCAAGGCAGACAGGAATCTGCAGACGCCTGGAGTTTATGCTAAGAAACAAGCAACTGGCTGGGAGATCTTGCAAAGTGGGAGGCTGAAATACAGGTTCTGATGTAAACCAGGAACTCTGCTGGCGGAAAGCTAACTGACCAGGAAACCCATCCCCTGAAATATGTGACCACGGATCTCCTCTCAGGGCTCCAAGTCAGAATTTTAGGCCAGAAATTCTAAAACTAAGAAAATAAACCCCTTGAAGGATAAAGAAAATGTAAATCCTCTTTGACAAAATCCTTAAGATCTAGGACCCTCCAGATGAACAAACACAGGTTATTTTCAGCCAAATGAACTATTAAGAAAAGAAAAGAAAAGAAAAGAAAAGAAAAGAAAAGAAAAGAAAAAAAACTCACACCATAGGAGACAAGCCTTTATGAGTAAGAATTAGCAAAACAGTAGCCAGACTTAACTTCAAAAAGATCCTGATATTAGAATTATAATTTAAAAGTTAACTATGTTTGAAATGTTTAAAGAAGAAAGGACAATACTGAAGAAATAAAACCATGAGACAGGCACTCAGCACAGCCATTTGACACTGCCTGGTACACCCCTCCAGACCGGAGTGCCTGGGTCTGAGACCTGGCTCCACTTCCAACTCCAGCCTCCTGCTAATGCACACTCTGGGAGGCAGCAGATGACGGCACAATACTTCAGCCACAGCCACCCATCTTGGAGTCCTGGATTGAGTTCCCAATTCCTGGTTTAAGCCTAGGCTAGCCCTGGTTGTTGTGGGCATTTGAGGAATCACTGAGCAGGTGGAAGATCTTTTTCTGTATATCTGCCTCCATTTCTCTCAAATGATTTTTTTTAAGATATAAAACTATATTTGCAGATAATATGATCTTGCATATAGAAAATTCTAAGAAATCCACTAAGAACCTAATTGTTGAGTTCAACCGTATTACAAGACACAAGATCAATGTACAAAAATCAATCTTTTTTGACACACCTGCAGTGAACAATCTGAAAATCAAATTTAAAAAGTAATTTCAGTTAAAATAGCATCAAAACAATACGATTACTAGAAATAAATTTAACCAAAGAATGCAAAACTTACATTTTGAAATTACAAAACACTATTGAAAGAAATTTAAAACACCTAAATAAATGGAGAGACACCTCATATTCATGCATTAGAAGATTTAACGTTGCTGAGACGACAAAACACCCAAACTGCTCTACAGACACCACGGGCTCCCTACTGAAATCCTATCTGGTTTCTTCGCAGAAATCGACCAGTTGATCCTAAGACTCATGAAAACTGAAGGAACCAAGAATAGCCAATCTTCAAAAGGAACAAAGTTGGAGGATTCATACTTGTAGACCTCAAAACTTAACACAAAGCTACAGTAATCAAAACAGCAAATTTGTTGGGGCCGACACTGTGGCACAGTAGGTCAATCCTCTGCTTGTGGTGCCGGCACCCCATATGGGCGCTGGCTCTAGTCCCGGCTGCTCCTCTTCCCATCCAGCTCTTTTAGGGCCTGGGAAAGTAGCAGAAGATGGCCCAAGTCCTTGGGCCCCTGCACCCATGTGGGAAACCTGGAAGAAGCTCCTGGCTTCTGGCTTCAGATTGGCCCAGCTCTAGTCGTTGTAGTCATTTGGGGAGTGAACCAATGGATGGAAGACCTCTCTCCCCATCTCCCCTGTCTATAACTTCAACTCTCAAATAAATAAATCTTTAAAAAAAGAGATATGCATTAAAAAGTCAATTCCAGAGGAATTAAAGACTTGAATTTTGAAAATGAGAATACAGGAGCACAACTTTATGACAGTGAGTGTGGGAAAAATGTAAGTGAGACACAAAAACAATAACCATAAAGGATTTCTTTAGTGGCTGGCACTGTGGCACAGAAGGCTAAGCCTCTGCCCATATGGGTGCCAGTTTGTGTCCTGGCTGCTCCTCTTCCTATCCAGTTCTCTGCTTATGGCCTGAGAAAGCAGTGAAAGATGGCACAAGTGCTTGGGCTCCTGCACCTGCATAGGGGACCCAGAAGAAGCTCCTAACTTTGGATCGGCCCAGCTCCATCTGATGTCGCCTTTTGGGGAGTGAATCAGAGGATGGAAGACCTCTCTCTCTGTCTCTCTCTCTCTCTCTCTGTAACTCTGCCTCTCATTTAGTTCTTAGAACTATTCTTATAAAAAAAAAAAGGATTTCCTTATAGTAACATTCTACAACATCAATATTAAAACATTTTAAAATGTATGCTCATTCAATCAATGACAAATCCTGGCAACTTCATTTCCAAATATTTACCTAAGAGAAATGAAAAAGTATGCTCACATCAAGACTTCCTTGTGAGTGTTCATTGCGGCTGAAGTCACAGTACCCCAAAACGAGACAGAGGCTACATAGTCACTGACTGGGAAAGGGTAAGAAATTTGTGGCTGAGCTGCACAATAAAACACACTAGGGGCTGGCGCTGGGGCGTAGCAGTGCCCACACCTGCAGTGCCTGCAGTGCCCACACCTCTACTTCCTTTCCAGCTCTCTGCTATGGCCTGGGAAAGCAGTGGAAGATGGCCCAAGTGCTTGGGCCCCTGCACCCGTGTGGGAGACCTAGAAGAAGCTCCTGGCTCCAGGCCTGGGATTGGCGGGCGCAGCTCCGGCCGTTGCGGCCATCTGGGGAGTGAACCAGCGGATGGAAGACCTCTCTCTCTCTCCTTTCTGTGTAACTCTGACTTTCAAATAAATAAATTAATCTTTAAAAAAAAAAAAAAAGAAAAAGAAAAGCAAATGAATGAACCAGATAAGGTGTCCTTAAAGGTCAGACACACCCAGCACCTGTGAAGAGGTGAAACGCCGGAGGCCGTGTCCCAGCAGGACAGGGAATAAGCACCGGCTGCGGCAGCTTGGCAGGACGTGGTGAAGCTGCTAAGCAGCAGACAAGAACAGTCCACGACACAGCAACAGCCAATTCCGAGCAATACGTCCTGGGCAAAACTGCGCGCGCATACCCCAAGTCAATGTCCACATAGGTATACTGCTCATAACAAGCAAACCTGAGACAATTCAAATGTCTACCAATAGACAAAGTGTTGACTAAGGATACAATGTATCGTTACTACACTCAGCATCAAAAATGGCTACACTGTAGCTTCACACTTCACAGAACCTCCAAATCATAACCTTGGGTGAAAAAAAGTTACCTAGAATACATACACTAGAACGTTATTCCTGTGTGGCTGAAACACGTGCAGCACTAACGTTAATTTGTTAAGACGGAACTACTCACATTCTAGCGTAGAGCACCGTTCACCTGAGAGCAGAGTGAAGACTGCGGAGGAGCCAGAGGCCTCAGAAGTCACCACAGCGAACGGTGGGTGCCTGGGGCTCCAGGCCTCACATGCGGGACTTACACTACAGGCACCCACCTGGCATATTTCACTTTTTGGTTTTCTTTTATTTAGCTGAGATGCAGACACAGAGACTGACGGGAGGAAAGAGAGCTGCCATCCACTGGCTTACCCCCCTCATGACTGCACCAGCCACGGTTGGGCCAGAGCCGAAGCCAGGGGCCAGGAAGACAGTCCAGGTCACCCACTGGGTGGCAGGGACCCAGCTACTGAGCCGTCACTGCTGGCTCCCAGGGTGTGCCTTAGCAAGAAGCTGGAGTCAGGAGCTGAAGCCAGGAAGTGAACTCAGTTACTCTGACGTGACACGCAGACATCCTAACCTGTGCCTTAATCTCTAAGTCAAATGCCCACTCCTCTCTCTTTTTTATGATTTATTCATCTTACAGGCAGAGTGAGAGAAAGAGAGAGACAAACAGACAGAGGTCTTCCAGCCACTGGTACACTCCCCAGAGTGGCCACAACAGCAGCCGGGGGTGGATCAGGCAGAAGTCAGGAGCCCAGAACTCTATCCTGGTCTCCCGTGTGGGTGGCAGAAGTCCAAGCACTTGGGCCTTCCTCCACTGCTTTCCCATTAGCAGCATTTGGTACATTAGCAGGGAGCTGGATCAGAAAAGGAGTGGCTAAGGCTGGAACCGGCACTCCTAAGGGATGCCAGTGTCCCAGGTGGTGGCTTAACCTGCTGCACCACAATGCTGGACCCTGCTCCTCATTTTTAAAAGCATGTACTTCTAGAAAACTCAATTCACTCAAATCACTTTCTGCAAGTACACAGTTCTACAGAACTAAATAATAATAATATAGTACTTATCTCTTCTTTAAAATATAATGATCCATAATTTATTCCTCTATTTATACAACTCCAAGAATTTAAAATGCTTTTCATTTTTGAGAGAGCAAAGCTTTGTTATTTTAAACATGCAGATCACTTTGTTACTTCTTTTTCAAATAATAAAATTTAAATAAAATGTACAGGCCGGCGCCACAGCTCACTAGGCTAATCCTCTGCCTTGTGGCGCCAGCACACCGGGTTCTAGTCCCGGTCAGGGCGCCAGTTCTGTCCCGGCTGCTCCTCTGCCAGGCCAGCTCTGTGCTGTGGCCCCGGAGTGCAGTGGAGGATGGCCCAAGTCCTTGGGCCCTGCACCCGTGTGGGAAACGAGGAGAAGCACCTGCCTCCTGGCTTCAGATCAGTGCGGTGCGCCGGCCACAGCGGCCATTGGAGGGTGAACCAACAGAAAAAGGAAGATCTTTCTCTCTGTCTCTCTCTCTCACTGTCTACTCTGCCTGTCAAAATAAAATAAAATAAAATAAACATATATATTCTTAAAACTAATTAAAAATGGGGAAATTCTTGAGTTGAAACTAACAAGAAAAATCTACACTATTCTCTAAGCACTGTCAGCACTGATCGGCATAGTTCTATGCTGACAATCTCACACGGTGACTTTGCTATACCTAATACTCTTTGCAGCAGGAATCACCTCTATAATGAGCATGGGAAACTTCCAGGTTGGTTTTGCTTTTTTCTGTACAGTACTGAGCCATTGTAAGCAATCTAAATTTAATTATAAATGATTTATATTATCTATATGTAATTAAATATATAACAGCTGTGTAACTGCTATTACATAGCAATAAGACAAAACCGCCACGGCTTGGACACACATGTCACATTTCGGAGCACTTGGGTGCACGCCCTGGCTCTCCTCCCACATGCAGTCTCCTGCTGATGCACACCCTGGGAGGCAGCGGGGGACGGCTCAAGCGGCGGGTCCCTGCCTCCCACATGGCAGACTGGGTGTTCCTGGCTCCCAGCTTTGGCCTGGCCGAGTTCCAGCTGCTGCAGACCTCTAGTGAGTAACCCAGCAGATGTGAACTCGCTCTCTTCCTCTCGAATAAATTAAGAAAAAAAAAAAAACTGAAAAGAAACAAAATGCTAAATGGTTTTGGGTTTTGATCCATGCCCTGTGCCTCCCATAAGAAAACACAAAGTTTCAGAAAACACCTAGCACAACAATAAAAACCATTAGCACCAAGAAGCGGTAAAACTGAACTTTATAGAAAGGTTGTTAAGAGGTTACCAGAGATCATGATTATCTCAAAGCAGTAACTATGTAAAGCTCATCTTTAAAGCTCTCTGTAAGTGGAAAAGTCTGTTAATAGACTTAGAGAAAAATATTCTTCCCCATCTTGATTGTACAAATTTTTATGACATTATTTCTCCTTAAACCTTTACATTACTGATTTATAGCATTACTGTAAGAATAAAACACAAGAACCATCTAAAACATGGAGGAGTGTGTATGTGTATGAAAACGTGCAGTGGATTTAATAAGCACAACACAGAGGCATCTGGAGAAGTACACACAAGCGGTCAGCGGGGTCCATCTGGAGAGTGCAGACTGAAGTGGGAACCTGAAGCTTACTCACATGAGGACACAGCGCTGACTGCTTTTCCTGTTTTAAACAAGTGTGCATCAATTTTTGTTTTGGATGACCATCATTCTTTCCTTAAAACTTACTGTTATTGGCAGAATAAATTCATTATTTTAAAAAAAAGTCCTGATAGAATATTACTCAGCCTTAAAACAGATGTCCTGCCCTTTTCTACAATGTGGATGAACTTAGAGGGCACTGTGAAGGGGGCTACGGTGGGGGCAGGGGAGATTTCTTCAAAGGATACAAAGTTACGGTTAGATACACCTCTACCATGTTGACACGGCTTCTAAAAATGTATCATTCCTTTTCTTTTTTTTTTTTTTAAAGAATTATTTATTTATTTGAAAGCTAGAGTTAGAAAGAGAGAGAGATATCTTCCACCCACTGGTTCATTTCCCAGATGCTGGCAATGGAAGGGGCCGAGTAGCCCAAAGCAGAGCTTCCTCTGGGTCTCCCACATCTGTGCAGGGGCCCAAGCACTCCCAGGCTTCCCAGGAGCACCATCAGGGAGCGGGATGAGAAGCACTCGGGACTCCAACTGCGCCCCTATGGGATGCCAGCATCACAGGTAGAGGCATAACCTGCTGTGCCACTTCGCCAGGCCCCAAAGTATCAAATTCTAAAAATCACTCAGATTGAGTGTTCTCACAAAAAGGTGTGTGAGGCATATACATGTTAAAAATTAGTTCAACTTAGCCATTCCACAACAAATACATATTTCTTTTTTTTTTTTTTTAAGACTTTATTTATTTATTTGACAGGTAGAATTACAGACAGTGAGAGACAGAAAGGTCTTCCTTCTGTTGGTTCACTCCCCAAATGGTCGCCACGGCTGGAGCTGCACCAATCCAAAGCCAGGAGCCAGGAGCTTCCTCCCAGTCTCCCATGCAGGTGCAGGGCCCAAGCACTTGGGCCATCCTCCACTGCCCTCCCAGGCCACAGCAGAGAGCTGGACTGGAAGAGGGGCAACCGGGGCTAGAACCGGTGCCCATAGGGGATGCTGGTGCTGGAGGCAGAAGATTAACCTAGTGTACCACAGCGCTGGCCCCACAAATACATATTTCAAAACATGCTGCACATGATAAATACATATACTTTTGTCAATTAAGAAAAAATAATTTAAAATAAGAAAAACTATAAATTAGCAAAGACATACATAAAAATCATCTGTAAGCCCACCAATAAGAGAGAACTGTGGGCAACACGAGAAATCTTTCTTACCTTTGTGAGGTGTCCCCACAGCTGTGGCATATATGTTCTTTTCATATTTTTTTAAACGGTCTTCTAAATTGTGAATCTAAAAATAACAAACGGCATCTTAGGACTCTTTTGAACACTATATGTAAGGAAAAAGGAATGTTATGGTCACTAGATTTTTAACACTAAAAACAGATAAAATTAGAACAAATGGTTTCTTAGATACGACACCAAAAACACAAGAAACAAAAACTAAGTAAGTTAGACCTTATTAAGATCAGTGTCTCAAAGGGTACCGTCAAGAAGTGAAAGACAACCTACAGAAGGGGAGAAAAGATTGCAACTCATACATCTGGTGACAGACCCCACCTGGAACATACAGGCAGTACAGAAAACTTCACAACAAAAGATAAACAAATCAACTGAAAAATGGGGGCAAAGGACTTCACAGACATTGCTCAAAAAAAGTGATGCAAAGGGCCAACAGGCATATAAAAAGCTGCTGGACACCATTGCTCTGTTGATGGTAATGTAAAATGGTACACAGCTTTGGAGAGCAGCTTAGCAAGTTCTCAGAAAGCTAAATACAGAATTACTAGCAATTCCACTCCTGGGCATATACATCCAAAAGAATGGCAAACAAAAATTTGAACACAAATGTTCCTAGCAGCACTAGTCACAACAGCCAAAGGGGGAACAACCCAAATATTCAAAAACTGATGAATGGATCAAGGAAATGTTATCTGCCCATAACATGGGCTAGTATTCAGTCACAAAACGGAGTGAAGTATTTAAATAGGCCACAACACTGGTGAATGTAGAAAACGTTAAACTAAGTAAAAGAAGCCAGACACAGAAAGGCAGGTATCACATGGCTCTGTCTATATGAGATGCTCAGGAGAGGCAAATCCAGAGAGACAGAAAGCAGGCCAGTGGCTGCCAGAGGCTGGGGAAGAAGGTACTACAAAATGGACATGGAATTTCTTTTTGGGGTGATGAAACAGAACAATGATAATGATGGTTTCACAACATTGTGTGTGAACCAAATGTCAATGAATTGTGTACTCTAACACTACTAAAACAGTACGTTTTACCTTATATGTATATTACTACAATAAAAATAACAAAAATTGCTAATGATAAAACAGTTTTGAAGATTTGAAGATGCTAAAATAAGAAAATTTTAAAGCAGCAATCTTGATATAGATGGAAAAAGATAAACCACTTGAGAAGTAGAAAAAATAAAATGACATAGAGACTTAGCATCTTTGTGAATTTTTTTTTTTTTTTTTGACAGGCAGAGTGGACAGTGAGAGAGAGAGAGACAGAGAGAAAGGTCTTCCTTTGCCGTTGGTTCACCCTCCAATGGCCGCTGCGGCCGGCACACTGCGCTGATCCGATGGCAGGAGCCAGGTGCTTCACCCCATGGTCTCCCATGGGGTGCAGAGCCCAAGCACTTGGGCCATCCTCCACTGCACTCCCGGGCCACAGCTGAGAGCTGGCCTGGAAGAGGGGCAACTGGGACAGAATCTGGCGCCCCGACCGGGACTAGAACCCGGTGTGCCGGTGCCGCAAGGCAGAGGATTAGCCTAGTGAGCCGCGGCACCGGCCATCTTTGTGAATTTTGAAAATTATTATGAAAATTTTCAAATATACTCAAAGTACAGCACAATTATTGTCTGTCTATCCAACCATCACCCAGTTTCAACAGTTATCAAGATCTAAGTCTGTATAAATTTTAAGAGAACTACAAAAATCTCTGGTGATTCATCCTTAAACCTAGCCTCTGACTTGGGCCACTGTTTCTTCAAAGTTTAGAGAAAGGTTTTAATAAACAACAAATACTACAGACACACATATGACTGGTGCACACATACTTGTTCATTCTTGAAGGTTTAAAATGATTTAGATGTATTGTCCAGAGATAATATAGGAACAAATCATATTAAATTAGGAAAATTTAGCCACTAGCACTAATGGCTGATGTCAACTTTCCCCACTGGTAAAACGAAGACAAAAACATGCTCCTTTTTAGAACTTAAGTTATTCCAAATTGTATTAAAACAATAAGTACTGGAAACAGCAGGATGCAAAGGTTCTCATACAAATACATGTGATTGTGAATTTACAGAAACAACATCAAATGTAACACTTTCAGATTTGGAAATGAAATTTCTTATACAAAAGAATTTCAAAGTCAACTGTTAAATCAGATGTTTTTCAAAAATTAGCTACATGAGAAGTGCACACATCATCATAAATTTAATTAAAAATAAAAGGCACCAATTAGCCTCTACCTGTTCTCTGAACTCCTGTTCTTTCAACTTTGAATCACTGATCAGAGTAGTCTTCTGTGCTAGCTGTGTCTGAAAGAATAAAGATTTGAAAAGCATATGGGTTTCATCATCACCTGGACACATTTCTGTACTGTCTGGTCATTTCTCCTGGTTAACACCGTCTTATTATACACATGTACAACAGAGAAGCTCTGAAGATGCACTATCTTCAGCCAAATTTAATGAAGAACCAGCCTTACCTGTAGCTCCATAATTGTCACCTGAAGAGGAAAAAGAAAAGAAATAAATGTATACCATAAAGTCTATTAGTAAAGAAAAATTTTAAACAGCAATATGAAATCAATAAATGAAATCAATAAAAGTATTTGCTTTTAAACCTGAACTTTTCTTCTTTATCTTAAAATTTTATTTGCAAAGTAGAAAGAGAGAGAGAGAGGGAGAGGGAGATGAAGAGGGAGACAGAGAGAGAGAGAGAGAGAGAGAGAGAGAGAGAGAGAAACACTCCCATTTGCTGGGTCACTTCCCAAACGGCCACAATACCCAGAGCTGGGTTAGGCTGACGCCAGGAGCCAGGAGCTACGCTCTGACCTTCCACATGGGGCAGGGCCCATGGACTTGGATCATTATCTGCTGCCTTCCCAGGCACATCAGCAGGAAGCTGGATCGTAAGCAGAACAACTGGGATTCGATTCACTGCTGCAACATAGGGTGCTACAGTCCACCCTGCTGTGCCACAACACCAGCCCCGGGCCAGTGCTCCTAACTGATATGCCTACCAAGTGGCACAGCACAACAGAGCCCTTTATAAAGGAAATAAGTCTGCATTTTGGGAAAATGATCCATGTAACTAACTGGCTGTACAGAAAATTGCTATTTTAGTAACCGACTTTATGTAATAAATAAACATTTAACTTCTTGGAACCTTAGTTTCCCTGTCTGTAAAATGAAGGCAAAAAATCTCTTTCAAAAGATTTTTGTTAGGACTGAGATAATACATATGTTAGTAGGCGAGCAATGAGATAATACATATGTTAGTAGGGGAGAAATGAGATAACACATATGTTAGTAGGCGAGTTGGCAGGTATCATGCACATGATAGTGATTTCAAAAACACGCAGCAAACTCAAACAGCGCTCACGGTATCACTGCCAGGGCTCTCCTGCTGCAGCCTCTGCTGGTACTTTTTCTGCAGCTCCTCAAGCTGAACCTGCAGGTCCATTACTTTGGCAGTCATTTCTTCTTCACGAGCCTTTAAGATTAAAAAAAAGTGTTAATAAACAAACACCCAAAAAAATTATACGCAGGAAACATGGCACAGAGAATGAACACAAGCTTCTGAGACACATATTACTGGTTTTATTTTAATCATTACCACAATCTAAACACTTTCCTTCACGCCCTGCATAGAACTCCAAGCTCTTTCCAGTGCTGCTCTCCATTCCTAGGGTATCACTTTTCCCACCCTCAATACCTCTTGTCCTCACCCTGCTAAGCTCATTAATCTGTTTTTCCTCCTTTAAAATGGGGTCCCCGGACTTAAACAACAAATGGGGTATGAGAGAGCGTTGTGACAGAACTACCACACAGATCCTATACTTGAAGACCTTTGCCTATCCTGTACTGAGATTCAATGTCCAGAAAACATTCATTAAAATAAGCTAGCAGGGGCCGGCGCCGTGGCTCACTTGGTTAATCCTCCACCTGTGGCGCCGGCATCCCATATGGGTGCCGGGTTCTAGTCCCAGTGGCTCCTCTTCCAGTCCAGCTCTCTGCTGTGGCCTGGGAAGGCACTGAGGGATGGCCCAGGTGCTTAGGTCCTGCACCCATGTGGGAGACCAGGAGGAGGCACCTGACTCCTGGCTTCAGATCAGCATAGCTCCGGCCGTAGCAGCCATTTTGGGGGGGTGAATCAATGGAAGGAAGACCTTTCTCTCTGTCTCTCTCTTTCTCTCTCTCTCACTGTCTAACTCTATCTGTCAAATAAAAATAAAAATAACTAAACAGACATTTCTATACACAGCACTGTCCAACCAGCTGGCAACACATTGGTCACAAGCAGTTAAGGAGTGTCCACTCTTCAGATAGACTGTATAAATCAACAAGCAGTTAAGGAGTGTCCACTCTTCGGATAGACTGTATAAATCAACAGATGCTCCTTTGTCCTGTTCAGCACATCTGCATATTTCCTGTCCATCTGCCCCCAGATCATACCCACAGTTCTTTGGGATAAATTGTTTAAAATCTGTTCTTGGAAAAAAAAAAAAAAAAAAAAAAAGTACTGTCCAATATGCTGATAACCAATGCAATGTCTCCAATTGCCCTGAACTTTGAAAACAAAACAAAACAAAAGCAGGCTCAATGAGAAAAAGAAACATGTGACTTATTGGCCCAATGATCCTACAAAATCTGGCCTCAAACCATCCTCTCTCTGCCTGGACCACACATGTAAAAGGCTGCTGCCATGTTTGCATCCCTTCATTTGTCTTGGAATTGTGATGTATTGTGCAGAACAACCCAGCCCTCTCCTCATTCTATAAATCTTGCAATAACCTTTGTGCTAAAGAACACTGGGAAGTGGAATATTGATCTGATCTGAGGAATGAAGACAAGTGTTTGCTGAGTAAGGGACTTAACAGGAAGGAATCTGATTGAACAGGTGCTGGCGTGCCAGAAAGAAGCACTGGCCTTCTCGAAAACAAACACAGCCCCACGGCACAAAATGAGGCAATGAACCACAGAACACTAGGGAAACTAATTTTAAATACTACTTTGTCATAAAACTTTCTTAAACTAATCAAAACCAACCAACTCTCTCAATACAAGCAAAGTGAGATTCCAGCGACGACTATGCTGGAATAAGCTCCTGGCTCTGGCCATTGTGGTCATTTAGAGAGTAAACCAATGGATGGAAGCTTTCTCTCTCTGTCTCTCGTTCTAACTCTGCTTTTTAAATAATAAATAATAAATATTTAATTAAAAAACAAAGAAAGAAATTAGTTTTACATCTGATGCTGCTGTAGGAGCTCCTTTCCACTGAGACTGCTCTGGAGCTGGACTGGGCTACCAGGTCGACACCTGCACTTGTGAGTCTCAGTTCCTCCTTTGAGATGTTACATGCCCTCCTCCCAAACTCTTCACTGCTGGGGCCAGTGTTATGCACAGCAGGTTAAGCCGCCACCAGTGACACTGGCACCCCACACTGGAGCACCAGCTGAAGTCCTGGCTGCTCTGCTTCCAACCCAGCTCCCTGCTGTTGCACCCAGGAAAGCAGCAGCAGATGGTCTAAGCACCTGGGCCCTTGCTGCCCACATCTGAGACCAGGATGGGGTTTCTGGCTCCTGGCTTCACAAGCCATTGAAACCATCTGAGAAATAAACCAGCAGATGGTCTCTCTCTCTCTCCATGCCCCCCTGCTCTCTCCATCTCTCCCTCCCTCTCTCACTCTGCCTTTCAAATAAAGAAAACGAATCTTAAAATAAAAGGTTCCTCCCTTTCTGCCATGTCACCCAAGTATCTGACGCGCCAGGCATGGGGTGAGGTTTTCAAGACTAGAGATAAAGAACAAAATCTCTGCCCCACAAGACAGAGTCTAGGGGACAGGACAAATAATATCAACACATCCCTATGCAAATATATATGCCAAAAATTACGTGTTATCATACAGAGGTCTATATTTGTATCAAAGGAAGAAAGATGCAAGTTAATTATATTTAAGGGATTACCAAAAAACCCTACTAAATAGAAGAAAATATGATTCAGGTTAAGTTTACTCAAAAAGTTACCTTCTGATTAGGAAAAGGAAATATTAAGAATATATTTCCTTTTTGTCCCTGTCTTTATAAGGAAACCTTGGAACACTGCACAGGAAACTAATGACTGCCTGAGGAGGGAAGAAGGGGACAGAACACAGAGAAGAGAAACGGGTGCCATGTTCATTACATACCATTTCCAAAATACTATTTTGGTCTTTAAGTTGTGACTACATTTGATTCAAAAACTTTTTTCTAAATAAAAGTTAAATTCAAAGAATTTCTTTAAAAATATCAAAAGACACTAATTCATCAGGTTTGAGAAGCAAAGTTCAGGCCCACAGTAAAGGATGAGCAGAGGTGTATGAGGATGGGTAAGGCAGAGTGGAGTCTGGAACGCAGGATACACAGGAGTCAAGGGAAGCCACTGGGCGCGTTTGGGAGGGGAAGTCATGTGATCACACCTTTGTTTCAGACTGGGGCAGATTAATGTATTGGGGTGGGGGAAGACCATCGGCAAGATGAGGTAGGAAATTAATACAACAGACCAGACCAGACCAAAGATGGCAGCCAAGCGGTAGCAGCGTGCAGTTCAGGAGAGGAACATGCAGTAGGACTATGAGTCTAATGTGTGCTGGATATTGTGCTGGGGGCACAAGCAGATATGGGACAACAACTACATGTCTGCATATGGAAACCAGTGATGACAAAAGTTCCTAAATTCCTAAGATGGGGGAACAGTAAGAATGTTACCTAAGACAGGAAAGGCAGGAAAATGAACATGTCTCTGTGCTCAAGTCTGCTATTAACAAATCAAAGAATTACTTTAATAGTTGACAAAAATACAGCATCCTACAATGTCTTCACTGAAACAAATCATCAGTCTGCTAACAGCTTTTCAGGCAGGGAACAAATACAGAACATAAGAAAAGGCCTCAAAAAGTTCAAGGAAAATGTGTATTATGAAGACTACGGAGGGATTTCTGAACTTCATGCACCAAAATAAACTTATTCCATTTTCCATGAACTTTTGCAAGTACCCTTGTACATTCAAATCCTATACAAAAACTCTATTCCCAGAAAATGTTAAATGGGACAAAGGTAATCAAGGCAGTATGATATCTGCTAAGAACTGCTAATACTCCTTTTCAGGAGTCTCTGCATTTTAAAAAATTCTTTGAGATAGAGTGTATAGTAGGGATGATCAGATGAGGACTGCCTACTTAATTACAAAGTCCATTCTAAACTATCCAAGACAGTAGTCACTATTCAACCTAGTTGGTGAGCATGAAAAATATGGCTAAATTGTTCGTAAATGTAAAAACACTGTGGATGTCAAAGAATTTATATATGTCTACATATAGACATATAATTTATATTGATTATATGGTGAAAAGATGGTGTTTTTTTTTTTTTTTGCATTGGACTCATTTATTTCATTTTTTAAATGCAGCTCCTAGAAAATGTTACAATATGGCTCACATTTATTTCTACCTGACAACCTGGTCTTAGGAAAAAGAAGGGACCTGCCCACCCTTCCCTTTCATGTCCACTTGCTCTACTATTCCAAGCCTGAAGCCTCGAGATTGTCTCCCTAAGATACATACGATTCTCAAGGAGGAGCCATGTCAGAGCACCTATTACTTGTCTCCCTTTTCTCTACCCCTCAACACACAGGCATTTGTCATGACCCATAAGTGTGGGGAGCAGGGCCCGTCGCCCAGGAAACAAATAAGTACTAAGACTGTGGACAAATAAATACTGAGATTACCAAGACTAGACTAAACTACTGGAACTGCTAAGACTAACTCTATGCATCTGATCTCCCACCATATGGCACTGAGAGGGATTAAATAACTTCCACACAGCTGCCTCATCAATTCGACTAACAAGCTGCAGGAGCTGATCCTGCCCCTGACTGGAGGAGAGCAGCGTGCTCAGCGCGTGGGGGGAGAACGCCAGCAGAGTTGGGATTGGTGGAAGAGGACTATGAAGGAGGAGAGAGACACCATGCAGGAGGAACACCTGAGGAACCCCTGAGAGAGCCGGCCGGCGGTGTGCCGCCCCTCCGCGGAGGGGCGGGGGCGGGGCAGCAAATCCGGGGAGGACCGAGGAAAGAAACAACAGCAAATCCGTTGCCGCTCCTCCGCGAGCCTGCGCGGGGAGCGACACGTAAGAAGTCTATTATGTGCTGCCCTGTATTCCAGGGAGAGAAGCAGATCATAAGGGGACCCTGAGCTGTGGCACAGCTCCCCCCTTGCAGATGAAGCTCCCTCTCTTAAATGCACATGATAAGTAACTGTTGCCCTCCCTAAGTTGCCTTCTGTGGAAGTTTTTACTTCTAGATCATGTGAGGCTAATGAAGAATTACTGCTCTACCACTTAATAAGTTTTAAGGAAATCACTTAACTTTTCTAAACTTGCTTTTCCTTCTGGAAACAAAAAAGTAGAATTAGCTTTAATGTATCTTCCAAATCCAGCATACTCTAAGCATTCAAAAAGTAACAGTATTTTTTTTAAACTTAGTACATATATAATCTGGAGGTATAAGAAGTGATGTGAAATTATTTAAATTTTTCATAATAAAGTTTAAAGCTCAAATATTATATACAGAGGTAACATTTTTAGTAATGTGTCAATATCTTAGAATTTCAGTCACTTCACTTTTCATATTTCACTTTTAAATATGTTCCTGGCTCAGACTTCTATGGCTAACATTTAGTTAGCTGAAGCGTAACTCTTCAATTTATGGATTCATGATCATCAAATGGTTTTGACATACAGAGAAATACAGCTTGGAGGAACTAAAGAGCCTACAACCTAGCCAAGGATGAGCTGCATGTTTTACATCTGAAAAGCTTCTTACGGTCCAAAGCACTAACTAGCATACATGGCTTGTTTTCATGGCTCATTTTATTCTATTAATGGCAACGCCAATTAATATAATAGATTTGCCTGATGCATTCCTTCCCTACCCTCCCACCAAAACTAACACAACCTCTGCAGGTTGGGCAGGGACGGAGAAAAGCTAACTGGCCCTCACAGAAAGATCCCGGCTAAATCCGCAGCCACACTCAGAGGCACAGTGTCCACTGCTCAGATTCTTAGCCTGCTGCTTTCACAGTTCAGTCTGAATTTGTGAGGAAGACATGAAAAAGCATCCATTCCTCCCTTTAGCAGTGACTCACTGTTGCTTCAGTAACCACCAAGTAGACTGTCCTGACTGTTAGCAGAATCTCCTCAGAGAACTACAATGCTGGCAGAAATCCAGACTGTAAATGTGTATGTGGTACGGGAGTGCCTGTGCATACAACATCATGCCCCACAAACTCTACACTGGAAAGAGGAGATTCGCAACACCAGCATGGAATCCAGCACAGCCAAACTTCAAAAGAAAGAAAGGAGATACATCAAGGATTTCTTCATATCTTTTGGCTGTTCTTTTCAGGTCGTCATCTTTCTCGGCAATTTTTTTGTGTAACTGATTCGTCTCTTCTTGATGGCTTTCCAAAAGTTCAGCTTCTACCTCCTGGGCCTTACCTAATAAATAAACACACAAAGAAAACACATTAGTCAATAATATCTATATCCCAATTTTAGCCAGAAATTCTATTCTAAATTAATCTTGAAAAAAGTCCACTTTATAGGTAAGTATTACAAGACACTTAATGAGACGCACAGCTCAACGCTGGTCAGAGGTACCCTCCCCCTGAGGATAAGGCCTTGATAAGGTGCTTAATTAGGAAATACTTTCATGTGCTACACCTCAAGCCACGTCACTGCCAGGCAGGGCAGGATCCCCTCAGAGCACTTTACTGGCCAAGGATCTTTCTTTCTTTTCTCCAGTTTAGGGATTTACAGCACTTAAGACAAGCACAAAAATAAATAAGGTTAAATTTATAGTCTCAGAGTAGGTGTTTCACCCAGAATTTTTTTTTAAAGATTTATTTATTTTATTTGAAAGTCAGTTACACAGAGAGAAGGGAGGGAGGGAGGGAGAGAGAGAGAGAGAGGTCTTCCATCCGCTGGTTCACTCCCCAATTGGCCGCAACAGCTGGAGCTGCGCCAATCCAAAGCCAGGAGCCAGAAGGACTTGGGCCATCTTCTACTGCTTTCCCAGGCCACAGCAGAGAGCTGGATCAGAAGTGGAGGAGCCAGGTCTCAAACCAATGCCCATATGGGATGCCAGCACTTCAGGCCAGGGCGTTAACCCGCTGCACCACAGCGCCGGCCCCTCACCCAGAATTTAAGATGCACTCATTCTACAACAGAGAGCCTGGGTTCAAATCCCAGCTCTGGTTCCTGACTCCAGCTTCCTACTAATGCAGACCCTAGGAGGCAGTGGTAATGGCTCAAGTCCTTGGGTTCCTGCACCCACATAGACTGCAGACCCAGCTTCAGCCTGAGCTAGCCCCAGTTATGGTAGGCATTTGGAGCGTGAACCAAACGGGAGTTCTCTCTGTCTCTGTTTCTGCCTTTCAAATAAACGAGTACCTTAAAAAATGGTCTCTGCTGATTGTGATTTATTCCTTGCTGAATTTAAAGCTGTACTTACTGATGGTTTCTTTTATGGTCACTTCCAGCTCCTGCTCCTTCTGTGCCAGCTGGGTATTAAACTCCCTCATCAGCTGTTTCAGGGTGGAATTGTGCTTCAACTCAAGATCTTCCTGCTCCTGTCTGAGCACAAAAATGCAAAGCATTACCCGCTGCCACAGGGAGAAGCTTCAAAGACTTGTCTAGTCTTCCAAACGGTGCACACGCATGATCTCACTGTATAAAACCTTCTAGCTGTGTGGTCTGTATGGGCACAGGAAACTTCTGGAAGGACATATAAACTATGATTACCTCTAGGGAGTAGTCCTGGGGACTGAAGAATTTTCCTTTTCCACTTTAAATTTTCACCTTATACATCTATGTTATATAATAATAGTGCTAATGCTAAAAATAATAAGATAAAAAGAAAAGTTACTGGGTTATATACCTAACAACCACAATCTTACACACAAGGTTTTCCTTCTATGTGGATATGGAATAATACTGCCTCATGCCCTAAGTTGTTTTTATTTCTCCTCTGTATTTAACTTACGGATTTATGTCTTACGCTTTGGGTAGGGGAAACTGACCCAACTAGCTTGAAATAACTGTACTAGGCACAAAAAGGAATCTCATGCAGGAGCACTGCCTTAGAAATGGTCATGCTGAAATAAAACTTACTTGATTCTCGCCTCCATTTCCTGTTCGCACTCCTTCTTCAGGATGTCCAATTCTTGCTGATGCTCTCTCCTCAGTGTCCGGAGGTCTTTCTGCAGCCTGATGACCTCCTTGCTCAGCTTCTGCTTCTCGCGCTCTGCCCCGGCTAACTTCAGCTCCAGGTCACTGTGCGGGGCTTCCACGTCACTGGGCGATCTGGGTTGGACCACGTGTGGTTTGGACTTTTGCTCAGCACTTTCACCCAAGGCTGCTGTGGGCGTATTTTTTCCATCCATCTGCTGTTGCGAAGCCTGTAATTTCTCATATCTTGAGGTCAACTCTTGCAATTCAACCCTGTGAACTTCCTTCTCTCTCACCAAGCAGGAGTCCAGTTCTTTCACCTTTTGCTCCAAGATCTGACAGGTGAGTTCCTTCTCCTGGAGGGCTGTCTGGACATCGCCGACCACACTGTCCTGGGTCTGCTCTGCCCCCGTGTCGTTTTTCTCTCCCTCTTCTCCCCCAGGCAGGGACATTATCAAGGGGGATTTCTTGCTTTGTCCCTCCAGTTCTTCCTGAAGATGATTCGCCTGGGCCTGAGCCTCCTGTCTCTCTGCTGCAGCTTGCTCCACCTTTGCCAGGAGCTCCTGGTATTTGCCCTGCATTTCAGAATGAGAAGAGAGTGTCTCTTCTTTTTCCCGCTCGAGCCTCTGCAACAGCTTTTCTTTTTCAGCTAAATCTCTCTGTAAAGCACCGATTTTCTCCTCACATGCCTTCTGCACGCAGCCTTGGGAATCTGCTTCATGCGCAGGGCATGCCGCCACACTGTTTGCTGATATGGGTAAAACTGATGTTTCTGATTGTGGTGGACTTTCCACTGACTTAAGTTTTTCTTCCAAGAAGTGAACTTCCCTCTCTCTTTCCTGCAATTTTGTACTCAGCTCACACAAATGGCTTTCTGTGTCTTTTTTATATTGCTGTTCTTTCTCTTCCATTTGAGATAACAACTGCTTCTTGATGGCAGCGATTTTCTGCTCCGCTTTCTTCTTTAGTTCTGCTAATTTTGCAGCACTTTCCAACTCCAGTCTATCTTCCAAAGCCTTTAGCGCCTCCTCTTTGCTCTTCATACTTGAATTCACCTCTTCCAATTCTTTCTTCTTAGTTTCAAGTTCAGCTTCCATGAAAGATACTTGCTTTTCAAAATTTAAAATTTTTTCTTCAGCTTCTTTAACCCTATTGTCCTTTTCTTCTCCCATCTCCTTAAAGTGCTGAAGTTTCTGGACCAATTCTTTCTGTTCGATATCCTTTTGTTGATTATGATTTTTAAGAATTTCATTTAAGGACTCAATTTCCACTGTTCTCTGAGTAACCAGGTCCTGTAATTCCACAATTCTTGCTGTCTGACTCCTTACCTTGGTCTCTAAGTCACACTCCTTCCTCTCCATCTTGGTCTTCTTCTCTTCCATCTCACCCTTTAAACCTTCCAACCTCTCAGTCTGCTGGCCCAGGTCTTCCTTCAGCGCCTGTATCTGCTCATCCTTTTCCCCAGCTTCCTTTGCTTTCCGCTCAAGCTGCCCCTGCAGCTCTCCAATAGTATTCTGGTACTGCGCGTACCTCGACTGTGCTTCCTTCTTCCACTCTGAGAGCCTGCTGGTCGAGCGGTCTGCCTGCTCCAGGGCGGAAGCCTTCTCCCTACTCAAGGCACTGACTTTCAAAGACAAGTCCTGCACCTGCTGCAGCAGTCCGCGCTGCTGCTCCTCGTGCTGCCGACTGAGGGATGAGAGGGCCGCCTCCTTTTCGGTCAGACTGGCACTCAGCTGAGCGCTCACGTCAGCCAGCTGTTTGCTAAGGCTGCTGACCTCGGCTTTCTTCTCTTTCAGCTCCTCCTTCATCAGGGTGACAGCGTTCATGTTCTCAGACAGCTCCTTCCTCAGCTGGGTGATGCAGGACTCCTTCTCTGAGGCGGCCTGCTGCTGACTGCCCCCTTCCTTCTGCAAGGCCTCTTTCTCTGCCACGAGACCTTCAATGTCAGCCTCCATGCTCTTAATTTGATTTTCTTTTTCTTCTAACTGATGGGTAGCTTGCTGAAAAGAACTATTCAGCGTGTTCTGCTCATCTGTTAGCTGCCTAAGTTGTGCTTCCAGTTGAGAAACTTGGCGAGTTTTAACTGACAGTGCCTCCTTAACTTTAGTCGTGTGGTGCTGACAATGGGAAAGCCTAGAGAGGATGGCGTTGGTTTTACTACGGCTGAGGTTGACCAGCTCACTTGTTTTCGTTTCTAATAAGGCTTCCATTTCCCTACAGTACCCACCTAGCTGAGCTGCTACTTCCTCAGACAGTTTTCTGAATTCCAGGCTTTTGTCTTCTAGGCTTTTCTTACTTCTTTCATGGGAAGACTGCAGGCGCTGGAGCTCCGCATCTGCCGCTTCCAATCTGTGGGTCAGTTCTGCCACCTTGAGCTCATCTTTCTCTGCCAGCGTCTTCAGCTCAGCCAGCTGGTCTTGAAGGAAAGCATTTTCCTTCTGTGAATGCTTCCAGTCGGCCTCCAGCGTTTCAAGCTGTGCTGTCAGTGTAGTTTCTTGACGCGTGAGAGAACTGACGTGAACAGACTTCTCCTTTAGCTGCTCCTGTAACTCACGCAACGCGGTCTCCTGCTTCACACCCTCTTCCTTCCGCCACGTCAGCTCCCTGCTCATCTCCTCTTTCTCACATGCAGCCAGGAGTATCTTCTGTCTCAGCTGCTCCGCCTCGTGCTCTTTACCCTGCAGCTGACTCTCGTGCTTCTCCTGAAGCTCCTCGGCTTGCCGATGAAGCTTCTGCTCCCAGACTGACCTGACATCATCGAGTTCTCGCCGGTGCGCCTCGGCGAGACTTTCTATTTGCTCCTTTTGGTTTGCTTCCAGTCTTGACACTGCGTCGTCGATTCCCGCTGAGCTGGCCTGCGCCATTTCCAGCATTTTGGCATTGAACTGCTTTTCTTTCTGACTGAGCTCCAGAGCTGTGTTCTCAAGCTCCTTTTTAAGTTTGGCTTCCTGATCTAACAGCTTCTTCTTCAGAGTTTCCTGCATCTCTTTGGCCTTCTGCTTAATTTTTTCCATCTTTTTTTCTTGATTTTTAAATTTAGTTTCGTATTCCTGTTGCAGAAGACTGACACTGTCCTCCTTGGCTGACAATTTCTGTTTGAGTACCTCAATTTCTTTGCTCTGTCCTTCTCTCATTTGTAAAATTGTATTTTCCTTTTCCATCAAGGTTTGCTTTGTCTGCTCCTGCTCCATGTTACTGTCTTTAAGCTGGCGCTCATAGTGTTGGGTCAAAGAGTTAACTTTCTGCTCCATTTCACTGTTCTGCTCTTTAAGTTGCTGCATTAAGTCCTGCACCTGGATTTTGTGAGTACCCAACTCAGTACAAATCTCTTTCTTCTGTGTTTCAACTTCAGCTACCTGTTTGGTAAGAAGATCTTTTTCTGTTTCCAAATCCAACAACTTCTGCTGCAGCTGCGCCACCTGCTCTTCACGAGCCGTGGCCCGCTCCCGGGCGGCACTCTGGTGCTTGGCGGATGCCTGCTGCGCCTCCTCTTCAGACCTTTTGATATCTGCCTCTAGGTCTGCTACCCGAGCCTGGTGCTCCCTCAAATGCCTGTCCTTTTCCTCCAAGAGAAGCCCGAGCTGATTGATTTGATCTTTTAATGCCTTTTCCGTTCTCTGCATCGATACCTCTTGTTCTTTAATGATACTGTCAACCTGCTGCTGGTGGTGACTTCTCTGCTCACTGAGCTTGGCTTCTAATTCCTGCTTCATCCCGTCGGCGTGAGCCTTGAGAGCAGAGAGCTGCTCTTCCAGCGTGTGACGGGCCTTCCAGACTTCTGAGAGCTCCGAGGATAAGGCCTCCAGTTCCGTCTGCTTCGCCTCCAGCTTCTCCTTCACCTCCTCTATGCGAGCCTGGCAGCGAGCCTGCTCCTCCTGCAGCAGCGCGGCTCTCTCCTGCTCACACTCCCCTCTGAGCTGCGCCACCTCAGCCCGATGCTCCTGCTGCAACGCATGGAGTCTTTCAGTCCACAGCTCCTCCTGCCGATGCTGCAGGCTTTCTAACTCTGTCTTGTGGTTTTCAGCCATGACTGTAAGTTCTTTATTGTGCTTATTTTTTTCAGCTTCCAAATTAACAGCCAAATCTTCTGACTGACTCTTGCTTTCTTGTAAGCTTTTTTCCAAAGCACTTTCCAATTCAAGAATCCTCTGTTAATGAAAAGTTGTAGTTTTATTAAAGTGCATACTTGTTCACCAGCAATAACATAAAACATGATGTCTACCACCTAAAGATTAAAATGTAAATAACTTTATCTAAATGACTTTACATACCATATGAAACTCAAGAAAGAAGAAAGAATCTGTGCCCAAATAGTGAAGAAATCTAAGAAAATATTATATTTTTAATACAAATCATAATTCCAGGTAATTCTTGTTTGGCTAACCATTTAATCTGCCTGTATTTTCGAGAATATTCTACCTGGATAGTAAAAAAATAATTAAATAGAAAATAAATAAGTTAAAATTAAATAAAAAAGAGTAACTTTTAGAAGGAAAATGGACTATTTTCTACATTTTTATTTTAAGCCCTACAATTATAGTTTATTTTCATAATTTAATTTTGCAAGAAAAATATCCAATTTTTGCACCCTCAAAATCATGATTTACAGGGTGATTTTTTTTTTTTTCAAAAAAAGAAAGGATTCATACAAATTTTACCAAAGAGTCTATTCTTTCAGGAAAATATGAATCTTGACTCTGAAGGAAAAAAGAGCAAATTAAGGTGAAGTCACAGAACGTCAGAGCTACAAAGGTTCTAAGGGCTTTACCAGTCCATTTCTTCATGTGACGGTGAGGAAATTAAGGTACAATTAATTTTACCTCCTAGGTACCCATTTCACTCCACCATGCCACCTTTTCTAAATGCTGGGAATGGGAAAATAAAGCACAGTTTTAGAGCTATGGGCAAGATGTGCAACTGTTTCACTGCCTAAATCATCAGAGTAAGAAGTCCAAAAAGTCTAAACAGCAGTCGGTTTTCCAAACAGGCAAAACATGTCAAATATTGCTAAAGGAAGGGCCAAAGGGCCTTAAAAATGTGCACAATGAGACATATTTACAAATATGTTCATTAAACTATACTCAGGGACCACCATCATGGTTTAGGGGATGAAGCCACTGCTTGTGATGCCGGCACCCCTTATGGACACCAGTTCAAGTCCCGGCTGCTCCACTTCCAATCCTGCTACCTGCTACTGCGCCTGGGAAAGAAACAGAAGATGGCCCAAGTACTTGGGCCCCTGAACCCACGTGGGACACTGGAAGATGCCCTGGTTCCTGGCTTCAGCCTGGCCTCACCCTGGCTGTTACTGCCATTTGAGGAGTGAACCAGCATTTTGAAGATCTTTCCCCACCCCTGCCACTCCCTCTCTCTCTCTGCCTTTCAAATAAACAAATCTTAAAAAAAAAAAAAAAAAAGAAAACGAAAAAAAGACTGTACTGAGAATGGAAAAATTGGGGAAAACTTAAACAGAAAAGCGGGCGTTAGTATAACTCAACTGTGATACAAGCAGAGAATGGATTATGACCAGGACATGGCAAGAGATGAGTTTCACGGCTCTGGGCCTGAACACTACTGAAACTTACAGTTCTGTAAGTCTCCGCTTCCTGCTGCAGGTCCCGAAGTTTATTTTCACTCTCTGTGAGGATTGCTTTTTTCTGCAACTCTAACTCTTCCAGGGCCAAAGATTCTTGCTGTTCTTTCTCTTGGGTAATTCTCAAATATTCTAAATGACTCTTTTCCTGTGCCAAAAACAATCAATAGTACCATCTCAGACGCCCATCAATCTTTAGCACTCCTGCAGCACCTCCATGGGGATCACTCCTTTCATTTGATCTGCACCCAGTTCCCCAGAGCAGGCAACATCTTTACCTTTCTCCTCCCACACTCCACTCTGCAGAAACAGGGCCCTTTGGCTCTTCCAGTGTGGTGGCTCAAGTTCTGCTACAATTACTAATGACATGGAAGGTTTTGTTCCAGCAATCCCTTGTGTCTGCTATTTTTCCATTAGTTAATATGTGAGCCAAAGTAACAACGAATGCAGGGCTGGCACTGTGGCATAGCGGATAAAGCTGCCACCTGCAGTGCCAGATCCCATATGGGTGCCAGTTCGAATCCTGGCTGCCCAGCTTCTAATCCAGCTCCCTGCTAATGCATCACAGAAAGCAGCAGAAGATGGCCCAAGCACTTGGGCCCCTGCCACCCTCGTGGGAGACCTGGCTGGAGTTCCTGGCTCCTGGCTTTGATCTGCGCCAGCCTTTGCCATTGTGGCCATTTCTGGAGTGAACCAGCAGATGGAACATCTCTCTCTCTCTCTATCTCTCCCTCCCTCCCTCCCTTGCCCTCTCTGTAACTCTGACCTTCAAATAAATAAATAAATCTTTAAAACAAACAACAATGGATGTGGTAAGTCATACAACTGTCATTACCTCTTCTTCGCAGAGTTTGGTGTTTCAACTCTAGATTTAGAAACTAGGTATTGAATGTATATAATTCATAAGCGATACTTCACTACACCGAGGAACCCCACATGCCAACAGCAAATCAGAATCAGAAGACTGCTTGTGAACATAAAGAAAAGATCAAGGAAATCCCTAGAAACTAAACCTACAAGATAATCCTCTCAGATGATCTGGGCTGCTTCCCCATCAGTCCTGAAACGCCGCTCTGACTCTCCTTACTACAGATCAGTATGCATACCCAACGCGCTTCCTATTTCGAGAAGAGGAGTTCTAAAGAGCACTTTCAGCATTAACACATAACTGTAAACGTCTTCCTGAACTCCTAGTAAGAAAAGTACACATATCTATGTATACCTTTTGCTTACGGTTCATATTGCCAAAGCAATATTTTCAGTTCACAATACTCTGGTGAAGCACACTCCTTTAAATAATAATTCTGTACAATGTTAAGGGTAGATCAATAAGAAAATAATTTCTACAATACAACACTGATTTTAAAATATTTTAAATATACTATATTTTTATATAAACCATATTTTAAATTAACCTCTATAGACCCATAAAAATAAAAGAGAAAATTTTAATTCTCTGTTGAATTAGGAAGGGGCTAGTTGTGTGTGTGTGTGTG
The DNA here is from genome assembly GCF_964237555.1 of Oryctolagus cuniculus. NCBI lineage: Eukaryota > Metazoa > Chordata > Mammalia > Lagomorpha > Leporidae > Oryctolagus > Oryctolagus cuniculus. The sequence goes on along the minus strand of NC_091435.1, from coordinate 173,680,351 downwards.
TGTGTGTGTGTGTGTAGATGTGCTCTCTAATTATAATATATCTGATTTTTAATTTTTTTATTTTTTACTTTTTAATTTTTTTGACAGGCAGAGTGGACAGTGAGAGAGAGAGACAGAGAGAAAGGTCTTCCTTTCCTTTAGTTCACCCCCCAGTGGACGCTGCGGCCAGCGCGCTGCAGCCGGCGTACTGCGCTGATCCGATGGCAGGAGCCAGGTGCTTCTCCTGGTCTCCCATGGGGTGCAGGGCCCAAGCACTTGGGCCATCCTCCACTGCACTCCCTGGCCACAGCAGAGAGCTGGCCTGGAAGAGGGGCAACCGGGACAAAATCCAGCGCCCCGAGCAGGACTAGAACCCAGTGTGCTGGCGCCGCAAGGCGGAGGATTTGCCTAGTGAGCTGCGGCGCCAGCCAGAATATATCTGATTTTTAAGGTCAATATTGAAGGCTCAGTGCCCCCAAAAGCCAATTACCTCAGCATGAAATCCTTGAAGGTATTAAAATTGGACATTTAAATGTCTTCCTGGCTTCATTTAAGTTACACTTTGCTAATTTCCATGCTCCTATTCCATCATAGTTTAAATGTTCTTGTAAACTGCTTTAATTCCTTTCCAGACGACAAAGGGGGAATATAAATATGTGCCCATACATGTGTAAACTTCATGACCACAGACTAATATGCCCTCAGCCAAATGTACTATAAACCCATGTGTCCATCTGCCGCCAGAGCAGATGAGAATATTTGCTAACTCTTCCAAGAATCACTGCTCCTGGAAATTCTCAGAGCTCCAAATCCAATGAAAAATGGAAAAATAACATATGAAAGATTAAAACTTAAAATACAATTTCTTATCTTTTGGCACTAAAGTATTTTAAAACTGCACACATATTATTACCTTATAAATAACTTCATATAAAAACAAACTATATTTCTGGCATTAACACTTTTATGGTGACTTATCTAGAAGGCTTTCCCAATTGAAGAAAAATACTTTTGACTTTTTATTTGCTATCACTGTTCTATTTATCTGTATTTCATATATACAATTTTAAATCCGTAACGATATTTCCCACCCTTCCTCCCTCCCTCCTCCTTCCTTTTTAAAAAAAATTTTTGCAATAACAAAAAGTCACAGGCTTAATCTTACACTAAATAAACAATTCAACAAGTAGAAAGTAGAAAGACCACTGTTCCTCAGGAGGATAGACAAGGGATAAACGATTATCAAGAGGCCGGAACTCTGGCACAGTAGGCTAAGCTTCTGCCAGTGGCACTGGCATCCCACATGGACACCGGTTCTAGTCCCGGCTGCTCCTCTTCCAATCCAGCTCTCTGCTACGGCCTGGGAAAGCAGAAGATGGCCCGCACAAGTACTTGGGCCCCTGCACCTGCGTGGGAGACCCGGAAGAAGCTTGGGGCTTCACATTGGCCCATTTTGGCCACTGTGGCCATCTGGGGAGTGAACCAGTGAGCGGAAGGCCTTCTTCTCTGTCTCTTCCTCTTTCTGTAACTCTAGCTCTCAAAAAATAAGTAAATAAAATAAAATAGAATCTCAACATGTCAATTTCACTTTTTTTGGTACTCTATATATTAGCTAGCACAAATCAAAGAAAATATATGCTATTTCTCTTTTTGGGTCTGGTTTATTTCACTAAGCATAATGGTCTCCAGTTGCAACCATTCTGCAAAAGACAGGACTTCATTCATTTTTATGTTTTTTTTTATATAGTATATATATACCACATTTTCTTTATCCATTCATCAGATGGTGGACATCTGGACTGATTCCATAGTTTAGCTATTGTGAACTGAGCTGCTATAAACACGGAAATACAGATAAGTTTCATATGCTGATTTCATTTCCTTTAGTTAAATTCTCAGGAGTAGGAGGGCTGGGTCACTTTTCAGATTTCTGAGGAATCTCCATACTGTCTTCCATAATGGTTGCACTAGTTGACATTATCACCAACACTGTGTTAGGGTGACTTTTTCCCACATTCTTGCATGCATTTGTTATTTTTTAATTTCTGGATGGCATCCATCCTAACTGGTTTTTATCTGCATTTCCCTGATGGCTACTGATACTGAGGTACTTTGTACTTGTTGATTTCTTTTTCTTGTCTAATGGCTGTGGCTAAAACTTCAAAATTATATTGAGGGGACAGCACTGTGGTGTAGAAGGCTAAGCCTCCGGCTGCAGCGCCAGCATCCCATATGGGAGCCAGTTCTAGTACTGGCTGCTCCACTTCCCATCCAGTTCCCTCTAATATGCCTAGGAAAACAGAAGATGGCGCAAGTCCTTAGGCCCCTATACCCACATGGGAGACCCGGAAGAAGCTCCTGGCTCCTGGCCTAGCCCTGGCCATTGCATACATTTGGGGGGTAAACCAGTGGATGGAAGATCTCTCCCTCTCTCTCTCTCTCTCTCTCCTTCTCCTTCTCTCTATTTCAGTCTTTCAAATAATTTAATAAATCTTAAAAAAAAAAAAAAAAAAGAACTACATTGAATAGTAATGGTGACAGTGGACATCCCTTTCTGGTTCCAGATCTTAGTGGAAAATGCTTCCAGCTTTTCCCCATTCAATATATGCTGGCTATGGATTTGTCATATACTGCCTTGATTGTGTTGAGGAATGTTCCTTCAATACCAAATTTGCTTAAGGTTTTTATCATAAAAGGATGTTGCATTTTATCAAATGCTTTCTCTACTTCTTTTGAGATAACCACATGGTTTTTATTCTTCAATTTGTTAACGTGATGTATCACATTATTGCTTTGTGTATGATATATCACATTATTGGTTTGTGTATGTTAAACCACCCTTGCATCCCTGGAATGAACCCCACTTATACTATTTCAACAAATCTTTCATCAAAAATGAACCTTTGCTTTTATGGCTATTGTTTTCATTAATTCAGACAGCTTTTTAAATATCACATTATTTTTTAAACATTCTAAGGATAGAAAATTAGTACCGAAATTATTCTACTTATAGTAAAGATTATGCAGTCATTTTCAGGTTTTTCCTCTTTAAAATGCACTTCAAATCAAACTTTCTGAGCTTTGAGCTCTGAGTGTATTCAGTCAGGTGAATGTTTAGTTTTGTGAATTATTCTTTATTCTTTTGTCAATAAACCTGTCTTCTCCTTACTGCCAAGTTGGAAGGCACATTCACATCAGCAAATAAACAGACTGATAAAAGCTTGTTACATCAGTAAACTTAATTTTCACACAAAACTAAAATCGCACCTACAGGCCAAAGCTTCCACAGTTTCATGTCAAGCTGGGAGGCAAGGCTGCGGGACCACTTCCTAACTCTGTGAAGCTGACTGTAACAAGAACAAACAGGTACTCACAAGAGCCACCTTCATTTGCTCCTGAAATTCCCTTTCTCGGGACTCGAGCTTCTTGGTCAGTTCCTCCTGCTTGCTGGCCAGCTCCTTCTCATGGAGCGTCTGCAGTTGAGCAATTTGTTCTTCTGAGGACTTCTGGAAATCGGCGAGAGAGATAACAGTGAAAACACCCAGGATACAATGTGTAACTCCACAAATGAATCTCATTCACGCTAGCAACCCGAAAGGAAAACATCTCACATATATCTTTTTTTTTTTTTTTAATTTTTTATTTTTTGACAGGCAGAGTGGACATTGAGAGAGAGACAGAGAGAAAGGTCTTCCTTTGCCGTTGGGTCACCCTCCAATGGCCGCTGCGGCCGGCGTACCGCGCTGATCCGATGGCAGGAGCCAGGTGCTTCTCCTGGTCTCCCATGCAGGTGCAGGGCACAAGCACTTGGGCCATCCTCCACTGCACTCCCTGGGCCCCAGCAGAGAGCTGGCCTGGAAGAGGGGCAACCGGGACAGAATCCGGCGCCCTGACCGGGACTAGAACCCGGTGTGCCAGCGCCGCAAGGCAGAGGATTAGCCCAGTGAGCCGTGGCGCCGGCCATGTCACATATATCAAAAGTCACCAAAGTCATGATAATTATTTTTTGACAGGCAGAGTTAGACAGTGAGTAGACAGTGAGCAAGAGAGACAGAAAGAAAGGTCTTCCTTCCATTGGTTCACCCCTCAAATGGCCGCTACAGCTGGCGTACTGCGCCAATCCGAAGCCAGGAGCCAGCTGCTTCCTCCTGGTCTCCCATGCAGGTGCAGGGCCCAAGGACCTGGGCCATCCTCCACTGCCTTCCCGAGCCATAGCAGAGAGCTGGACTGGAAGAGGAGCAACCGGGACAGAACCCGGCACCCCAACCAGGACTAGATCCTGGGGTGCCAGCCCCGCCTGCCAGCCCTGCAGGCGGAGGATTAGCCTAGTGAGCCGCGGGGCCGGCCAATGATAGTTAAATGAAAAAACTTAGCCTAAGGCAAGAGTGTTGCTGCTGCAGGACAGTCCAACAGGGCAACAGCTCCACTTCCACCTCCAGCGGGGATGTGCCACACCAGTCAGGATGAGGAAGCATGAGGGTCAAGGCCCAGGATGCTCTCCGAGAGGGCCCTTCACTGCGGTCAAGCTATGCCTACTTCCAGGCATGCACTAGCAAAAGATCTTATAAAATGCCAAATCTCCCCACAGAAGTCTAAAAAGTTAATATAACCAAATAAAACTACCAATAGAATGGGAAGAGGCTCACGAGGTAGAATGAATGTACTAGAGCCTATAAACTGGACCAGCATTTGCTACAACAGTCGGGGTGCCACCTGGGACACCCACATCCCTGTTGCAGTGCCTGGGCTTCAGTCCCAACTCCACTTCTGAACCAGCTTCCTGCTAATGCACACCTGCCAAGGCAGCAGTTCATGGCTCAAACGCTGTCTCTGCTACCTGTATGAGAGACCCCGAGCAAATGCCCAGCTCCTGGCTTCAGCCAGGCCCTGCTCCGGTTGTTGCAGGCATCTGGAGAGTAAACCAGTGGATGGGAGATCTCAATATCTCGCTCATAAATTTATAAATAAACTAATTAAAACAAATAGCCAACAAACAGCAGAACATGTTATAAAACCAGGGTAAACATAAAAGTGCAATAGCAGCACATGGACAGGTAAAGCAGTGAAAAGGCACAGAGAATCCATAAAAAAGAGCCATACTCAATATTTTATTAACTTGGTATACAATGAAGATAATATGAAGCTGGACTATTAACAGTAACTGAAGACATTACTTTGTAGTTATCTTTAACATTTAAGCTAGATCTCTATCTCACTCCTTAAATCAAACAAATTTGAGTTGGGTCAGAGATGCAAGCATAAAAAAACAAAGAGGACAAAAGTGACAGAAGATAAAACAGAAATTTTGCTAAATTCAGAATTGAGCGTATATTTTTAAGCAGAACAAAAATCCAAATGCCATTTTAAGGAAAAAGCTAATAAATTCAATTATTGGGGAAAGAAAAATTTTCTGCACAAAAACAAAACAAGAAAGTCAGCAAGTAATAAACTGAAACACTGATGTGGATGAAGTCACCTTATATTCAAAACACTTAAGTTCACAATACAAAGAGCTAATATAAACCAGTAAGAAAAAAATCAACAGACCCAAAGAAAAATGAGTGAAGGATTTAACCAGGCAACTCAAGGAGAAAAACCAGACTCTTTTAAACATATAAAAATGTTTATCATATTGGTAAAAATCATGAACAGAACTACATTTATATCATTTTTAACACATATGGTTGAAAAGATAAAAAAGTTAAAGAACACCATCTTCATGAGGTGGAAACATATTCTAATACACTGCTTGTGAGAATATAAATCATCCTGTGTAAAGCTTGTAGCAACCAAGCAATGATTAAAATACACATAATCTTTGCCTAAGTCGTATTCTACTCCTATTCTAAAAAAAAAAAAAATTCTGTGAGAAAGTATGAAACAGGACATTCACAATTTGTAGTAGCAAAAACTGAAAATCTAAATATCCCCCACTAGAAGACTCATGAAGTTACAGGACAGTCCACAATGAGAGCCTGGCAGCCATTAGAACACAAATGGGGCATCGTCCTCAATGGTCAAACAGCAACAGATGAACAAGTCTCCTAGACAGATGGAACAGAAAAGCAAATACCCAGCGGTACATCTAACATGCTATCCTGTGTGTTAAAAAAGATTAAAGAGGAGATTATCAACAAAAAAGAGAAATTACATACAGAGACTATGAGAAATACATAAAAAAAGAACACAGTGATTTTTCTTTGGAAAAAATAAGGGACTAAAATAGAGGTAAATCTTTTCAACTGTTCTTTTTTAATCTTTTGATTATAATGCTATATGTCCATATTATTACCTTTCAAAATAATTCATTAGCTATTTTTAAGTTCTATGGTGACATTTATTACATCACCTGACAAATTATTTTTAAAATTAAGACAGAGGCATTTATAGCTAAGGCCTTGTTTATCCAATAAGTGGTCACAAATAATTTCTACCTAATGTGAAAATTGTAATTGTTTAATACTTTTGCAGAGGGAAGAAAATGTATGAGAAGGGTGTAATTTACTTCCCTCTATCTACGTGTGGAATATAATTACTCACAGGATACCTGCGATACCCTCGTTAAGTCAAAACACAGAAACCTTTGCAGGAGCTTGAGAGTACACACAGCCTCCCAGACTGAGCTGTGAGCAAAGATCAAGAGCACAGTGGGGAGTCAGTAGAGGAGTAAGAAAAAATGGGCAAATGTAAACACAACCAGAGGAAAAACAGGCAAAACACAAGGCAGAGGAAAGGGAGTGAGGAAGGGAGCAGGAGACGGGGAAGAGTTATGATGAGGATGTGTTCACATCCTAAAAACCTGGAAATCCAACTGTGAAAATAAGGTCTATATTGTTAAATGCTTTTTTGTCCACAGAAATAATGTATGTTTTTGTCTTTTATTTTGCTTCATTTTGAGAGGCACAGAGAGCTCCTATCAGCTAGTTCACTCCTGAAATGGCCACAGCAGGCAGAGCAGACGCGGCCAAAGCCAGGGGTTCAGGCGCTCGAGCAGGTCTCTGGTGTGGGGGCAGGGACTGTCCCACTGACTCCTGGGGTATGCATCAGCAGGAGGCTGGAACCAGGAGCAAGAGGAGGCACTGAAGCCAGGCAACCTGCCATGGGACACGGGCACCGCAACCGGCGCCTTAACAGGCAGACCAAACACCTGCCCTATCTACACTGCATTAGACAGGAATGATGCTTTCAAAGGCTTACACAACCTACCCCTGGGTCACCTACTCCATATGCCCCTCACGCAGACACTAGACAAGCACCCTCCTGGCTAGGCTCAGAGACGAAATGCTACTGAAGCGGCTGAGCACCACCTTCAAGGAGCCACAGAACAGCTAAGGTGCACCTCGGTTTGTGACACGGCCCACCGAAGAGCAAGTGAGGCTTAAAAGGCTCCAGAGAAGTTCCTGAGTATTAACTTCACTTCCTGGAGTGAACCTGTTGCAGGGTCTGGGGAATGAGGCAGCAGAGAGCTCTCTCTGTCTACCCATCTATTTTTGAAATAAAATAAAAATAAAAAATTTTAAAAATTATTTCATTGCTCTATCAAAGTGCCTTTTTATTATACCTTGAACACCACAAAACTTTCAGCTGAAAACAAATGAACTATTCTTTACAGTAAGATAGGAGAAAAACATCAGACTTAAGTTCCAAAATCACTGTAGCCCACTTCTATCCAGAATGATCCTTACTTTCATTATGTCAACAACCTCCTGCTTCACTCGACTTAATTCCTGCTGAAGACTGATGCGCTCCTCCTCACTTGTTTTCTCGATGGCTTTGATCTGCTCGTCCATTTCTGCCTTCATTTGTCTCCGAGCTTCCTCTGTTTTTTGGGCTGTACTCAAGGCTTTTTCAAGTTCCTCAAAAGCTACAATGAGAAGAGCAGAAAACAAGTATCTCAAGAAATATCATCACTGAGCACACGTGGGTTACATTCAATTTATGCAAACTAAGAGCAGCAGTAGCAGGACAGGTTAAAACACTCATCCCTGCTCTCAGCCGGGAGCTAGTTTTCAGTTATTCAACAAAGCAACAAGAAATGCTTGGTTACTGAAACCAGTCTGTTCACTGAGTACAGTGAGTGCAGTAGATATTAAAACTACTTAGGCTTAAGCTTGGAAGTTTGAAAAAAAAATTAAAATCACTAAAGGTTCTTCACTCCACCCCTATAAATCTATCTATAGATTTATCTATAGATAGATCTATAAATAGCAACTTCAAGAAATCTATAAATAGCAACTTCAAGAAATGAAGACTTGGCCCCACTTTTGTAGGGTGTAATTCCCAGGGCTTTTTGTTTCTTCCACAGTCCCTTCCAGCTGACTAGACAGAAATGACTGCAGTATGTAGAAAGGCACTATCGGCAAGGACTTCTTGGGTGAAACAAGTTAGAATTCAGGCCCTGCGAAAGCAGCCATCTTGGCAAGAATGGTGAGGTCTTCAGAGAGGACAAACAGGTTCTCCACACTCACACAAGACCACACAGAGATGGTGCAGGGCTGGGGAACCTGGGTACCGAAAATAAACGTCTGTTCATGTATCTGTGAACGTCGGCGTGTGTGCGTGTGTGTATATGTGTGTGCTGCATGGCTATGTGCACATATGCAAACTCAAATACACAATATTAGCATAAGTGCACCCTGTGCAATTCTATTGAGATGGTTATCCTAGAGGATCTCCTTTAGGCCTCATAGAAAAGAAGACCACAGGGGCCGGCGCTGTGGTGCAGTGGGTTAACGCCCTGGCCTGAAGCGCCGGCATCCCATATGGGCACGGGTTCAAGTCTCAGGTGCTCCACTTCTGATCCAGCTCTCTGCTGTGGCCGGGGAAAGCAGTAGAAGATTGGCCCAAGTCCTTGGGCCCCTGCACCCGTGTGGGAGACCGGGAAGAAGCTCATGACTCCTGGCTTCAGATCGGCACAGCTCCGGCCATTGCAGCCATTTGGGGAGTAAAGCAGCAGATGGAAAATCTTTGTCTCTGTCTCTCCCTCTCACTGTCTGTAACTCTACCTCTCAAATAAATAAATCAAAAAAACCTTTTTTTAAAAAAGGGGGGTGGTGTGTGTTAATCCTATGGCCCCATGTCTGGAGCCAGCACTGTGGCACAGTGGGTTAAACCAACAGCTGCAACACCGGTGTCCCTTATAGGAGCCGGTTCGAGTCCCAGCTGCTCAACTTCCAGTCCAGCTCCCTGCTAATGGCCTGGGACAGCAGCAGAGGATGGTTCAAGTACTTGGGCCCCTGTCACCCATGTGGGAGACCTGGATGAAGCTCCTGGCTTCCGCCACGCACAGCCCTGGCCACTGGGGCCATCTGAGGAGTGAGCCAGTCAGTGGAAGATTTCTCTCTCCCCCTCTCTAACTTTGCCTTTCAAATAAATAAATAAATAAATCTTTAAAAAAAAACATATGTCCAGTGGGGACAATTCATTGACATGTAAACTATTTTCATTTTCAGTGGTATAAGAAATGTAGGAACCTTAACATATGGCATCTCAGGAAAAAAGTCTTTTATTAACAACAGCTCAGACAGACAGAGGCTTAGGCACAGGAATCCCATTCCCACAGACAAGCATCTGCTCCAAAGCACTATTTTATCAGGTACAGAAAAGGCAAGAGGAGGCTGAATGCTGGTAACAATTGGGAAATACAGTAAATTTTGTTCAATATTTTAAAAATAACTTCTTTCAGGCTGATGCTGTGGCGTATTAGGTAAAGCTGATGCCTACAGTGCCAGCATCCCATGTGGGCACGGGTTCGAGTCCTGGCTGCTCCACTTTCAAACCAGCTCTCTGCTATGGCCTGGGAAAGCATTAGAAGATGGCCTTGGCAGGCGCCGCAGCTCACTAGGCTAATCCTCCGCCTTGTGGCGCCAGCACACCGGGTTCTAGTCCCTGTCGGGGCTCCGGATCCTGTCCTGGTTGCCCTCTTCCAGGCCAGCTCTTTGCTGTGGCCAGGGAGTGCAGTGGAGGATGGCCCAAGTGCTTGGGCCCTGCACCCCATGGGAGACCAGGAGAAGTACCTGGCTCCTGCCGTCAGATCAGCGCGGTGTGCTGGCCGCAGTGCACCAGCCGCGGCGGCCATTGGAGGGTGAACCAACGGCAAAGGAAGACCTTTCTCTCTCTCTCTCTCACTGTCCACTCTGCCTGTCAAAAAAATTAAAAAAAAAAAAAGAAGATGGCCTAAGTCCCAGCTCTTGGCTTTGGATCGGCTAAGCTCTGGCTGTTGTGGCCACTTGGGAAGTGAACCAGTGGATGGAAGACTTCTCTGTCTCTGTCTCTGCCTCTGCCTCTCTGTAATTCTGCCTTTCAAATAAAATAAATCTTTAAAAAAAAAACTTCTCAGATACAGGAAAAGAAAACCTAATCGATTTATTCATTTTATACACATGAAGTATAAAACTGATGAAATAAGGTCTAAGTGCCAAAGAAATACTAATTAGCTGAAACAACTTTTAATGATTTCTGTTGTAACTTTACTGGCATTTTCCTAATAACACCAACATAACAATTCTTAGACAAGAGTATGTTGGAAAATGAAATTTTTAAAGTAAAATGTTAACTTTGTTCTATCTAGATACTCCTATAGAGAAATTCTAGAGTCAAGGAAAAACGGTTGATACTAACAAGCAACTAGTTTCCTCAAGCAAAATCAGTCAGGTGAAGGGATGACTGTGACAGAGCGTGCAGCAGGGGCTCACCGCCGGGAAGGGGGCACGGGGAGAGGGAGGACGGCACCTGTAATGCTCGGATGTCAACTTTTCAATACTATTACTCAGACTGTATCTTAACACTTTTAAGTGTTTCATAGAAATTTCTTAAATCAGGCTCGAGAGAACCTGAAGATACTTGTGAAACTCCTCCTGCAAAACAGAGTTTAAATGAAAAGCTTCTATCAATTAAGCAAAATAAAACAAAACTTTAGACATCAATGTCAAGTGAACTTTGTTTTCATTTTTTAAATTCCAGAATCCAACACAGAATAAAGATAAATGTAAATGCAATGCTTTCCACTTTTCAAGCAACAGAAAAATTCATACCACAGGTTCCTGTTTAGATAGAATTTTCTTACTTTTTCTAACCATACTCAGCAAATGTTAGACCATTCTTCTGTATGATATTCTAACTTCAGTGTTTAATCCACTAAGCTGGTTTAGTTATAGCCCATCATGCAGCAGAAGCAGGACACTCCGGTTTCTGTCATTCTAATCTTTGCTCCCACTTTTCACCGTGTCAGACAACCCAGTAATTTCACATCTACAAAGAGTCCTCTGAAATCTTTTCATTTAACACCTTCATTCAAGTGTAGTAACTGAGGCATCCGATAAACCAACTTAAACGCTAGAACTCTGAGATTGGGTTGAACAAATGATCCTTACCCTCAATTTTTAAAAACTAAGAATGCTAACAATGACCAAGCTCAGTTGAGCTGTAATATTTCTTACTAAACCAGAGTTCTGAATCTATTACTAACGTCTCCTAACTCTCAACATACAGCATGCTCTGTCTCTGACACACACCAAACTCACTGCTGTCATGTCCACCCTGCTTTAAGAAATCACTGAATCTCAAAGTACGTTTTCTGAAAAAAGCAACAGAACACACCACACGGGTGCACACACAGAAAGCCTGCAAACCCAGGACGGATCCCACACTGCATCGTTACTGAAACGCTGCCTCTCAGAAGTGCGCCTCCAGCAGTGATGCCAGTCAGTCAGGAAGATGGGTGCACGAGGGTCCCCTTAGTAACCAGGGACGTCTGTCTCACCCTCTGACCTGGCAACCACAGGCACGGTCCGTGGTTCTCTACACGTGGATTCCATACTCTTTCCTCAGTGAGATGGAGCTAGGGTTTTAACGTAAGTACCAAAGAAGTATTTTCTGAATGTCTACACGATGATCTTTCAACTACCAACAGAGTGAGTGCGGAGAGAGCAGGCATGCGTCAGCCCCACGGACAGGTCTGCCGACATGCAGAGTGCGCGGGAAGGCCAGCACAACACACACCCACAGGGGCTAAGCACCAACCGCGGCACAATGTTGCAAGAACACGTGTGTTCTTCCAAAGCAAAATTCAATGTATCTCAGGCAATTTTTATTTTAAACAAAGTTGAATCACTTTGAAAATACGTACTTCTGGGCAAAAAACTACTGAAGCTTAGGTGTGGTCCTCTACCAGTTCCCTGAAACGCAAGGCAGGCCTTCCACTGCCACTTCTCGCCTTCCACTTCAGATGAGGTTCACTCACATCCATGGGCATTATCAAAATGGACACAGTCTCAGCAGAAGAGTTCAATAAGAACGGCTAGCAAGCTGCAGCTCTGCAGCTCAACCATGTTCTGATCAAATATTTACTGGACATTTATCACCTACCAAGCATGTGCTGGGCATTAGGTGATGCAAAGAAAATGTTTCCCAAAAAGATGGCTGAAGTAGTAAGGAGTGGAGGGGAAGAATATGGGAAAAAAACGAAACAAAACAAACCCCGTTTTTGCTACTCCATCACCTTTCCTGTCCTCATCCTCAGTGTCCTGAACAGTCATGATAACCAACGCCAGAATTCACAAGTACCACATGTAGCATTACTGCTTTCTCCCAGAGAACACCGTAAAATAAGGCTAACAGGACCTCCTGCTACGGATACCATGCAGACGTGTGGAAAGACTGCCGATCTGGAGAATCCGGCTAACAGGGCTACTGTGTGGCACAGCAATTAAGACGCCATTTCCTTAGGATGTCTGCACCCCACATCTGAGTGCCTGAGATGGGCCTGGCTCCATTTCTGATTCCAGCTCCCTGCTAATGCAGATGAGGATGCAGGTCCTTGGACCCCTACCACCCACACGGGAGACCCACACTGACTTCTGTGCTCCAGCCTCTGGCCTGTCCCAGCAGTTACTTGGGGAGTGAAGAGCAGATGAGACCTCTCTCTCTGGTAGTCTCTGGTCTGTTTTTCAAATAAAATGAAATAAATGAATAAATTTTTTTAAGACTAAGATGCATTTCAAAAGTGACATCAAAAATTTAAAAAGCTGGCTAATGACATCAAGAATAAGTAAGCCAGTGCCTATGTCAGTATCCTAGTTAAAAAAAAAAAAAATGCTGCTAAATACATGTGGCAATAGCTAGTATTACAAAATGAGTAAAATACAAATTAATAGAAGAAGTACAAAAATAATTGTTCTTACTTATCAGAATCCCTATACAATTCTCAAGGATTCTTTTATGAAAATCAAAAGTCTAAAGCAGCAGTTTCCAATATGTGGCCCAAAGATCCTGAGATTCCTTCAAGGACTGTGAGATTATCCCTTTTCCAAATACCCTGTAGCTAAAGCAGATTTTCCTCATAGATTTCAACCAAAATTACATATTACTACAGAAACACACATGGAAATCCAGCTCTATTCTATTCAAACAATGAGATAAACAAAAATGTAAAACAAGGCCACTTTTCACACTAAATTTTATTTTGGAAATATAGGCATATTTCATAAAAGTATGCAAATACGACACAGGTTTATAATTGTTATTTTTAAAGTGAATTAAACTTCAAAAAAGTTTTAGTCTTTAGTTACTAATACAAAAAATAGCTATATATAACCCACATAAACAAAACTCTCTGGAATCCCCAAGATCTAACGCTTGGAAAGCACTGGTCTAGAGCTTCCATAAATTAAAACAAAAGACTACCACCCAGTGGCACAAAACAGACAGTGCAAGGTTTACATATAAATTGGAATCTTCAGAAATTCATTAAATATCATGATGGAAGTCTACTTTTTAAGCTATTTTCTTAAGTTTATTAAAAAAAATTCATTCTACAACTATACTTTGACCTTTAAACATCTGAAGATCCATTTAAATTTTCACACACTCCCTACACACAAATCTACCTACCAAATACTCTGAAAATAACAGGCTAATCTCGAAAACTATTAGACTAAGCAAGGACAATTTAATTAAAATGGAAATACAATTCTACATCAAAGAAGTGTCGCCTTCAGTTTCTGATGCGGTCTATTAACAGTGACATTTCCTGGAACATTTAATTTTTTTCTATCAGAAATGCATGTAGTGCACAGATATGTACATACTGCGTATCTAGCATGGCACAACTAAAACCTACTTTAATTCATACTTTTTTGCCTGAGAAACATGGAATTTTCTTTGTAAAGCTTATTCTAAGTATTTGTGATAAAAGCAAAAAAACAGCCCTTACCCCAGTCCTGTTCATACAAGGCTTGGGAAAGGCACCATGATTCACTTATTGGCATGTGTGGATGCACAAAAATAAGATGTTTTGTGAGACTTAAGACACCAAGAAAATTCCGTTATATAAATTATCAGCAACTAACAAAGCACTTAAATATACATCTAATTTTGGTTTGTTGTATAAATGCATATATTACACATTATGTATATATATATAAACTCTATTTTAAAGGGTTCTTCAAACACCAAATATATTCCACTCAATGTCTCTCATATGGCAGGCCTGTACTATATAAATGAATTTTAAAAATTTATTTGCTGCACAAACACAACATGACAATAAAAAAAAGCAAAGAATGTTATGAGTTAATCCAAGTTTTTAAATGCAGCCAATCATATAACACATGACTTCAGCAAAGACAGGGCATAGGAGAAGGAAACAGGTTTTACAAAGTTACTGTAATCTAGAATTGCTCCTAATGCAAGCATAATATTTCCTTCATTGTGCATAATTTTAGCAAGAACATTTTAATGGAGGGGGGAGGAAGGCTTATCACTGTAGCATGGGTTTTTGTGTGTGTGTGTGTGCAATGATTATATTTAAATCACTTTACAAAAAAGATTAAAAACTCTATGGGTAATAGTTTATCCTGAGAAAAAATATGGAGAATACTCAAAGATATGGAATAAGTTATACCATAAAATTGTTATAGTATTATATTCATAACATCAAAACCACAAAACAATCTAGGGACTGAACAGTAGAAAAATGGTTACCAAGAAAAATGACGTGCATGCACTTTGACCCAGCCATCACAGTGTGTTAGTACTTCAGCAACACGTAAAGGAATTCCCAGAATAATGCTAAATGGGAGAAGTCAGAACAGACAAAACGTACATGCGACGTGGTACACTAATATAAAAGAAAGGACTGCAGAAAAGACCGCACGGAAGTGTACTGAAGCCATGATGTACTGTCATCTTATTTTCCCTTTTTGATGATTTGCTGCATGAATAACAGACAGCTACTCCTACCCTCCTACCTTGTTTAACACACACACTCAACAAGCTCACAGGCACACACACAACAGCCAAGACCTAGTGTGAACTTAGTAACACTAACAGTCTATGCTGGTGCTGCACTAAGAATGTAATTTTCCAGACAATCCGAAATACTGCCTAACACCCAAAATACAGCATTATGCACCTAAACTAAATTACCAGATTATCTTAAGTTTAAAATCTCGGTACTGGAAGAAAAGACCACCTGCTTTTAAGTAACATTCAGAGATGAACAGTATCAATGGTTATAACGAAGTACCTATAACAAACATTTATGTTGCATTTTCTTTATCACTAAAATAAATAATTTTAACAAACCAAAGAGTACTACAGTGTCATGCTTCAAAAAACTAGAAAAGGAGACTGTTTAAGAGCCAAAGGTTGGCAGAGCATCCTGAAGTAGGTATATCACCATCTTCACAGCCTCAGTATTTCAGCATAAATTTTTTTAAAAACGGAGAGATTCAAATTTCTTCCAGCCTTCAACCTACGGGAAGCACGGCATCTTTCTAGAAATCACACGATGCGTAGTACAACAGACTTTCCCAAGAAAAGTAGTAGGAAATGTTCTTCAGCGGATTCTGACACCCGCGTGAGTAGGTCAATGGAATCAGTGACTGGTCTACAAATATCCGCATGTCAAGAGTTACTAACGATATCAAACTTAAGTGTCGCATCATTGAAAATGCATTAGTAGATTAATTTGCTCCAATAATAGTACACAGACACAGCTACTGTTAAAACCCTAACAGCAGCAAGCCCTCATATCCTCATCTCAGGCCAGCTCTTCTGTGTTCAGCCTTCGAATTTCAGATCTGAGAGAGAGGAAACAAATATCTAGGAGAGCAAATGAACTCCCCAGAGTTCCACGATGTCCACAGACTACTTTTCAAAACCCTTACATGGAATTTTTCTCATGTTCAGCATGAATAGGAATTTTTCTTTCAACTGGAATGTGTGCTTTGTATTTGAATGAGAAACCACTTCCCTTTTGATCAGTTCCATTCAGACTCAACTGAGACCACGAGAGGAAATGTCACTGGGGTACAAAACTAGTTTTCATTACAGATGCAGAAACCAGCACCCACAACGTGAGCAAGTCTGTCTGTCACAACTGTCTATCACAGCCCTCCGTATTAGGACTACCAACATAACTTTTAAGAGTGTCTATAAAAGCATGCAAGACCTTCCAAAGTGAATGTGTCTATCAATAATTTCAACATTAATTCTCACATATTCATTAACTTTTAATATTTTGACAGCACTCATGAAAATCACATCTGACGACAAAATACATCTGTGTTTTCAAGGTATAGTACTAAAGATCTGACTGAAATAGTTATGTGGGAAATGTTATCTTGTGTGTGAATTAGAAATGTATTTTGTCTTTTCATCATTTACCCTTTCCAGCTTGATATCTGTTCATCAGTTTCCGGCTCCTCACAAAGTATACCCCAATTTTAAAAGGAAATTTAATCCCCTAACCAACATTATGTTTTCTTCGCTGGTTACTACAGTCAAATAAAAGCAGCCCTAAAAGTGGCAGGACTTGACAGGGGAAGCTAAGACTGTGCATTTTGTGCTCTCCTTTCTGAGAGCAAATTGTTGAACAACGTCCCACAACCCTCAGACTGCTTCAAGTGCATCTTCAGAGACGGGATTCTGAAAAATGCTTTTACTGACTCCAAAGGGAAATTCTCCTAGGCTTAATGGAAACAAATTCATTAACTAGATTCTCCAACCACTTCACCACACACAACAACTCAACAAGATGGGGAAATATTTCTGAGAACATTTGGGGTCAACCAACTGTTTCTCATCCAGACCCATTCCCTTCCTTAACACTTTGCAACCTAGTTTCTAAAATAATTTCTCAAAATTGCATCCTAAGATCAAATCCTCACCAAGGTCAAAGACCTTTTCTAAGTCTTAATTCTCCCTTCCCCACTTCTTCTTCTTCTTTTTTTTTTTTTTTTTTTTTGACAGGCAGAGTGGACAGAGAGAGAGAGAGAGAGAGAGAGAGAGAGAGAGAAAGAGAGAAAGGTCTTCCTTTGCCGTTGGTTCACCCTCCAATGGCCGGCACGCTGTGGCCAGCGCACCGCGCTGATCCGATGGCAGGAGCCAGGAGCCAGGTGCTTCTCCTGATCTCCCATGGGGTGCAGGGCCCAAGCACCTGGGCCATCCTCCACTGCACTCCCAGGCCACAGCAGAGAGCTGGCCTCCCACTTCTGAAATACCTTGTGTCGCTCCCCCTCTTCATGGAGGAACGACACAGGACCCTGCCTAGGCTTCATATCCGAGTCACGGCACCATTATGTCGCTCCCCCCCTTCATGGAGGAACGACACCAAGCCCCTGCGCTGTTCTTTCGTCTGCTCGGCCCTCCCCGGGTTTGCTGCTGGTTCTTCCCGGGTTGGCTACTATCCCTTCCACCTCCGTGGAAGGGCAGTTCCCCCTGGCCGCATTCCCCACTTCCGCAGGGGAGCGGCACACCGCCGGCCGGCTCTCTGGGGGCAGCACGGGTTCCCTTAGATGTTCCCCATAGATGTTCCCGGTGCATGCCGTCTCTCTCCTCCTTTATAGTCCTCCTCCGCCAATCCTAACTCGGCTGCCCACACGCCGAGTACGCTGCTCTCCTCCAATCAGGAGCAAGTCCTACAGTTTATTGGCTGAACTGGAGGCAGCTGTGTAGAAGCTGTTTACTTCTCTCCCAGCGCCATATTGTGGGAGAGCAGATGCATAGAATAAGTCCTAATTCGAGTAACTTAGTCTAGTCCGGATTGCTCCCCACACCTTGTAATTCTCTCCAAAAGCCTAACTACCCACAATTCCCACGACTTCTCTGAATAACTTATTTCTCTGCCAAACTCAAGACCTCTCTGGTGAGGAGCACCGACTCTGACTGAACTCCTCACTGTACACTTCCTACGCCTGAATGAACAAGTTACTCAACTTCTAATGGCCTTAGCTTTCTGTATTGGTAAAATGAAGAAATAAATAGCACTGCCTCCTGGAATGACCAGTCAATACAAGCAGAGCCTTCTGCGGCCCGCGGTAGCAACGCCAGGCGGCGGCAGCTGCTCCCACCACCATCGGCACCACTGCCAAACATCAGCTTCTGGAGAAAGCAGCCTCTCCTGCAGGCTGACTCACAGGCGTCCACTCCTGCAGGACAGTCCAGCTTCTGGTTTTTAAATCTCTAACAAGTCAAGTCCGTTTGGAAAACTCATGATTGGCTCAAATCCACTATCTAAACAAACTCACCAACTCACCGCAGTCCTCAGTCCTCACCTTCCTGTTTGCATTTGGACTTCCTATTCTTTTTTTTTTTTTTTTTTTTTTGACAGGCAGAGTGGACAGTGAGAGAGAGAGACAGAGAGAAAGGTCTTCCTTTTGCCGTTGGTTCACCCTCCAATGGCCGCCGCGGCCGGCGCGCTGCGGCCGGCGCACCGCGCTGATCCGATGGCAGGAGCCAGGAGCCAGGTGCTTTTCCTGGTCTCCCATGGGGTGCAGGGCCCAAGCACCTGGGCCATCCTCCACTGCACTCCCTGGCCACAGCAGAGGGCTGGCCTGGAAGAGGGGCAACCGGGACAGAATCCAGCGCCCCGACCGGGACTAGAACCCGGTGTGCCGGCACCGCTAGGCGGAGGATTAGCCTAGTGAGCCGCGGCGCCGGCCCTGGACTTCCTATTCTAACTGCACACTACTATTTGGTTTCCTAAGTTAAGACTTTGGAGTCATCTTAGATTGCTACTTTACTTCTGCCCCTCCATGTGGATCAAACGCCACGCTCTGCAGATGCTGCCTTTCCTCTCCTTGCGGAACCACCACCCTAAGCCACAGTGCCAAAGCTCCCAGTCCCCCAAGCCTGGATTTCTATCTTTGCTTCTAAGCTTGACCTCCTACTTCATGTCTTTTCTACATACAACACTAGCTTCCATCACATTATGCACATTTTCTGTTGCCTTTTATACCAAAGTCTAAACTCAGCTACTCACCGTTTAGGAGTAGTAGTTCCTTCACACTATTAGTGTGAAGTAGTTCCTTCACAAGCCAACTTCATTTCCCATTTCAGCAAAAATGGTTCCAGTTGATGAACACATCCACTGTGTTGCCTGTGCCGATCATGGCCTGGCAGCACCTGAAAGCTGTGCAGCCCTCATCTCTCTGTGTATGCTCATTTTCTATTCATTGTTTGAGGCCCAGTGCAAAACTCACACCCTCACTGAGCAGAAGACACAGTCAGCCCCACTCTTCTCTCTCTTTCACCTCTGTTCTCCTGGGAGTACTCAGTGTTGTAGCTTGTTGAATCCTATGCTGGTCTCTATGCTTAACATCTGGCATTCATAACGCTATCCATGCACACTGATTGGCGCACTGTTCCCTTTGAAAGCAGACAATCCCTTCTATTATTTACCCTAGGGCCTCCACAAGGTAGCAGTTATTTTAAGTACAAGGCTTACATGTAGGAATTAAACCTGAATTCTGATGTTCTAAGGCAGAAGTCAGCAAACATTTTCTATAGAGGGCCAGCTGGTAAATATTTTAGGTTTTACAGGCCACAACTGGCCTCTGGTACATACTCTTCTCTTTTTCAACTATTTAACAATCTAAAAATCATTCCTAGTTTGAGCCATATTTATTTCACAGACCACAGTGTGCCAACTCCCACCTCCTCTAATGAGTAGTATGGTATCTTAACACAGCCCCTACAATGGAGCACTTTTATCAGTAGTTAGTTTAAAAATATTTGGTCAAGCACGTTAAATAACTTTTGAGCTCCCACATAAAACAAGCAACCCCTGAGTTCTTACCAGCTCTTTCAGACTTTTCTTTCTGTTCCCGCAGCTCCTCTCCCTGGGTCGTCATCTGCTTGATGCGACTACGAAGTTGAGCGATTTCTTCTTCTTTCATCTCCAGGGTCTCATGCATCTGACGCTTTGTCTCTGCTATTACCATGCCCTGAACAGAAGTGAGACGCTAAAGCATTTACATAATCAAACTCCATCATCAATAACACATATCAATCTTAATAAAATGTATGATTTACTGCGGCATTTCACTGAAAATAAATTAAAACATATTATCTGGGTATTTTTGACACAAAAGATTGTTTTAGTAGTGAGTAAGTTTAATCTTTTAAGCATTAAAACACATTTTTCAGCTAAAAGATTTTATAACTTTGTATAATGTGCTAGAATTCTCCCTTATTAAGCAGTTTATAATGAACAAAATAAAGCCTCCTGTACTTAGCTCAGGTCAACAGGAACTACCATGACTGATCTGTGCTATAATACAGACAATCCCAGAGACTGCAAAGTGTGTGCAGTGCCTGCCGTCACACCGCACGAGCAAGGCTGCTCCACAGGTGCCTGCTTTCCTCTCTCTTCCTAAGACTCTGCTCCCACCACCACTCCTTACTCCCTCACTCTCCCACTCCACTTGTTGCTGTTCCCTCTCTCTGGATAATCTATACTAGAAATGGAGGTCACTGTGGGGAAAAGATCATCAAATATTATGTATTAAATCAGTCATTTAAGACTAACAAGAATGGAATGGTTCAATTTGTCTCTTGGAAAAGTGTTCAGGCTTTGTGACAGCTATTTTACAATTTTCAGAAGATAATGGCCTGACTTGGAAGGTTGCCAACCACTGCTGTACAGTCTGACTCCTCAGAATGCCCAATGCTAATGAACAGACAGTAACAAGGTAAATCTCAAATCAAAATCATGGACCTCTGGTTTCTTCAAAAACCAAATCACAGTAGAAAAGAAAAAAACAAAGGATTATCAAACCTGTAGACTAGAAGAAGTCTTGGGGTCAGTGCTGTGGCACAGTGGGTTAAAGCCCAGCCCACAGTACTGGCATCCCATATGGGTGCCAGTTCGAGTCCCAGCTCCCCTTCCACTCCAGCTCTCTGCTATGGCCTGAGAAAGCCATGGAAGATGGCTCAAGTCCTTGGGCCCCTGCACCCATGTAGGAGACTGGAAGAAGCTTGGGAGACCTGGAAGGTGCTCCTGGCTTCGGATTGGCCCAAGTCCAGCTGTTGCGGCCATTTGGTGAGTGAACCAGCAGATGGAAGACCTCTCTCTCTTTCTCTGTAACTCTGCCTCTCAAATAAATAAATCTTCAAAAAATAAATAAACAAATAAAAGAAGTCTTAAGAACCACATCAACCAACTGCAATAAAGGAACCTCATTTGGATCTTAACTCATAGAAGGGAAAAAAATGTGTACAATAATAGAGAAAATCTAAAACCGAGACAGCAGATTCTATTAAGGAATTATTATTAAATGTTTAGATCTATGCATGATAATGTGGTTATATTTCTGTAAAACTAAAAAGTCCTTTATTTTAAAGGTAGATTAAAATGTTTCTGGAAGAAATAAGATTTCTTAGATTTGCTCTAAAACAATCCAGAGCTGAAGAACACAACAGGGACTGGTGACGTAGAGATGAAACTGCATGGGTTCACAGGAATTGTTTTACTAATACAAATAGTTCTTTTGTTAAAAAAAAAGTTTTTCATAATAATAATTTTTTATATAAAGAAGGCTCTTATGAAGTTTATAGCAGAATCCAGCAAAATAACATTATAGAAATAATGAAAAAACTGTCCAAAAATTTCAATAGCTAGACAGCTCTGACATGGTTGCTTTTTCATTTCTTCTCTCTCTTTTGTTTTGAAAAGCAGAGTGACAGAGAGAGAGCTTTCGGTTAAGTCCCCAAATCCAAATGGACACAAAGGCTGAGGCCGGGCCAGGCTGAAGCCAGGAATTCTATCTTGGTCTCCTATGTGGTGGCAGGAATGCAAGTACTGAGCCATCATCCACTGCTTCCCAAGCACATTAATAGGAAGCTGGATCAGAAGTGGAGCAGCCGAGACCTGAACCAGCACTCCAATACGGCATGCAGGTGTCACAAGTGATGGCTTAACACAGTGCACCACAACACAGTCCCTGTCATGTTCCTAATTACCAGGTCACTTAAAACTTCGGGCTGAAAAACTTAGCTCAAAACTGTTTACCTATGAATTTTTCAGTTGGTTTTGTTGTACAGTTATAGCTGTTACTTTAATTCCAAATAGCCAAGGGTTAAGATTCATCCCTTCCTTAATCTTCCAATCTTATCTACACTCTAAAAAGTTCAATTTTTCTGTTCCTACTAATATATACACTACGACTTCTTGTTAGGCAACTTTGAGACTAATTCGTTTCCATAATATCTGAAAGAATATAGTGATACCATTCCCATTTAGAATGCCTTTGCTATGAATAACTTTCTCTGAAAACTAGTTATGTATTATATAGACTTCCTCTGCACTAGATATTCTAATCCACAACCCAAAATGCTTACTGGGATCAAGAAGAATCAGACAAAGAATCAGCCTCACATGATATAAACTAATGCTAAGTTATATCCATGTCAAATTAAAGTTTTCAGGGAAGCAGCTAAAATAATTTTGGAAAGCAGAAGTATGAATGCTTCCAACTGCTTCTAAAAGTGAATTTTTTTTCAGTATCATAAGTTTTGTTGTTTTACCTTATCTTGTTCAAGCTGTTCAATTAAGTTCTTTGCATCACGCAACTGAGTGATAAGTTTAGTCTTCTCAGCCATATGAAGCTCCTAAAAAAATTTTAAAAATTCATTTCCAACTCTAATAAAGCTTCCCGTATGAGAATGCTAACATTTTCTCTAACTTAGGTACTTCTAATAGACTACTAGGAGAGAGACATACAGCAAGACTTGGAAGTGCAGTAGGCCCTGTGGAGCCCAGGGCACAGGGGTGCCCAAACAACAGCCCTCTCCATCCAGTCTCCGCAGGGTGGAGGAAGGGGGAGACCACACCGAAGCCGTGCGTCTGGCTTCACACGACAAGACCAGAACCAGAACCAGAACCAGACGACTCCGTGCTCCGCTACCTTCATCTTCTCCAGCTCCTGCAGCCTCTCATCCAGCTGTTCCTGCAGAGCTTCCTTCTCACTGGTGAGCAGCGCGCACTGCTCCTTGTGTGACTGAAGGGTCTCCTTGCAGCGCTGAAGCAGATTCTCCTGGCGCTTGACTCTTTGCTGGAGAGCCTCTAGCGTCTTGGCGGAAGCGCCATCTCCCACTGACAACAGAGCACATACGCAGGGCCGGTCAGTGAGGCGCACAGGGACTCTGGCAACAAGAGTACGTTCTTGTACCTACACTCCGAGCCATCGCAAGTGGCAGAACAACCATATTTGGTAATAAGGGACTAACACTACAGCCCCCTTCCAAACCTCCACTTGGTTACCACGTGTTTGATAGTGCAGCCACCTCTTTCATGTTCAACTCTATCCCAAATACACAGTAGTTAACTAACACAAACTGAAGCCACCTCCCTAAAAGAGAGTTTAATAACCATATTTTATTATTTGAAATGATCCCACATGTCTTAGAGTCCATCTCAAAATGATTAACACAGTGTCTGCCAATCCCATTCTAATCCCTTCCTGGGAGGAGTTCTGTGGAGGACGCCTCTGCCCAAGTCCTTACATTCAGGAGTGTGGTTTCCATGTCCCAGAGGGATCGCAGGACCCTCAAGGCTGACTGTGCTGGCACCAGGTGCTCTGCAACTTACTATGGCTCTGGCTGGACCAAAGTTCTGTGTAAGTCTCAGATTAAAAAAAAAAAAAAAAAAAAAAAAAAAAAAGCCAGGAAATAAAAAGTGGGAATAGGGAGAGCTGTAACCGAGTTTCCAGTCAAATGACTAATAGGCCAAGGCAGCAGCATAGGCATCTTTGACTATAGAGATATGTAAGTATTATTTTAAAGCTAAATAAACAATTACAAATAGCATATTAATAGTAAACAGAACTGACCTGTTGATATGAAATCTACCTACTGCTATCAATAAAATAGTTTAACATAATAAACAAATTTCAATTATAACAAAATGAAGTGCTACTCACAGACTGTGAAAATTCCAAGTTTTAAAACAATTATTTCCTTTCTCCTGAATAACAACAAGGAACCAAACAACAACAACAAAAATCCTTGCACCTTTGTGGAAATGCGAGGCCCAAGGACACTTCTATGTCAGCCCATGTCTACCAGTTCACACCCTCCAGTTTTTGGTTTCTGGGTTGTCTCTCCTCCAGTTTTAAATTAACCTCCCAACACAACAAGTCTTACTTGCTGGTTCCACATGACTCTCCACATTCTCTTCTTTAGTGACACTTTCAACCTGAGTTTCGATCTGAGAGACTGGGTTCAGGGCATCCACATTCCCTGGGCCATTTCTCAATCGCTGTTTCAGCAGAGAAACCTAAAACATATGCACTTCATTAGAAGACAAAAAAATCAGGAAAACATACGGCAACAACCCTTTACAACACACAGGGACAGAGTGAATGATATGCTTTTATTACGGAGAGGGGAAAAAACAAAACAAAAAGGTTGCTTTCAACGCAGTTAGATTTTATATCAGTGACTGCCATGATATCACAGCTTGTAAAAAGATACAAAAAATTAAAAAAATTATTAAAATTACCTAAGGAAAAGCGGTGAATTTTTAAAATAGGTTTTTTCTGGAAAACAAAAATCTGGAACCTCTTAGATATCCCACCAAAACTCTTGCCTTTCTCTCCATCCCAAAGTCCCACCCCTTCTCTCTGGCGCTCGTACCTGAGTCTGGAGAACACTGATGTACTGATCCTTCTCCTCTAACGAAGCGTCAAACTCCTCCTGCAGATGTTTCTTGGCCTGCTGGTCCATCTGGAGCTCCTGGAACACAAAGGATTGACTAGATCATTGTCAGTATCAGACAAGCATTCCAAATTTAAAACCATGATCAATCTAGTTTTATATTTTACTTGAGATAAAGTATCAGCAACAATAAAATAATAATCAGCATTGAAAACATTATGTAAGACAATCACACCGAATAATCATTCTGTTCCTAAAACAATATGAAAGTGCAAGAAGAAAAAGCATACTTTGTGGAGCTGTAATGACTGCAGGCTCATAATAACAAAGAGAAGAAAAACTTCCTTAAGATGAAAGTGAAACTTCACTCTGAGTGATCGCACTGCTTGTGTTACCATACAGTCACTTCAACCAAACCTAAGTGGTCATGTATCAGTCAGCAGTCTTCCTCATACACGAAAGCTTTAATAACAAACTTGCTCACCCACAAAATGAAGAGGATGGTGTCAGCATTGTGGTGTATTGGGTAAAGCCACTGCCTCTGATGCCAGCAGCCCATAGGGACACTGGTTCGAGACTCGGCTGCTTCATTTCAGACCCAGCTCCCTGATAACGCGCCTGGGAGGGCAGTGAAAGATAACCCAAACGCTCGGGCCCCTGTGCCCATGTGGAAGATTTGTAAGAAGTTCCAGGCTCCTGGCTTTGGCCTGGCCCAGCCTTGGCCGATGTGGCCATTTGAGAAGTAGACTAGTGGATGGAAGATCTCTCTCTGCCTTGCGCTGTTTCTCTATAACTCTGCCTTTCAAATAAATAAAATAAATCTTAAAAAAAAAAAAAAAAAAAAAAAGAGAGGATGAACTAGTTGATTGCCAAACAATTATATTTTTAGTTTCAGAAATTGGTCAAATATATTGCTTCCTTTGGCATTAAAGAGCCTTCTTAAGTAAATCCAAAGATCTTTACCTCTTTGTTATACCAGCCACTAATGATTCAACTGAGGCACCCGCCTTCCATCACTGTGGGGTCCCACCGTCCTGGTTTTCGCTCTGTCCCTCACCAATTCTGTAGCCCCTCCTGGGCTCAGCACTGTGTCCCCTGTTTCTGCCTGCCATGCGCTCCTGTAGAGTGCTAGAGATGTAACATTGGGAACACACGTGCTAGCCCACCAAAACCGCTTTGTTTTACTAGGATTCCTACCTCACTACTTAACTAAGTTTGAAATATATAAATATTGGCCAGCGCCGCGGCTCACTAGGCTAATCCTCCGCCTGCAGCGCTGGCACACCGGGTTCTAGTCCCAGTCGGGGCGCCGGATTCTGTCCCGGTTGCCCCTCTTCCAGGCCAGCTCTCTGCTGTGGCCCAGGGAGTGCAGTGGAGGATGGCCCAGGTGCTTGGGCCCTGCACCCCATGGGAGACCAGGAGAGGCACCTGGCTCCAGGCTTCGGATCAGCGCAGTGCGCCGGCCGCAGTGGCCACTGGGGGTGAACCAACGGAAAAAGGAAGACCTTTCTTCCTCTCTCTCACTGTCCACTCTGTCAAAAAAAAAAAAATAATAAAATTAAATAATAAAATTAAAAAAGGAATATATAAATATTAATCTTTGCTGATCCTTGCATATAATCAAAACATTTTACTAATTCTCTACAATTCTTAGGTTTACCTTTTCCCACAACTATAACCACAGACCAGATTCCAAAATTTTCAATAACTGATTTCTTTTGCTAGCCTTCTAGAGAGATTTCTTATCTGAAGTCTTCTGGCTTAATCCATTGCTCACACATTTGCTGGAATAATTTTCCTCAAATGATATTTTCAAGGACTCATAAGCAACTCCACCTCTCACTGTTTCAAATTTCTGAGTTCTCCAGTCCCAGAGGTGCTGTCTGATACCTACTGTCCTCCAACTCCCCCACACCCACACTGCCCCATGTCTCCAAGCCATTCGCCAGCGTTCCTCTCGCTAATGTCTCCTAACTTGACGACCCCACAGCAGTAGTCTTCAAATGTTGGTCAGGTCCAGAATGAAATTTCCACAGCCCCGTGGTGAGGCTAGAAACAGAGGAACAATGTGGAAGAGATTTTTCTTATGTCTAAATTGCTTTCATTTAAGCAATGGTATGGAGGTGGACATTTGGCTCAGTGGTTAACATGCCACTTGGAACACCCACATTCCATACTGGTGCACAAGTGATCAAGTCACAGCTCCACTCCCAAATCCTGCTTCCTAGTAATGTGCAGCCTGAGGGGATGACTGACCTGCTGGGACACCTGGCTCCTGGCTTTGGCCTGGCTTAATTCCAGTTGTGGGCATTTGGGGAGTGAACTAGCAGATAGGAGATGTCTAAATGTCTGTCTGCCTCTCTCTCTCTGCCTTTCAAGTAAAAATAAATAAAAGATTAAAAAAAAAAAAAAAAAGCCACTAGCGACTCAAAGAGCCAGCGCTGTGGCGTAGTGAGTAAAACAGGTGCCAGTTCAAAACCCGGCTGCTCCACTTCCTGTCCAGCTCTCTGCTATGGCCTGGGGAAGCAGTGGAAGATGGCCCAAGTCCTTGGGCCCCTGCACCTGCGTGGGAGACCCAAAAGAAGCTTCTGGCTCCTGGCTTCGGATCAGGCCAGCTCTGGCTGTTGCAGCCATTTGGGGAATGAAGCAGTGGATGAAAGATCTTTTTCTCTCTCGCTGTCTCTGCCTCTGCTTCTCTGTAACTGTGCCTTTCAAGTAAATAAATAAGTCGGTTAAAAAAAAAAAAAAGCCACTCTAGGGACCATCATTGAGGCACAGTGGCTTAAACTGGTGCCTGCAATGCTGGCATCCTATATGGTCTGCTTTGAGTTCAGGCTGCTCCACTTACAATTCACCTCCCTGCTAATCCTCCCAAGAAAGCAGAAGATGGCCAAGTACTTGGGCCCTGCCACCCACGTGGAAGCCCAGGTGAAGCTCCTGGCCCCTGGCTTCAGCCTGGCCCAACCCCAACTGTTTGGACATTTTGGAGAGTGAACCAGTGAATGGAAGATCTCTTGCTCTGTCTCTCCCTCTCTCTGTAACTCTGCCTTTCAAACAAAATAAATCAATCTTAAAAAAAAAAAAAAGCAACTCTATTTTGTCCTCAGGATATGTCCTTCCTATTTTTTTAAATATTAAAATAAGCTTTCCTTCATGAAATAATGACCATAAAGCAATCTGGTTGCTTATTCTCCATGTCTTTACTTGAAACAAATCAAAGCAGCCCTATTACAGGTCTCCTTCTGCCCATTTCTGGAGGGAACTGGGAGGTAATCCTTCAGTGTACAAAATCCAGAACTCTGATGAGAGTTATCCTCCATTTAACTCCACACATCTCCTTCAAGTAGGTCCTTTACTTTCTTTAAAATTCCTCTCTTCTACATAATTGTCAACCATCTACTTATTTGGGATTCTGTCAGCAGCCCACTAAAACTTCTATACTTCTACACTTCTGTACCATGGTTTTTAGATTTTGTACGTTTCCATCTTCTCATCTAGGTAAGAAGTCTTCAGCTATGCAGGGAGCATCTTTTAATCATGTCCCCTTCACCCTCTCCTGATACCACTACTCAATTCTAGCAAAACATACTCCATAAACAAGAACGACCACTGTTGTAAGGACCTTATGAGCTGTGTACACTTAGATCCCAACTACAGTCCACAGGCTGGCTGGCTGGCAGAATGTCCAGTACCTCCACGGTTGGGAATTTCACCAGTTCTCCAAGTGGACGGTAGTGTCTGGGGTCACTGTGCACTTTTAGTAAGCCCTCTGGGTGGGCACTGTGGCAGGGCAGGCTAAGTTAACACTTGGGATGCCTGCATGCCATGTCAGAGTCCCTGGTTCCGCCTGGCTGCACTGCCCCTCCAATCCAGCTTCCTGCTGATGTGGCTCCGGGGCAGCAGGTGATGGCCCAAGCCCTGGGTCCCTGCCACTCTCATGGGAGACCCACATGGAGTTTCTGGCTCCTGGCTTTGGCTTGACCCAGCCCCAGGTGTTGAACGCATTTCAGGAGTAAACCAATGGACAATCTCTTTTCTTCTCTTCCACAGATGTCACTCTACCTTTAAAGATCAATTATTCTGAATAAATAAATAAATAAATGGTCCCTTTTGGGACAGGCATTTGGCCTAGTCATGAAGACTCCAGTTGAGACACCCATGTCTCACTTCAGGGTGCCTGGGCTCATTTCCTGCTAATGGGCTCCCTGGGAAGCAGCTCAAGTGGTTGGGTCCTTGTCACTCACATGGGAAACTGGAGCTGAGTTGCCAGCTCCTGGCTTCAGCGCGGCCAAGCCTTGGTCCTTGTGGGTATCTGAGGAGTGAACGTGGACAGGAGCTCTCTATTTTTCTTTCTGCCTCTCAAATAAATAAATAAATATTTAAAAGTCCTTCTTTATACTTGTAAGACCTTTGTAAGAACAAATCTAATCCTTCCTTGTGACACCACTTTCAAACTCTGAATCCCACCAAAATCAAATGTCAAACTCTTCCTAGTAAACCTTATTGTCTCCTGCTGTTCTCTATCTCACTAAAGGACATCGCCATTCACTGGGCCACTCAGACCAGGAGCCTCAAAGTGACCTTTACCACTGCCCTCTTCAACCATGGCCAATCATCAGCGAATTATACTAGCGCTACCTTCAAAGTAGGAGGCAAATCTGACCATTTCTCTCCACACTCAATCCCCACCACTAATACTGAAGGTGTCTCCTAACTGGCTCCAGCTCCCTACCACCATTTCCCAAAGAGAAAGTCTCTGACCACCCTTTCTCAAGGCTCACTCAACCTTCATCTCTTTATGTTTGCTTTATTTTTCTTTAGAAGTTCTACTACCTGACATTGTGCTACGGATTTTAAGTATGCCTTACCCACTAGAAAACTTCCTTCATTAGATCAAAGGTGTGTGTGTGTGCCCGCGCTTGTGTGTGCACACACACGCATGTGCACATGCATGCACGTGTAAGCTTGAATACAGAAAAAATGATCCAGGTATTTACTAGGTCTGGCACAGTACGTATTTATTAAATACTATGTCTTTTCACATAACAAACCCCCATTCGTCCAACTACTCCCAAAGGACATGATTTCAATCCCCTTTCCCATTCTGCTCACTTTGTTTCTTTAACATTCCAGCAACTTGACTAAAATTGTTTAAAAAACGATGCCAAGTACTGATTTCAAGTCCAATCTTAAAATTCAGCATGTTTCTTGGAGGAATAAAAGCCACATATCAGTCACTCAAGATTTACAATCACCTGACAGTTTATATACTAACTTCAATAATCAAAATCATTCTGCTAAAGCATAAACCTATGGAAGGAAAAAACCTCAGAAATCACAACAAACTATATCTCCAGTTTAGGTTTAAATCAATAATAATTTAGAAAATATTTCCAATTTGGTGCTCCCTCCCTTTCAATAGTTAGTTCAACATAGCCCCTCTTCAACTTACAAAAACAAGATACTGGATTGTAATAAAATTGCCATAAAATATCTACCCCTCTATTCTTTTAAAACACAATTAAACTGGTTGTATAAATGGAAACCTTATGAAAGAACAAGTAAGAAAACACTGTTGGGGCTAGCGCTGTAGTGTAGCAGGTAGTTACTGCCTGCAGTGCTGCCATCCCATATGGGTGCCACAAAACCTGGCTACTCTACTTCCAATCCAGGTCCCCACTACAGCCTGGGAAAGCAGCAGAAGATGGCTTCTTGGGCCCCTGAACCCAAGTGGGAGACCTGGAAGAAGCTCCTGGTTCCTGGCTTCCAATCAGCCCAGCTCTGGTCATTGAGGGCATCTGGGAAGTGAACTAGTGGATAGAAGATAGATTGATCAATCAATCGATCTCTCGGCCGGTACCGCGGCTCACTAGGCTAATCCTCCGCCTGCAGCGCTGGCACACCGGGTTCTAGTCCCGGTCGCGGCTCCGGTTCTGTCCCAGTTGCTCCTCTTCCAGTCCAGCTCTCTGCTGTGGCCTGGGAGTGCAGTAGAGGATGGCCCAAGTGCTTGTGCCCTGCACCTGCATGGGAGACCAGGAGGAAGCTCTAGATAGGCACAGTGCGCCGGCCGCAATGCACCGGCCGTAGCAGCCACTTGGGGGATGAACCAACGGAAAAAGGAAGACCTTTCTCTCTCTCTCTCTCTCTAACTCTGCCTGTCAAAAAAAAAGAAAAAAAAAAGAAAAAAGAAATCAATCTCTCTCTGCCTCTGCCTCTCTATAACTCTGCCCTCCAAATAAATAAATAAATCTTTTAAAAAAAAGAAGAAGAAGAAGACACGGTCGAAGCCCATCTCTGAAGTGAAAGGCAAGGTCTGGTTGGGATGCACATTTTCAATGTGTATTTACAGTATTTGATCTGTTCAGCACAACAATAAGTGGCTCTGTAATAAACTTGTAAATATACAACCAATTCAATAATTCTATTATTGGCAATTTAGATTACTTCTAAAGTTTTGTAAACTCTTGCATTAACATTCTTCTAAGCATTAGTTTCACAAGGTCGTTATATAAAAGTTCTGATGCATGAAATGCATCTAATATCTTTAACTTTCACTAATTTTTTATCGCAGCCCTTTGTTTCCCACCATGGTCAGAGGTGATCTCAAGCTGAAAAAAATGAACATTCCTTGTCTGTGGTTAGCTCGAGAACACCACTGCGGACAGAAAACGGCATCTGGCAAGCCTGGGTAAGCACGTGCCACACACAGGCAGAGGGCAGAAAGGAGGAAAGATCGAAGGCGACGCTTTGCTTCATTCTCCACTTAACTGACCTGGAAAGCAATGAGAACCCTTCCTACCTAAAGGAACCCATAGTCTGCAAAATGCATTTACCTCTTCCCCCCATGTATAGGGCTTTTATGTTATAAGAGTCGTGATCAGGCAAAGACATGAGAGGAAATGTTTCTGCTTACCTTTTTTTCCTTTTTCCATGATTTAAAAATGTCTAATATGGTTGATACAGAAATAAGACATGTGCCTACACAGAGCTATTTCTTTGTCACCTAGAAATTACTATGAAAAATGCTCATGAATTCCACCTATGCATATTTTCATAACCACACAGGAAAGAAGAAACACTAGGAATAATTGTTGAATGTCTTAATATAGCAAAATAAAGGCGTCACACTCCAGTGTGGCCTATTACTAAAGTACCCAGGAACACGTAACTTTACAGCTTTCTGGGTTCTATTATTAGGGGGAAGTGCTCCTCCTCATAAACAAACGCTCTCCAGGCGTGTACTTGGGTGCAGAAGTCAAGAGGCTGCTTGGGAGGCTCCCACCCCAACCGCAGTGCTCAGGACAGAGCCACAGCTCTGCTTCCTGCTGAAGCACAGCCTTGCAGGCAGCAAGGACGACCGAGTACTCGAGGTCCCTGCACCCGTGTGGGAGATCTGCACTGAGCTCCTCGCTCCTGGATCCTGGCAGCCTGCACCAGCCCTGGCTCGAGTGGGCATCTGGGGAGTAACTAGTGAGTGGGAATTCTCTGTCTCACTATCTCTATCTCTGTCTGAAGTAAATATTTTTTAAAAGTATCTAGAAGAGCTGCTGTTGTGGTAAGGCGGGTAAAGCTGCCACCTGTGACACCGGTGTCCCACGTGAGCACAGGTTTCAGTCCTGGCTGCTCTATTTCCGATCTAGCTTCCTGATAGAGGGAAGGCAGCAGAAGATGGCCCACACTTGGGTCCTTGCCACCCACCTGAGAGACCCGGAAGAAGCTCCTGGCTCCTGCCTTCAGCCTGGCCCAGTTCTGGCTGTTGCAGCCTTCGGGGGAGTGAACCAGTGGATGGAAGATCAATCGATCTCTCTCTTTCTCTCTCTCTCCTTTTCTCTTTCTCTCTCTCTCTCTCTCTCTCTCTCACACACACACACACACACACACACTCTGTCTCTAACTCTTTCAAATAAAATCTTTAAAAGATAAATTTAAAAGTAAAAGTATCTAGAATTCTTACTGATATACCTAGTATTTAAATGTAAACGCTGAGTAAATTTTTCTTTGTATAAATGGAATCAAAATTTTAGTTGAGAAATATATGCAGGCTACGATGGGGGAGGGGGAGTGGGAGAAGGGGATGCGACTTTGTGGCGTAGCTGGTAAAGACACTGCCTGTCATGGAAAGACAAGACTCTGTGACAAAAAAATTTCCTACATGGAGAATCTCTGTGAGACCTCAGAGGAAAGAAAGGGTCATCAAACAAAGAGACACTCTTATCTGAAGGGAGAAGAGAACATCCACTTTGCTTATGGCCATGTCCAAATACCAATGGAGTCTGTGGTCACAAAAGGCTTCCACAGCTTTGGCAGCCCATGGCAAGAGCCTCAGATGATCTCTGGCATCATAAAAAAAAGAGTGTTCATTGTTAAAGGAACAACAGTAGCCACTGTGTACCTGCTCCCAGGTAGGACCACTGTCCCTGCTGAATTGTAATACGATAATTGACCGCAAATTCTCTCCCCAAACTGTACTCTGTATGTTGTGTGTGGGCTTAGGTGCAAACTGTTGAAGTCTATGATTAGCATAGAGTTGGTCCTCTGTATATAAAGTCATACTAAAAATGAACCATAATGAATAATGGAGAAAGAGATGGGAGAGGGAATGAGAGGTGGGATGGGAGCTGGGGGTTGGGGTGGGATATGGGGGAAAGAACCACTATATTCCTCAAGTTGGATCTATGTAAGAATGCATTCATTAAAAAAAATTTTCAAGACAAGACACTGCCTGTGACACCAGCATCCCATATGGGTGCCAGTTTGTGTCCCGCCTGCTCTACTTCCAATCCAGCTCCCTGCCGCTGGCCTGAGGAAGGCAGCATCAGATGTTCCAAGTGTTTGGGCCCCTGTCACCCACAAGGGAGACCTGGATAAAGCTCCTGGCTCCTGGCCTGGCCCAGCCCTGACCGTTGCAGACATCTGGGGAGTGAACCAGCAGTTGGAAGCGCGTGCTCTCTCTCTGTAACTCTGACTTTTACAATTAGTGAAGATGGGTACCAAATAGGCATTTACTCCTTTCTTACTTCCCCTTTCCCTTATTCGCTATCTCTTGGCCATGTCACTGACCATAAATTCATTAGAGGGAGAGCAGCAGGCAGAATAATGCCCACCCTCAAGATGGTCATGTCCTCATCCCTGAAACTGAACGTGTTACCTTATGTGGCAAAAAAGAACCTAGAGGTATGGTTACAGGAAGGGCCCAGGATGGGGAGACCACCCTGAATTACCTAATCGTATCCAGCCTTGAAATCGGAGAACTTCGCTGAGTTCAGAATGAGCATGGAAGGGTCACAGACGACACAGTGCCGGTTTTGAGGACACACAACAAGGGCCCCAAGTCCAGGAACGTGGGTGGCCTCAAGAAGCTGGAAAAGGCAAGGGAGCAGACTCTGCCACAGAGCTCCCAGAAAGGAACGCAGCTCCACCAACACTGGCTTTAGTCACAGGAGCCCAGTGTCAAACTTCGGAGACAATGACTTGCTGGTGTTGTAAGCCATTTCATGTATGCTCATGTGTTGCAGCACAATGGAGAACTAATACTGGTGAGCAGGTAATAAAAAAACTCATAAATGTGTAACTCTGATAAATACTTCCCAAGAAGATAAACATACTGCATAAAATCATGCATTCAGACTAATGCTCAAAGAAGCCCTTAGCGGTCATGCTCCCTGTCTCTGCCTGTACACCCTTTCCCTGGCTGCCAGAAAAGGAGCGCTGCAGATCCAACTGACGGCTCAGAGTACTCACAGGGCCCATCTCTGAATGGTGAACAAACTTCTTACCGCAGGGAAGCGTGGTGGGGCATGCTTTTCAGCCACATCTCCCATACAGGTTTTCTTACTCCTTGACACATGCAATTGGATAGATGTGTTAGGCAGAGACCTATGAATAAGCCTGACAACACTCGTTCTGTGCTTTAGAGAAAATATAGGGGGGCTGGCACTCTGATGCTGTAGGTTAATCCTTGGCCTGCAGTGCCGGCATCCCACATGGACGCCAGTTCTAGTCCCGGCTGCTCCTCTTCTGATCCAGTTCTCTGCTACGGCCTGGAAGGGCAGTAGAAGATGGCCAAAGCGCGTGCGCCCTTGCGGGAGACCCAGAAGAAACTCCTGGCTCCTGGCTTCAGACCAGCCCAGCTCCAGCCACTGTGGCCATTTGGGGAGTGAAGCAGCAGATGGAAGACCTTTCTCTCTCTGTCTCTCCCTCTCACTGTCTATAACTTTACCTCAAATAAAATTTTTTAAAAAAAAAAGAAAGGAAAATATAGGAAGGAGGCCTGCCTTCACTAAGAGCCAGTACTGAGGAATGCCACTCAGGTGCTTACCCATTAGTAAAGCAAGGGTCTATTTCCCACTCAGCTGTGTTTCTCTGACAATAGCTCCCCTAGTCAAAGAGTCCATAGTGGAGGAGGATAAGAAAAAGGAAAAAAAAAACAAACAACAGGTGTTCCTGTGTCTCCAGTTATAATGCCAGTATAAACACTCTCAAAACCCAACACCTAACCTCAAGTGTAAAATAAAGCAGGGCGGGGGGGAGGTAAGAGGATGTCCTAGCCATACTCGCTCACTTCTCCCAACTTCTGACTGCACACCCACATATGCTTTTGAGTACCGACATTACTATAATGCCATCTTCAAATCAAAGGAGAAACGTGGAGTCTCGGGCAGACCAGGGGCCAAGGTTTTTGTTCCTAGTCTTATCACTTCAGAAGTGAGTATAAATTCTGTGAAGGTGTGAATCCAAAAACAGCTATGCAAACTTTCATTAAGAAAGGTTATCTGCAGCTATTTGTATCACAGAGGCCAATGCTTGGTCTTATTGACATCACTAAGATAAGCACTGGTTTTCTTTTTTTTTTTTTTTTTTTAATTTGACAGGTAGAGTAGACAGTGAGAGAGACAGAGAGAAAGGTCTTCCTTCCATTGGTTTACTCCCCAAATGGCTGCCACGGCCGGTGCTGCACCGATCCAAAGCCAGGAGCCAGGTGCTTCCTCCTGGTCTCCCATGCAGGTGCAGGACCCAAGCACTTGGGCCATCTTCCACTGCCCCCACCCCGGGCCACAGCAGAGAGTTGGACTGGAAGAGGAGCAACTGGGACTAGAAGCCGGCGCCCATATGGGATGCCAGCACCGCAGGCGGAGGATTAACCAAGTGAGCCACGGTGCCGGCCCCAACACTGGTTTTCAAAGTCACGCTTGGAATGTTTTAAGGGATTATTTGGATATTGTGGTAAATTACATAAACTCTCTTGTATCAGCGCGCACGCATGCACACACACACACACACACAAAGCAAGAACTTAACTATATAAAAACTGTTGCAAGAGACAAGAATCAAACATGGTTACCAGTAAGGATAAAATTTTAGTAATGCAACATAAGAAATCTCTAGATAACTGTGATGGCCAATTCAGGCAATAGTGTGTCACTAGCAAAGCAACAAAGGGTCCTTTGCAGAACCATGTGGCTGGTGCTGATGACATTACCACTCAAGGGGAATCATCTCTACCTCCTTATTTTCTCCTCCCACAAATATACTAGCTCTCTGCAGTTACTATTTATGTCTATTATTCTATCTGACTCTTTTTAAACCTACTTACACTTTCAACATTTTGTGTGTGTATATAAATATATTTTTTTAAGATTTATTTATTTATTTATTTATTTGAAAGTCAGAGTTACACAGAGAGAGGAGAGGCAGAGAGAGAGGTCTTCCATCCGCTGGTTCACACACATGCAACTGGCCACAATGGCTGGAGCTGTGCCTATCCAAAGCCAGGAGCCAGGAGCTTCTTCCAGGTCTCCCATGCAGGCACAAGTGTCCAAGGACTTGGGCCATGCTTTCCCAGGCCATAGCAGAGAGCTGGATTGTAAGAGGAGCAGCTGGGTCTCGAACTGGCACCCATATGGGATGCTGGCACTGGAGACAGTGGCTTTACCCAGTGTGCCACAGCGTCAGCCCCCATTTTGTAAATATTTTGAGCTAATAAATTCCATAAATTATATAGTGTTAGCCCTGCTAATATACTAAACTCTGATTTTCCCTCAAGCTACATGTTTCAAACTTCTCATCGTGGCCCTGATTTTGGTAATAAATTAACAGGAAGTAGCAAAACAAAAATCATGAGGAACATTCGTAACAAAAATAGGCAAGAAGTATAAGAAGTATCTCCTACGGTTAGGTAATGATGAAATGATTCCAAACACTTACACAGTATGCTTCGTGACATTTTTGTTTTAGAGCGCATCTCTCCCACCCTTCAGGAGTACATCTTCCCAGACCCATACCTGAGCGTGCAGAAGGACACCCCTGCCCCAGATTTCCTGCTGCGTGAGTCACTGACCTAGTTACCAATCTCAGTCACCGGACTTCAAAACATATCAACGCAAGAGTCTGACCAACACTCAGATGGCTTAGCTGCGACAGGGCAACCCTGTGACAGGTTTGCCAGCGCTGCCTCCTGTGCCATCCAGGAGCTCCACGGCGTGGCAGAGAAGCACTGGGAAAGGCACACCTCCAGCCGTATCCAGAGCCCTCCACAGAAGCCGGGCCCGCGCGGCAGCCGGCCTTGAAGGATACGCCCTCGCCAGCTGCTCACGTCACTCTCCCCTCCTTTGCATGGCAATCAACCATGTGATGTGTGAAATCACACTTGGGTCACCTGCCATTTCCACCACATACAACACCCACAAACACCAAAACATAAACAAGGCAGCATCAACAATAGCAGAAGGAAGCAATATGGTATCAAGTGGACCCAAGAGCAAAGGACCCCGAAAAGTCAACAAGTAGTCACTGCAAAGCACAGCAGGCTAGCGGGAGGCAGGGGGTTGAAACCAGCCGTCCTGCCCACTCAGAGGGCAAGAGGGCCCCCAGTAAGACACAAAGGAGCATCAACAGACCAACCCCTAAGAAAACCTCCCCCCAAAACTACAATGGACCTGGATTATTATTTTATTTCACCATAAAGATGGCTGGCTAGAGAAAGCAAAAAGAAGCCTGAAACACCAGAGGGACAGCTGAACTCTAGAAGCTACCACCAACTGTTCAGGCAGACAAACAACATTCTGGTACTAACTAGGACGTTCTCACACTGTTAATTCTGACAACACATGTGTTTGGAAAACCATGCATTTAAAAACTCTTAAAAGATAATCTTGGCTTTGTAACCTGGGTAGATTATTATAATTAAGTGCATATCAAACTACCCTAACACATATAATAGTTTGGATAAATATAAAGGATTTAATTACTGTTCTTTAAGTACTAATCACTGAAACTTACCTCTCTTAATTCTCCAATTCTCCGAAGTGCTTTATCTTGACTCTGACTTAATATACCCTTTAATTAAAAAAAAAAAAAGGTTAAACAAAACTGCATGGCATGGTAATGCAAAATAAATCAAAATAATTACTTTAAAAATATTACAACTGTTGAGGATGGTGCTGTGGCAAGCAGGCTAAACTGTGGCTTGCAATAAACAGCCACACCCTATATCAGAGCACCAGCTGGCATCCTGGCTACTTCACCTCAGATCCAGCTCCCTGGGAAAGCAGCATATGATAGCCAAGTACTGAGCCCCTGCCAGCCACATGAAAGAACCAGATGGAGTTCCAGGCTCCTGGTTTGGGCCTGGCCCAGTTCTGGCTACTGCAGACATTTGGGGAGTGAACCAGCAGATGCAAGCTCGCTCGCTCGCTCGCTCCTTCTCTCTCTCTCCCTCCCCTCTCCCATCTGTCACCCTGTCAATTTTGCCTTTCAAATAAAGAAATAAATCTCAAACTTTTAAAAATTACAGCTTTCAGAGCTGAAACTTTATGACCATGTTGGAAATATGTTAAATGTTAGTGGTTATACAACTCTATACCCTTGTTAAAATACATAGGCAAGTAAATCAAACAAGAAGTAAATTTTATTATTATGTCAATTTTAAAAATAAAAAAGTTCAATCAAATTTCAAATGCAAT
Organism: Oryctolagus cuniculus; assembly: GCF_964237555.1. Lineage (NCBI taxonomy): Eukaryota > Metazoa > Chordata > Mammalia > Lagomorpha > Leporidae > Oryctolagus > Oryctolagus cuniculus. Next base: position 173,641,472 of record NC_091435.1, on the reverse strand, counting down.
GTATTTCACTGTAACCTATAATGTGTGGAATATATCAATTACCAGCCTGTTCTAACGGTTTTTGTGACTTAAAAAGAAACAGTTCTTGGGGCTGGTGTGGCATCATGGGTACAGCTGCCGTGTACAATGCCAGCATCCCATAGGGAAACCAGTTTGAGTCCTGGCTGCTGTACTCTCAATCCAGCTTCCTGGCAATGGCCTGGGAAAAGCAACAGAAGATGGCCCAAGTGACTGGGCCCCTGCTACCGACATGGAAGATGTCGAAGAAGAGCCTGGCTGCAGCCTGGTCCAGCCTTGGCCACTGCAGCCATTTGGGGAATGAACCAGCAAACAGAAGCTATCGCTCTCTCTCTCTAACTCTGCCTTTCAAATAAATAAATGTATAAAAAAATATTTTTTCAAAAATAAATAGTTCTTATTTATATTAAAGCAAAGAGTTGAGGGACACTATAGATGGCTAAATTATTAATCATACATAAGAATCAAAAAGCTAAAAGAGTAATACTGAAAGATGAAATGACTCTTTCTTGAGGAGTATGCCTTCCACTTTTGGAAGAAAATAAACTTGTAAAGTTACCATCTATGGAAACAAAAAAAAATCCATTCTTGTTCAATATTCCTACACCGAAGAAAGAAACAGAGTGACCTGGAGCTTCCCTGGTGTGTGTGGAGTGACAACAAAAAGGCAGGGACTCAGGTAGGCAATGTTTGCGCATGGTCAGGAGAATGTGGCTGGATTGTATTTGTGTTCCCTTGTATGTGAATAAAACTAAAACCAAAGGTTTTTTTTTCCCTAAAGCCATGAGCACAGGTTTTATTTATTCAATTTCAAATACAGGTTTTAAACACAGGAAGATAAATGCTGAAAAAGGCAGTTTGCAGTAATTTTACAACCACATGACCTGGAGCCCAGCTGCCGGGAAGTGGCCCCTACCTGTTTCAGACTGTGCAACACTGAACGCGCCAGGAGCCAGGAGCCAGGAGCTTCTCCCAGGTTTCCCACGCGGGTGCAGGCGCCCAAGGTCTTGGGCCATCTTAAACTGCTTTCTCAGGCCATCAGCAGGGAGCTGGATAAGAAGTGGAGCAGCTGGGTCTTGAACTGGCATCCATATGGGATGCCGGCGCTTCAGGCCAGGGCGTTTACCTGCTGTACCACAGTGCCAGCCCCACTGCAATAATCTATAATTTTCATTCTTTAGTGTGTACAATTAGAACACTAAATTAGCAATGAATAGCTGTAACCATTCTGAACTGATTACATTCAAGAAAAAAGAATGGAAATTGAATGCTGTGTTTATTAGTGGTTAAAAGGTATGGCAGATTAATTATTTTAAATAAATCCCAGGAGAAACAAATTAATTTTACCAAAGCCCACTTTAAAAATTTTGAGTTAGGTAATTAGCTTCGTTAAGATACAAATGCTAAACTATTTGAAATAATTTTTAAAATATTTTTTATTTTACTGGGCCAGTGCTGTGGTGAAGCAGGTTAACGCCCTAGCCTGAAGTGCCGGCATCCCATATGGGTGCCAGTTTGAGAGCCAGCCGCTCCACTTCTGATCCAGCTCTCTGCTATGGCCTGGGAAAGCAGTAGAAGATGGCCCAAGTCCTTGGGCCCTGCACCTGCGTGGGAGACCCCAAGGAGGCTTCTGGCTTCAGATCGGTGCAGCTCCGACCCATTGCAGCAAGTTGGGGAGTGAACCATCAGATGGAGGACCTCTCTCTCTCTGCCTCTCCTCTCTCTGCATAACTCTGACTTCCAAATAAATAAATAAATCTGAAAAAAATTTTATTTTAAAAACACAGCAAACTGATAGCACCATTTGAACTGGAGTAGATATTTCCCCTTAACACTGATGTGCAGTGGGATATTTCTGGCCACAAGCAGGATGGCAGACTGGGGCCAAAGGCGGGTCGCCCAGAAAAGCTATAATAGTAGCTTCTTATCCCCACATGTAACAGCCTCAGAAAATGGTGATTTTAGAAGACAGGATGCTTGTTTTTAGAATCTTATAAAATGCTAAGCAACAGAGACACCTGCAGAAATTTAAAGCAGGGGGGAAAACATAGTCGGCTCAGTGTCTCTTTACTACTAACCCAAGAAAGCAACCTGCAGACAGAGACGAGGGAACACACTCGAAGGAGGCAAATGTGATTTAAATCCAAACCTCTTAAACACGGTAGGGACCTAAAACTGAAGTGCATCCCTAACAAATGTAAAATCTCAAGGATGTCTCATTCACTCTCTTCATCAAAACCTCCCAAAACAGTAAAATGGGTTATATATTGTAATGATATGGAGAATTATTAAAAAGGGACAGTCAGAAATATCTTACTGTAACATCCTCTAACTGTAACATTGCATGACTCAACAATAAAGCAAATACATCACTTACCTGTAGCTTTTTCTTCTCTCTCTGAAGAGTCTGATAAGCTGTAACAAGCTAAAATAAAGTCATCAATAATGTTAGTTATTCTTAAACAAGTGGCATTATACTAAACTCTCAAATAATTCTAACATATCTCTATGACAGTCAAAAGACATACAAATGAGAAGGGCCTTTTATTAACAACTCAACCTAATTAGATGCACAACAGGAAACACCTCTTTCTAAAAAACAAAACGAGACTTGACTGTAAGACACAAGCTCTCTGCACGACTCCCCCTAGACACATCTCTCTTTAAGCTTCAGAACCTAACTTCACAGGTGGGGATTCGAACCTGGAGGCAGGAGGCTAGTCAAACTAGTCAGACTCCATCAGCGACGTCCCCTGGGAGTCTGTGGAAAAGCAGGTTCCTGGCGAGAACTGAGTGAGAACGGGGAAGGGAGGGTGGGACCAGGACTACTTCAAGAAGCTCCCCAGCTGCCTCATAACTGATACCTAGAAGTCCCTTACAGTGACGGGCCCTGTACTACGTCTGCAAAACTCTGGGGGAAAGCTTACAACTGAGCCGGGCAAGGTGATCATTCAAACATCAAAGATGTACTCAACCGAAATGCAACGTTCTCGCCCACTCGCGCCATCAGCCCCTAAGCGGCAGAGCGCTGCACATCTGCAGGAGTGAGTGGCTCCGGTGGATCACGGGGGCTGCTTCATGAAAGCCCGAGTGGTCTCTGAGGAGAAGGCTGCAGGCAGCTCTAGAGGAAGCACACCTCTGCTCTCCGTCCTGCCAGTCCCCTTTGAGGGCTGTGCGCTGGGTGCCCCCAAACGCCCCCTCGCGTCTTGAATCAAGAGGCAGGGAGCAACGGAAGGTGAGGCAGAAGCAGACGTAAGGAGACAGAGACAAAAGTCTGCTTATGGAGGAGGAGACAAGGGCTGTGGGCGCTTTGGTCCCTACTACGCTACCTGGTTGTACCTGAAGCAGCACAGGATGGCTGAAACAGCCAGAAAGACCTAGAAGCCAATCAACACTGCCAACTACCACCTGTGTGGCCTTAAACACGTTACTGCATCTCCTTGAGTCTCCCAATCCCTTTTCTACAAAACAGAGCTAACTACTGTCTACTTCATGGGCATGGTGCAAAAGCAAAGGAATTACAAATATAAAATACACAGTATCTGGCATACAGCAATATTAATTATACTGCTGCCTCAGCTTCACACTTAAAAGCTGTGGATAAGTTACTGAAGGTAACATAAATATAAACAAGCAAAAAGATTCTAGACTAGTATTAACTGTGGTGTAAATTAAAGAGAGCGAGACAGAGAGAGACAGAGACAGAGAGAGAGCGAGAGCGAGAGCGAGAGCGAGCGAGCATTCTTAGAGGAAAAAGCTGCCTGACTGCACAAGTGCCCCCTGGGATCCGGGAGCTACCGTGCTATTCACACACCCTGAAATCCCAACACTACACGTCCTTTAAGACAGTCAGGGACAACTTCCTCCAGAAGGGCTCACCGAGGAAGAAGGGTTTCAACAGGACAGGACAGGAATCGAGGGAGGGCAAGAGACACAATTCAGCTGGAAAGGAAAGAGCCATGTTCCTAAAGGACCAAAGAGAGACACGGAGCAGCAGCTCTTCCTCCCGGAGATGGACAAGGACTGTCACCCTCAGAAAACCCTCACAGAAGGGTCCCTCTGAGGGGCAGGCATTGGTGGTGGAGAAGACACTGCCTGGGATGCCCATATCCTGTATCTGAGATCCTGGGCTCCTTTCCCAGCCTACCTCCACCTGCAGCTTCCTGCCAATGCCCCGCGGGAGGCAGCAGGTGATGCGTCAAGTACTTGGGGCCCTGCCACCCATGTGGAAGACTCAGATGAAGTTCCAGGCTCCTGAATTCAGCCTACCCTGAATGTGGGTATTTAGGGAGTACACCAGTGGGTGGAAGGTCTTTGTGTATGGGTGGGGTGTGGATGTCTGTCTGTCTTTCTCTACTTCTTTCTGCCTCTCAAATAAAATAATTTAAAACTTATTTATTTATTTGAAATCAGAGTTACAGAGAGAGGGAGAAAGAGTGTTCATCTGTTGGTTCATTCCCCAGGTAGCTGCAATGGCCAGGGTGGAGCCAGACTGAAACCAGGAGCTTCTTCAGGTCTCTGGGTTCAGGGGCCCAGATATTTGGGCCATCTTCCACTACTTTCCCCAGGCCATCAGCAGGGAGCTGGATCGGAAGTAAAGCAGCCAGTACTTGAACAGGTGCCCACATGGGATGCTGACGTCACAGGCAGTGGCTTTACCCACTATGTCACAATGCTGGCCCCACAATAAATATTTTTAAAATGAAAAAAAAGAAGATTCATAAAAGGCAAAAGCATAAATGAAGGCACAATCAGAAAGAACCAAATCTGAAGATCAACAGACACCTAAAATACAACTGGAATCCATCAAAATGGGAATCTGGTTGGCAGATTTTGGAGCCGTGGTACTTAAATCTGAACAAGGGAGGGTATGTGAGGAGGAAGGCGGATGAGCTCTATACTGGGTGTCAAGTGACCTGGAAGAGGAGGGTGGAAGAGAAAGGGACAGGGAACGGGAGTCTCAGAAGGGTATGGACCTGCTGCAGGGCCTCTGTAGCACTGAAGATCTGCACTAAGACCTCGCCACAGACTACCTACCATCACAACCAGAGTGTCTGGGGAGCCCAGTTGAGCTAAAGATGCACAGGGTTGTAAAAGCAATATAGTAAAGTAAATGAAGAGAACAAGGAGGAAGATTCTGTTGATTAGTGACCTCCCACTCTGATCTGCTTGTCATTCTATCTACTGGGAACAAAAGGGCCAGGCCCGTACCTCGGAGTACTTTCCTCTGTAGCTACTCAGGCTTCGCTCCATTCTTCGCAAGCGCTGAATCAACTGTTCTTTGTTGAGACCGTCTGAACTCCCCAGCGAGTCTTCGGCCTCACTCTCCATATCAGAGGGCGGATCAAAGGTGGCAGTGGAACAGTCCAGGTCAAGTCGATTCAGGGATTCCCTGGAAGACGTGCGTACCAAAGACTCCTTGGAAGAAGATCGGAATAGAGACTCCTTTATGGGACTTCGAAACAAAGACTCCATGGAAGGCACCCGGAGCTGGAGCTTCTGTGCGAAAGTCTGTGCATCACCTGCCTGCAACCAAATCCCAGCAGAACGCGTGGGTTAAAATACATGTGTGTGTTTCCATTATCCTCTATCACCAGCAAGGAGCCAGAAAAGCACTAGGAAATGCAGTCTATATTCACGACATTTTATATACTACACTGGTTTATGAAAAACAGAAGGCAGCTGGCTATTTCTGAAAAAGGACTGGACCAGGAATCGGAGACTGTGGTGCGGGTCCCAGGTCTGTCAGTCATCGTCCCAGGTGACCTCACAGGTATGTTGTGAGGGTCATCAACTATCCTGTGAGCTCCTGTGTGACTTAGAATACATACTTCTCAATGTATGCATGTTTGCACAAGGCCTTTGGAAGCAAACCATGAAGGACAAATGCCCTAAGTGAACACAGGGTCTCTGAGGAGTAGGATTTGGGATAGCTTTTTCTTCTCATTTTTATATTTTTCAGTACTTTGATTTTTTTAAGAAAATAAACAAGTTTTATCTCCATACTGAAGGAAGAGGAAGGTTTTAAGTGGAAGGAAGGACTCGTATGTTAAAACAATTTAAGAACATTTTACTGATATTCCATTTTCAGCCACTCCTGACCCACGAAAAATGCACTTTTTAGTTCACAGCAGACAATATTCTTGTAAAAATGCCCTAGGACAAACAGGCGAAGCAAGTTCAAAGAATGCTAGAAACAGCTGGTATTTTAGGTCAGCCAGAAGTCAACACACAGTGTAAAAGTCCGGGGTTCTCAGATGCTGATGAACTTAGCTGTCACATCTCATATGTTTGGGAGTCTCATTTTTAAGTGTAGTGATTCAGTCTGCAGGCTGCCCAGAGGGGCTGCTTACGTTCAAATCCAGGCATCGTCACGGCGCTCTGCATGACCCTGACCAACTTCCTTAACCTCTTAGTCCTGTTTCCTGCTCTGTACATGCAAATGACAAAAATGATGATACAGCACCATCCACTTCACCTGGCTGCCCCAAGGACTGAATGCCTTACAAAATGTTTACAATGTGACAAACAATTATTGTTATTAGACAAAGAGACTAAAAAAGATGCTGAATCAAATAAAAGACAAACTTGTAAATAAGAATGTCATCACAGCACACAGCAGAACCTTCCAGCTTAGGAGCCAGGAGCACAGGCTGTATCTCCCCCACTTTATGGACAGGCACTTTGGGCAAGTCACTTAACCATTCTGTGCCTGTCTCCACCTATTAAATGGAGATAACAGACAGCACACATCTCATAGGGTAGTTGAGAAGAATAATAAATACATGGCTTGAGGTCAACACGCAGTATTACCTACAGGTAGAATCTAATCTTGCCCTCCTCCTTGCCACCACACCCTGTTCTTGCTCAGAGCAACCACTCGCCCCAGTAACAATATTCACCTTCTCAAACACAAACTAAAGCCACAATGAGATACAACCCCACACTCATCAGAATGGGAAAATACAAAGTGTTGACAAAGATGTACAGCCAGCTATTCTGAAGAACTGTTTGTCAGTATTTAAATCTAAAATAGATAGCTTGAGCCACCAATTTCAGTCATTAAGGGTACACTATCAGAAATGTGTAAAGATGTTTAGTAAGATACAGACTAGGAAGTTCCAAACAGCACTATAAAAAATAGCCCCAAACTCAAAACTTAAAATTACTTTATAGTAGTATGAATTGAAAAGAAAAAAAAAATCATACTATATTCATTACCAGAATGAAGGCAATGAGAACGAATGATTCATAGCCAACCACAAGAAACAAGACAGATAAATCTCACAGAGTACTGAGGAAATAAACCCACTTTTGATTCCACTTACATAAAATTCAAAAACAGGCAAAATTAAACAACAGTGTTAGAAGTCAAATACTGGTTTCCCTGGGGATGGAGGGGAGGATCTGGAAGGGAACACAAGGGCTTCTGGGGGGTAAGTTCTGATTTTAAGTCTTGGTGCTGGATATAAAGGTGTCTTTGGTTTGTGAAAATCCAGAAAATTACATATGAATGTATTATACTTTTATGTGCAAATATATGTGCATTATGATATTTTATTAGACTTCAATTATTTTTAAATGCACTTTCCCCAGACTCTCTCACCTAGAAGTAGGCCATATGACCAAGTTTGTCCAATAATACATATTAAATGGGAAAACCTTCAGGATGGAATCCTGTGGGACGATTACTGATTTACTGAGAAAACAGATCTGCCTTTTGTCCCTGTCTTCAGCCTTTCCCCCTGCCTAGAATGGAGATGCAGTATCTGGAAAGCCATACGTATTTGTAAGGGTGGAAGGCAAGTAATAAGGATGGGCCAGGTTAGGGGAGACCAGGACAAGAAGCTAAGGGGAGACAGTGGGTCTTTCTGTCCACCTGGCTATCTGGAGGCCTTCTGAGACATGAAGAACTAAACTCCCACTGGCACCCACTGTTGTCAGTTTCTGGCACTCAAGACCTTCTCTCACTCCTTTTGTTAAAAAGTGATGGAGGTTAGGAAGGTGGAAATGCACAGTAAAAGCAAATACACACACCCGCTTAACTGCTTTGTCTCCCCACTTCCCACTGTCCCCTGCACTTCTCTGTGTCAGTTACCCTTCATCAGCAAATCTGCAGTGGCCCTCTGACTCTGGCCGCAAATCTCTTACCAACCTGCTCCTGCCACACTGTCACCAGGACTGATTTTTTTTCCTTTTATTTTCAAAAAAAAAATTTATTATTTAATTGAAAAACACAGTGATATAGAGGAGAGGAAGAAGGAGCTCTCCCATCTGCTGGTTCACTCCCCACATGGCCGCAACAACAATGGCTGGTCCAGGCCAAAGCCAAGAGCCTGGAACTCTATTCAGGTTTTTCATGCAGATGGCAGGGGCCCAGTGACATAGGCCACTGCTTTCCTAGGTGTGTTAGCAGGGAGCTGGATCAGAAGCAGAGCAGCCAGGACTCAAACCGGCCCTCTCGTATGGGATGCCGGTGCTCAGGAGGCACCCCAGCACAATTAGCTACAACAGCGGTCCTACCAAGAATGACTTTCTGATTGCAATTCTCAAACACATCACATGGACTCTCATTTAACATTAAGCTCCCAAGATCCAATTTCCTGTAAATCCATCCTTCCATGCAATAAACACTTGCTGTGCCTTGAGCAAAAGTACTGTGAAGTGCCTCAAGACCTGTGCCCACACTTCCTCCTGAATACAGAAATGCTAACAACTCAGTTCTTGCGGGAAACGTGAGACCCCATCCATCAGAAGTGTCCATTCTTACGGCCTAAGCACTTTACCAGGACCACTACCAGAGCATTCCCTGTACTCTGGTATTTATGGTGCCAGTGCCGTGGTGTAGCGGGTAAAACTGTCGCCTTAGATGCCAGCATCCCATATGGGTGCTGGTTTGAATCCCCACTGCTCCACTTCCAATTCAGCTCCTTGCTAATGGCCTGGGAAAACAGCAGAGGATGGCCCAAGTACTTGGGCCCCTGCACCCAAGCAGGAGACCTGGAAGAAGCTCCTGGCTTTGGATCGGCCCAGCTCTGGCTGTTGCGGCCATTTGGGGAGTGAATCAGTGGATGGAAGACCTCTTCTCTCTGTCTCTTCCTTTCCCTCTGTAACTCTGCCTTTCAAATAAATTTTTTAAATAAAAAAAAGACACATGCCAATGTAACTTAGTTGTTTATGCCCCAGAATAATGGCAAAAACACAGCACTGTGGTTAAGAACTCAGACAATTAGCCAAACTCCCTGATTTTCATGCCAGCTTTACCACTTCACACCTCTGTGTCCCAGTGTCCTCATCTGTAAAATGGGAATAACAACGGCACTACCTGTGCAGGACTGCTGTGAAGAGTAATGAGTGAGAACATTTCAATGCTCACAACTGTGTCTCCTATGTGAAAGCACCAGATAAGTTCTCTTACCGTTGTGTCTGCGGACACATACCCTCACACCACACTTTACACTCTTTCAGAACGGGATCCATACTCTCTTTGTCCCTGCAACCTTGCCAAAGTGCTTTCCACAGCTAGGCACTTAGTATATATCTGTTCAGCTGAACCTGAGCCTGGCAATATGATAACAATGATCGAGTGGGATACATTAAAAGATCCAATGCTTGGGCAGAATAATTTGTATCAAAACACATCTTCTATACATGCAATATATCAAAACACAGTTTTATTACATGCAATATATGCTATTTTGGAAATCATCAAAAACTAATATTAACAGCATTCAGGAAGAAAGGAAAACACATGCACAAAAGTGTGGTTAGTGGTTTTCCTCATAATAGCCACCAGCTGGAAATAACCCAAGCACCTAAGAACAGGAGAGCGAGCTGCAAGGACTACTACTAAGAAATGAAAAGCGAATGTCTGATCGCCACAACACGCATGAAAGGACAAAAGCATGCTGAGTGAAGACGCCTTCCACAGAGGGTACATGCTCCAAGGGTACTCCTAACTTGGTGGGAAAAGGAACTAAAGGATAAGTGCACAGGGCAGGAGTTCGGCGTGGTGCCTAAGATGCCTGCAAACCACACTGGAGGATCTGGGTTAGATCCCCAGCTCCCTGCTAGTGTGGATCCTGGAAAGCAGCAGTGCTGGCTTGAGTAAATGGGAAAGCTGGATTGTGCTACCCGCTCCCAGCTCCTGTCAGAGCCAGCCCCAAGGCCACATGGGTATTTGCAGAGCGAGCAGGCAGATGCAGAGGGGAGTGCTCATGTGCATGCCAGCTCACTCTCTCTCTCTCTACCTTTCAAATTAAAAAATACATTTATTCTGCTGCAAAAAACAACCTGAAATCCATGCATACGAGGCCACTGATATCAAGTTCTACAGCAAGCAAAACTGATCTGTGGTATGGTGGAAACAATTATAACAGTGGTTCCGCCAAGGGGGAAGAACCTTAAAAGAACTTTCCAGGGTACTGATAATATTCAATAACCTACATGGATGCCAGAGGGTCTGGCTTACAGATTTGTTAAAACACAGTCAGTGTACACTTGAGTTTTAAAAATTTCATTGTATATTAACTGTACCTAAAAAAAGAAAATACAAATATTGATCTCAAGTTAATGACATTCAGGCTGAAACATTAGGGGAAACAGACTGTTGCACTTTGAAATGCATAAAAAATGCATTGCAGGACAGAGGAATGGACAGATGGACAGCTGTATGATAAAGCATCAATAGTAAGTCTGGGTGGAGGTATATAAGTGCTCACTATCAAGCTCTTAAACTTCTATGTTTTGAAATTACATAACAAACTGGGGCCAGCGCTGTGGCATAGCAGGTTAAGCCTCTGCCTGTGACACCAACATCCCATATGTGTGCCAGTTCAAGTCCTGGCTGCTCCACTTCTGATCCAGCTCCCTGCTAATGGAAGATGGCCCAAGCTCTTGGGCCCCCCTGCAACCACGTGGGAGACCCGGAAAAAACTCCTGGCTCCTGGCTCCGGATCAGCCCAGCTCCAGCCATTGCAACCATCTGGGGAGTGAACCAGCGGGAAGACCTCTCTCTGTCCCTCTCTCTGTAACTCTGCCTCTCAAATAAATAAATTAAAAAAAAAAAAAAAAAAAAAAAGATGAGAGAAAGAGAGGTCAGAAATGACAACTGCTTAGCTGTCTGGACTAATGGCCAGAAAGTTACACCTGTTGACAGTGCATGGAGATGTGAGGACCTTAGGGTTAGAAAACAATGGGGCAAACATTCAAACAAAAAAGGCAAAATTAGATCAAATACTGCCATAATTTCTATTATATTAAAAATTGTAAGTGATTTTTAAAGCAAATGTTTATCCCCATAATTAACAAAAGAGAAAAACAGCAAAGGAGATGGGCCATTTAAATCCCTATATTCTGCTTTATTCACCCTAATGAAATTCATTTCTCATTTTTTTTTAAGATTTTATTTATTTATTTATTTGAGAGGTAGAGTTACAGGCAGTGAAAGGAAGTGAGAGAAAGGTCTTCCATTCACTGGTTCACTCTCCAATTAGCCGCAACAGACAGAGCGGAGCCAATCCAAAGCCAGAAGCCAGGAGCTTCCTCCGGGTTTCCTGCACAGGTGCAGGGGCCCAAGGACTTGGGCCATCTTCTACTGCTTTCCCAGGCCACAGCAGAGAGCTGGATCAAAAATGGAGCAGCCGGGACTAGAACCCGTGCCCATATGGGATGCCAGCACCATAGGGGGAGGATTAACCTACTGTGCCACAGCACCGGTCCCCTCATTTTGTTTTAACAGCATATAAATTCAAATTAAGGTGATGCATGGCAAAGACTTAACAGATAGACAAAATGTTTGTGTTCTTGTCTGACAATGACAATCCCACAGTGCTGCCAATAACCAAACTTGGACTTAGCATTTAAGATTCATGGCTGACTTCTCATAGACACATAGAGGGTAATACTAAATCCCTGATGCTTCCTGAGCTCCTATATATATACACTTCACAGCTTATCAGATAACAAAATATGATCTTCTCTGTCACATGATAGCATATACTAGTTATCTTCCACAGAATCAGGGGTTACTTGACGACAAGGATGTGCTGTGTTCAGGGAATGCATCACTGTGCAGCTGTGTCACTGTGAAAGGTCAGAGTGTGCCTACACAAGCGAAGGCAGCTGAGAAAGCACTTCTGACCGAAACAGTGCGTGTGGAGCATGGCTGCGGGTAAAATTCCAGTCACCTACACTCTTGTGCAGAGGAACTGAATGAATGATTCTGATTAGCTCAATGTTGTGAACTGCATTAGACGCCACACTAAAAGTCAACTATTTTAATAGAAATTGTTACGAAATATGCATCTACCTTTCTCCTCCTTAAATCAAGAAGTGAGTATACCTTTGTTAACAACACTCCTGGGGCCAGCATTGTGGCGCTGCAGGTTAAGCCTCCTCTTGCGATGCCGGCATCCCACATGAGCGCCTGTTTGGTCCCCAGCTGCTGCACTTCCAATCCAGCTCTTTGCTAATGCGCCTGGAAAAGCAGAGGATGGCCCAGGAGGGCCCCTGCTGCCCACGTGGGAAATCCAGACGGAGTTCCAGGCTCCTGCCTCAGCCTGACCCAGCCCTCGCTGCTGCGGCTATTTAGGGAGTACACCCGCGGCCGGACACTCGCGCTCTCACTCCTGCAGCCGGGCTCTCTCTCTCCCTCTCTCTGTGACTCTGCCTTTCAAATAAACTAAAAACAACACTCCTGCTATCATTATTATATTGTGTTCCAAGTCTACTGATTATTACATATAGTCTGTGCCCAAATTAAGGAGGGGTCCAGAGGCTGCTGTGTTTTATGAACTCCTGGGCTTGCTTTTTATTTGACCTCCGACCTCAGCATAAGCGACGATGACTTGCTGCTGTCAGCACGCCCCACCACAGGAAGCACTGCAGACCCTTCATGTATACACACAGTTCCCAATCTGCTCAACCCAACAACCGACTCATCGAAACTTCGTTTAAAATAAAAGTAAACAGACCCTGAGCGAGGGCATCTCTTTTTTATGAGAATGATATGCTAAATGTATGCTTAACACAATGCCTGATGCGTACTAAACATCTGGGAAATACTATTTTTAAGAAAATAACTTCAATTTATTTTAAGAAAGTACAGGATTTTCAGTGGGCTTACTTCCTGAATATCATCCACAGTCATTCTTTCAGTAAAACTACCTTGAATTTGCTGCAAAGCTGGCTATCATTCACTCTAGCTTTTGCGTTCATGTCTGTATTTAACCATTTTGCACTATTCTATAAAGAAGTTCCACATTTTAAGTAATATTCTTTAAAGATGACTGGATATGGCCAGTACTGTACAACTTGGACTGGGCTTCTCAATATTCACCCCTGCCTTACTGCTATTACACAACAGATGCAGAGGACTTGGGACCAGAGAGGCTGCGTAGGCCCGAGTCAACGCCCAGAGACTCGGCTCTTCCCGGAACCTGAGCAGCTCCAGCTGAACGCCCTAAGGACCTCAGCTCACACGTCCCTCTTCCACCCACTGAGTTCCAGACGCTGTTGTTTATCGTCTGCTAGACAGGACCCAACAGTGGCTGGTCTACACAATTTAATCCACAAATCATTTATCTCATAAATCAAATTGTGAAGATTCTTCCCCTGAATTCATAAAACTAGAAACATTACTGCTCTACATTAGCAAGACCACTGAGAACAGCTGAAACATTTGTAACAGCAACCACTAAAGCCAAAGTAAACATACACTTATCTAAGACACTGGCTATCATTCTGATTTTCTTCTTTCTTTTTCCAAACTGGTCCAAATGTCACTTGAGGCCCACTCTCCGTAGTCTCGAGTGTAAAATCCTCTGGCTGCAGGGGTTTGCCCTGGCACTTGAGACGCCCACACCCCTGTCCGAGTAACCAGCTGCAATGCCTACTCTCGCTCTGCCTCCACCTGCCTGCAAATGCAGACCCTGGCAGGCGGTGGGGAGAGCTCACGTGACTGGGTTCCTGCCACCCACACACACCTGCATTAAGGTCCCAGCTCCAATCTTTGGTCCAGCCCAGTATGCATCTGGGGACCACAGCAGACAGGAGTTCTCTCTCCTTCTATCAAATAAATGAATTGTTTTTAAAGAGAAATCTCATTTCTTTCATACTCTCCTTCCAGATGATGTAACTCTAACATGTTTCTCAATATGGCTATCTCCATAACTTCTTACAACTATAAAGTCAGATTTCACTTTTTAAAAGTTTTTTATTTCACTTCCCTCTTTTTTTTTTGGACAGGCAGAGTGGACAGTGAGAGAGAGACAGAGAAAAAGGTCTTCCTTTGCCGCTGGTCACCCCCGTCAATGGCCGCTGCGGCCGGCGCACCGCACCGACCTGAAGCCAGGAGCCAAGTGCTTCTCCTGGTCTCCCATGCGGGTGCAGGGCCCAAGAACTTGGGCCATCCTCCACTGCCCTCCTGGGCCACAGCAGAGAGCTGGACTGGAAGAGGAGCGACTGGGACAGAATCCGGTGCCCCGACTGGGACTAGAACCCAGTGTACCGGCGCCACAGGCGGAGGATTAGCCTAGTGAGCCGCGGCGCTGGCCCACTTCCCTCATTTTTTAAAATAAGAAATAAGTGAATATCACTTTCATTTTAAACTTTTCCCAAGAAACGAGAAACAAACTTGCATTTGCAATACATTAAATTTCAAATTTTTAATATTATCACTGTCTCAACAGATTCAAATGCTGATAACAACAGACTGACCAATAACCTCAAATGACTTATTTTCTAAAACAATTAATAACAGACCTGATGAATGGTTGGCTCACTTCCATTAACATTGTCAGGAGATTTCACGGCACAGGCAGATGCATTCTAAGGAAACAAGAGAAACAGCATAAAGAAAAGGATTAGAAAACTGAAGTCCTACAAAACAAAGTCCAAGTACCAAGACCTATTGGACACATTTATCTAGTAAACAAAATTAGTAATTGTTCATTTATTAATATTTTCATGCAAGGCAAAGCTAGTGTGGTAAGTATTTTAGGAAACTCATTTTGCTGTAATATATGGAACCAAATAGCAAAGATTAGTATGTAAAAAAAATTATTTCCAGCTAATCACAAACCTCTTATCATTCTAGCTCCAATTTTTTCCCCATGACAAAAATCAATGCCAGGAACTCAATTAGCAAAATTTATTTAAATAAAAGATTATCTACAAAAAGAAGTAATGCCAAATATTTCCTACAATAAAATAACATTCAAATTGGGGCTGGCGCTGTGGAGCAGTGGGTTAATGCCCTGGCCTGAAGCACCAGCATCCCATATGGGCGCCAGTTCGAGTCCCGGCTGCTCCTCTTCTGATCCAACTCTCTGCTATGGCCTTGGATAGCAGTAGAAGATGGCCCAAGTCCTTGGGCCCCTGCACCCACATGGGAGACCTGGAGGAGGCTCCTGGCTCCTGGCTTCGGATCGGTGCAGCTCCGGCCATTACGGTCCTCTGGGGAGTGAACCATCGGATGGAAGACCTCTCTCTCTCTCTCTGCCTCTCCTCTCTCTGTGTAACTCTAACTTTCAAATAAATAAATGAAATCATAAGAAAAAATATATATATATCAAAGGAGATGGCACTGAGCTTGGCAAAAGTGTTCTCTAAATTTCTGAGTACTGACTAGTTAGAAATTATTAATTTTTAGATGTGATATATATTTTGATATTAACTTTGTATATCTTTTTAAAACATTTACTGAAATACTTAGAAATGGAACAGGATTTCTGAAATTTGCTTCAGATACAAAGGGGTTGAGCTGCATGTGTGGGGAAGGTACTAGGAGCATGATCAGGAAATACAGGAATGGGGCAATAACAGACACAACAGGCCCGTGAATGACTGCTGACATGGGGCAATGAAGGGGAAGGGTAGATTCTTGTACCACTTCCACTCCTACTTCCATTCTTGCAATATGTTTGAATTTTTCCTTGATAAAAAAAAATAATAAAAAAAAAACAGGAACCTTCTTTTACCTCTAAGATAAAAATTAATGAAATTTTATCAGTCTAAGAGTTTCCTGAAAGATATGCAGAAAGAGAGCTTGGGAGAACATAGGAATTAACTTTTATCTTCCTGTTCTCTACCATTTGAAGAATTCTAAGTTGTGCACAAGGAATATCACTCATATTTGTATAGCATCAAAACAAATACTCTTTAACCCTAAAAATATACTGCACTAAACACTATAAAATACAAAATATATTTTACATAGGTCAACGATTCTCTTGGCCAGTCAGTGTATTCGAAAAGTAACACTTGCCGGCGCTGCAGCTCACTAAGCTAATCCTCTGCCTCTGGCGCCGGCACCCCGGGTTCTAGTCCCAGTTACTCTCTTCCAGGCCAGCTCTCTGCTGTGGCCCGGGAAGGCAGTGGAGGATGGCCCAAGTCCCTGGGCCCTGCACCCGTGTGGGAGACTGGGAGGAAGCACCTGGCTCCTGGCTTCGCAGCATGCTGGCCGTAGCAGCCATTTGGGGGGTGAATCAATGGAAGGAAGACCTTTCTCTCTGTCTCTCTCTCACTGTCTATAACTCTCTCTCTGTCTCTCTCTCTCACTGTCTTACTCTGCCTGTCAAAAAGAAAAAAAAAAAAACACTTAAATAATGGAAAAAGGAGATGAAGGGCTTCCTAAGATACTTGGATTAGGAAGAAGAGTGGCAAGAAGGTTTTAGGTAAATGACTCAACACATGACTGTGGTCCATACAGAAAGCCACTCCACCATCATCTGAAGTATCATCCTACCAGATACACAGTACAACATTGAGAACGCCCCCTCTCTGCAAATGTATTTCAACCTATGTACTACGCTTTATGTCCAAATCAGGGGTGGGGGATCTTCTGCCAAGGGTCACTTGGATATTCAGGCATCATTCACAGGCCATACAAAATAATCAGCTTAAAAATTAGCCTGCTACAGATTTACTGAATTCTGAGTCCTGCCAGCAGTTGCAATGGCAGGGATTCCCACATGATTTCATGGCCTTATGTGGCCTGTGGGCCGGGCATTCCCCACCCCTGATTTAAATAAAGGCAGGACAGCTTTACAAAAACAAACAAAAAAAGTGTTGGCCTAATTCACTCTCTAAATCCAAACTAGCAATCTCCAGAAGCAAAGAGAGATTTTGTCACTACCAGTAACTCCTGTTCATCTTTTCACCTGCAGAAATCCCTCTGTGAGCTTCCGTGGCTTGCCTGGATGGAGGGCTAACACACTCCTTCCTTCTGCCTGGATCTCCTACAGAGCCTTCATCCTCTGGAGCACAAGTGGACACCGACGCAGGCCTCCATCTCAATTACAATCTTCCAGGACAGACTCCACATTTCACATCAGTCCCCAGGGCCTAACATTTCGCTCAATAAATGCTTGTTTAATCCTCCAGTCACTTCCTTTACAAAAAGACTTCCAAAGGCTTTCTCCCAGAGAGAAGTCTGAAGAAGTAACTCAACAGACACCAACACTCCAGTCACCAATGCTTTCTACTGGAGAAAATTCTCAGATAACAGGAAAACCCTTCCAAAATGTGAAAACACACTCTGATGGCGTATTTAACTTAGGACACACATGAACTCCTTGCCTGGGTTGTCTTCAATTACATTCTTTTCCATCTTCCAACTGTTTTATTGATTGCTAAGCACTAAGGAACACCAGGTTTTCGAATTTGGGGTAAAGAGTAATTCCGTTTAAAAAAAAAAAAAAACAAAAAAACTGAATTAGGGGCTGGTGCTGTGGCATAGCACGTAAAGTGGCCACCTGCAGTGCTGGCATCCCATATGGAGGCCGGTTCAAGTCCCGGCTGCCCCACTTCCCATCCGCTCTCTGCTGTGGCCTAGGAAAGCAGTAGAAGATGGCCCAAGCCCTTGGCCCCCTGCACCTGCATGGGAGACCCAGAAGTTCCTGGCTCCTGGCTTTGGATAGGCGCAGCTCCAGCTATTGTGGCCAACTGGGGAGTGCACCAGTGGATGGAAGACCTCTCTCTCTCTCTCTGCCTCCTCTTCTCTCTCTGTATAACTCTGACTTTCAAATAAAAAATCTTTAAAAAATAATAATAAAATAACTAAATTAAGGAAAACGCGCTACCTGATGAATTCATTATGGAATTAGATCATCACTAAAATTTTTTTTCTGATAGAAGTTACACTACAGTTTTCCTTTGTCCCACGGGGAGATAAAGTTTTTATCTAAATAATTCAAAATTTTAAAAGAATTTAGAGGCAATTTTTAGTCTTCTGAAATTATTTTTAATAGTTCTAAAGTCTCAACTTTTACATTAATAGAACAGGTACTCAATATAAATTACATTTATGTACTTATGGCAGTGGGCATAGGAGAAGCTGTTCTCTTTTGGAACAGTTTTATCACTACTACATGAGTTGTAAATATCATTTTACGTTGTTAAAGTACATTGGAGAATTTTGACTGGAATTTCCAACTTTCTCAAATCAGTTTTGAAATAGTGTGGCTTTGCCCATAGCCAGAGCCAAGAAGAGATCCCTGTTTTGGCATCACTAGAAAACTCACTCTTGCCCTGAGAAGCTTTTTTTCCTCTAAAATCAAGTTTAGAACGTAATTTAAAATTACCATGGCCATACCCAGCCGAGTCTTTTCTGGCTACATGGTTTAGATACAGAAATGTTTTCCCACTGTTTAGAAAAACCTAAATCCCAGTTCAGTCAGCACCCAGTCTAAAACCAAAAGCTACATCCTTACTTGGCCAATCTCTCTGAAGTTCAATTTGCTAAATTATGAACTCACCAGATACTCTATAACAAAAGGTCCACTTTCCCAAAATGAAATTATATACAAGACTCAAAATTGTGTGAATTCGGTCAGTTGAAAAGGAATGAGACAATTATTTCTATACAGATGTTTAATACACACAAAACTAGTAACTGCAAAATAAGATGCAATTGTTTGTTTTTGTAGAACCACCTACTTAACTAGATTTACATAATAATGAATTTTCCCTAAAAACCTGAGTCACAGCTTAAAATATTCTTGACACAGCACAACAGAGATTTCTAGCAGTGATCGCCTTTCTCCAGCTACTGAGCAGACTCAAGAGGAAACTTAGCAGAAGGTGGTCTTCAGTGCGTTAGTGAGTGTAATTCTGCTTTTGTTAAAACTACCAGGAAGCAGTAGCCATCAGAATTCAGCAAGTCACTCTCATTTCTTAGAGGGTTAGCAACAGGACACCAAGGATGCTTTAAGAGACGGTAAGTGACAAGCAACACGAGATTTGCTTCTACAATTGCCAGATTACTTTGCTTCCCCACAAAGGGAAGGCAGAAAGCGGTGGAGAACTCACCACACTGTCACTCTGTGTTTTAGGCTGTTTGGAGGAATCCAAAGCAAAGATAGTATATTCAGAGAGAAAAGCAGGCTCTGCTATCATCCCGGCTAGTAGCTGTCTCATTCAAAGTAATAAGCAGAGGTACAAAAATAAAACAAATGATGAAAAACAAATCGTAACAGCATGTTCTCACCACACGGCACGCGTAACACCATAATGGCCCTCACTACCACCACCCCAGCCACAGAACAGTACGCTGCTGGCAACAGTCAGGAATGGAGATAAGCTGATCAGTTTAGGGTCTCAGAGGCCAACTTACAAACCATGCTCTGTGCTTAGCAGCACAGAGCGGATATACCCAACAGCATCGCAAGCACAGTGTCTCTGGCAATTTCTTTTAAAAACTCACACCAATGAAAACAATACACAAGGCACAAAGTTTCAGATATGCAAAATGACTAAGTTCTAGACATGTTCTACACAGCATAGTTTCTATAGCTAACATAACAAATATCTTACAATTTCTAGAAAGACAGAGCTTAAGTGTTCTTGCCACAAATAAAATAAGAACACTATTATACTATTATACTGTTATACTATTCTACTTTTATAGAGTGGGAAGAACTCTGGGAGGTGATGAGTGTCCAGAGCCTGCATGGCAGTGATGTCTTCATGGGGTTATGGATTTATCCCCCAACTCAAGGAGCTGTACTCATTAAGAATGTACAGCGTTTCACACATCAACCAGACCTCAGTAAAGAATAGATTTTTAAAAGCTGCATATTAGAAAAGAACACAAAGCCTTAATATTCATAAATATTGAGTCAATCAAAAAGATAGCATGAGAATGCACACAGGGAGGGTAAAATACAAAAAAACTTCAAATAATCATTTATTTGAACTTACATACAAAATTATTTTTCTGCAAAATACAAAGAGAAGAAACTTTTGAAATGGATATTTACAGTAAGTTTTAAAGACAAGTAAGTTTTAAAGCACAAAATCTCTTTTGTGCTTCAGTTTTCTTTTAGAAACTGTACATTACACATCAAATACTAACAATATGGGTTAGACATACAAGAAATTATAATTAAAATGGACTTTTTGAAAGTGGAAGTTACAGGTCTTCAAACGATAAAACTGCATGGAACTACACACACACACACACACACACTATAAACACATGTAGAAGTGGTGAAATCAGAACCAGCCGTGCGGACGTCAAGGACCCTGTGTGGTAGTATTCTATGGTCACACACAACGGCACTGCTGGGGAAACTAAGCAAAGGTACACAGTGTCAGTGAAATGTCGTCGTCTTACCTGAAGTGCCATCTCGAGCCCCTGGACGCCACCCTGGCCTCTCCAGGACTCCACCGGGCTTACTGGGAGTCAGGTGATCAGATGGCTCAACCATAAGCGGCAGCCCCAAACCCACTCTAAAAGGATGCACTGTTCCATTCTCTCGCCCCTGCGAGTCTACAAAAGATCTGTTTCCCAGTCCAGGGTCTCTTTCGCCCTCCCCCTCCAGCCTGTCAGGCTTCCCCGTTAATAAACCCTTTCCCTTATCCCAGTGTTCAGTGGGTTTTGTGGTGGCCTTCCACATAGGGCTTCCTCCACTCCCAAAAGTTTTTTAGAATTTTGTTTGAATCTATAATAACTTCAAAATAAAAACCTTAAAACCAAACCCTTTGAAATATTAGCATAGCAGATAATATGTAACCTGATAAAGAACGTATATCTAACAATAAATATCTAAAAATGCTAAAGATCAGAGACTTGGGGGCTGGCGCTATGACACAGCAGGTAAAGCCCACCGCCTACAGTGCCACCATCCTATATGGGTGCTGGTTCGAGTCCCGGCTGCTCCACTTCCTATCCAGCGCTCTGCTGTGTCCTGGGAAAGCAGTAGAAGATGGCCCAAGTTCTTGAGCCTCTGCACCCACATAGGAGAACTGGAAGAAGCTCCTGGTTCCTGGCTTCAGGTTGGCCTAGCACCAGCCATTGTGTCCATATGGGGAGTACACCAGCAGATGGAAGACTCTCCTTCTCTCTGCCTCTGCCTCTCTGTAACTCTGCCTTTCAAATAAATAAATAAATATTTAAAAAAAAATCAGAGACTTTTTAATCTCAGTATTATATGGATACTAACTAGAGCCTTCACTAACTCTCCATCTGGGCCTGTATTACACAGCATCATAATTACAGACAGGAGAAATGTTTTTTGCCTTGACATGTAATAACTGAAACTCCTTAGCTAGGGTTTGAGAACTGATTGTACACTAAATTTTAAATGTTAGGAATAGCAGTGTAATCATCGCCTCCAAGTTTCTACTCTCCAGGAAATTCTGATTCTTGGGCAAACTCAGAAAGATCATTCTTGGAATGAATGTTAAATGTAGTTTAAAGAATACACAAATTCACTCTTCTTAGGTTTCCAAAGTTAATTTCTTTTTCTATTTTTTCTATTTTTTTGACAGGCAGAGTTAGACAGTGAGAGAGAGAGAGAGACAGAGAGAGAGTTATAGACAGTGAGAGAGAGACAGAGAGAAAGGTCTTCCTTCTGTTGGTTCACTCCCCACATGGCCACTACGGCCGGCGCTGTGCTGATCCGAAGCCAGGAGCCAGGTGCTTCCTCCCAGTCTCCCATGCGGGTGCAGGGCCCAAGCACTTGGGCCATCCTCCACTGCCCTCTCAGGCCACAGCAGAGAGCTGGACTGGAAGAGGTGCAACCGGGACTAGTACCCGGCACCCCAACCGGGACTAGAACCCAGGGTGCCGGTGCCGCAGGCGGAGGATTAGCCAAGTGAGCCACGGTGCCAGCCAAATTTAATTTCTTAAATGAAGTCACTCTAATCCACCCATGTAAATAACTCAAAAATTTACAGCAAAGAGTATGTTTAAAATTTTATGAAAAAAAAACAAAAAATTGATGCCCAGCATAGAGAAATGTTGACCACCATTTTAAAAGACGCTGCCAAACGAAACTGACACAAAGGCCCCACCCCTACAAAAACTCAAGTGCATCAAAACTGGCTCCCACTGACAGCAACCTCAAAGCCTAAGGGGCTTTCCTCTCACCTGTTCTCATTTGCTTCAAATACTTGGGAAAGTCTCGCAAATACCGCTTCTCAAACTCAGTCTCTCTCAAACTCTGTTCAAATTCTAATCCAAATCTTCTACAAATTTACTTCCCATCTTCTGTGTTCTCCTCTGAAGCCAAAGTCGACCATTCATGAAGATCATCCGGGATGAGTGTTTGGCCCAGCAGTGAGGCCACGGGTGGAGAAGCCCACATTCTGTATCACAGTACTCAGATTCCACCCCGGGTCTGCTGGTGACGTCACGTACCTCCAGTGTGCACACGGGGAGGCCGCAGGCAATGACTCAAATAGTGGAGTCCAGCAGCACTCTCTGTCTTGCAAATATTTATGATTTAAAGAATAAGCAGCAGGCGTGTGCGGAAGGCCTTCAGTCTCTCCTGCTTGTCCCTGACTCGCGTAGGTGCCCCTCTCCGTGTGTGTCTGCTGCTGGCAGACTACTCAACATTCTGAACTCCCTCATCTTCCCACTCCTAGCACCAGTCTGAGTTTCACTGTGATCGACATGTTTGGAGCAAGATTTTTTTCTTCATCTCTAAAATTTCTATTTAGTTCTTTTTCACATCTATTATAGCTTTGTTTTGGCTTGTTTTCCCCACAATTTTTTTTAAAGATTTCTTTATAATGCAGAGTTACAGAGAAAGAGGGAGAGACAGACAGAGAACTTCCACCTGCTGAATGGCCACAACAGCTGGGGCTGAACCAGGACAAAGCCTGGAGCCTCCTCTGGGTCTCCCACGTGGGTGCAGGCGCCCAAGCACTTGGATCATCTGCTGCTGATCTCCCAGGCGCATCAACAGGAAGCTGGATCAGAAGTGGAGCAGCCGGGTCTTGAACAGGAAACCACATGGGATGCCAGAGTCACGGGCAGCAGCTTAACCCATTATGCTACTACACTGGCCCCAAATTTCTGTTCTTTTAATAAAGTTCTTATTTATTTGTGTTATAAAAAAATTTTTGTTTTAAAGTCTTTTCAAGACTGGTCTATAATTTTAATTTCATCTAGGATACATTTATATCTCAATTCTTGTTTTTATTGGCTGCCTTCTTAGCATTTTAGAATTTTCATTTACAGGCTTGTTTTGAGAAAAATACTACCTTTCTCATTTCTGCAACCATCCCTCCTACCCAGCCAATCTGATTCCCACAACCCAGTTTGAGTATCCTATTCTTGCCATAAACTCCACCACTAAGACAATGAGGCCTCCCTAATGACAGCAGTTACCCATCACAGGCCACAAAGTGCTGGGCAGCAGTTAGCAAGAGCTTTTCTCAACCTCTTTTCGCCATGGTTTAAGAGCCCCCGTTAGCCTCTGACTTGTAACACAAAATCCAACTCCCTAGAATCTTTTCATCCTTCTCAACCAGAATTCGAAAAGAAAATTAGGGGCCAGTGCTGTGGCACAGCAGGTGAAGCTGCCGCCTGCAATGCCATCATCCCACATGGGTGCCAGTTCATGTCGTGGCTGCTCCACTTCTGATCCTGCTCCCTACTAATGGCTTGGGAAAAGCAGCAGAGGATGGCCCAGCAGATGGAAGATCTCTCTCTCTCTGGCTCTTCTCTCTCTGACTGTGACTGTGACTATGACTATGACTCTCAAATAAAAAAATAGGGGCCAGTGCTGTGGCATAGCGGGTAAAGCCGCCACCTATTGTTCTGGCATCTCATATGGGTGCCAGTTCGAGACCCAGCTGCTCTACTTCCATTCTAGCTCTCTGCTATGGCCTGGGAAAACTGAAGATGGCCCAAGTCCTTGGGCCCCTGCACCCACATGGGAGGCCCTGAAGAAGCTCCTGGCTCCTGGCTTTGGATGGGCACAGCTCCGGCCATTGTAGCCATTTGGGGAATGAACCAAAGGATGGAAGATTTCTCTCTTTCTCTCTGCATCTGTCTCTCTGTAACACTCTGCCTTTCAAATAAATAAATAATCTTTACAAAATAGATTTATACAAATAAATCAATAATTTTTTTTAAAAAAAAAGGAAATTGACTTTCAAATAAATAAATCTTAAAAAAAACAAAAAAGGAAATTAAGTCCTAAAGCCTGCTCTAAGGTGCCCGCGACATGCAATGAACTGAGGTATGCCCTATGCATTTAGTTCAGTACTATAGTAAACTAATATCCAGTTGAAGATGGTTGCTTTTGCCCCAGCAGTAAGCCCTCTAGACCCAGGGCTTCAGTCTCTCTCGGCCCAAGAAGACGCTCACTTCCTTCGTGAACCCAGATATCTCTCAATTTCTTTAAAGTCTGATTTACTCCTTCTGCATTTTTTTTTAAACAATGAGGGTACCTCAAGGGTAAATCATGGCATGATCTGACCAAAAGTCTTCACATAAAGATTTAGCATGGTAGGTGGCATGCCACTGTGACTGATTATTGCTAATAACCAGCAGTTTTTTGTCCAGTGAAAAGCTTCCTTGAAAGTCCTGAAGAAACTATTTTTACTTATGTTCGGATTTCTTTTCTACTCACAGGCAACAAAGTTTGACAACCATCTCTCACATATAATGATGGGCAGGGACAGGAAATAAGAGGTTTACCTATAAATCCCTCTGTCTTGAAAACAAGTAGCCCTGTTTCTATCTTCCCAGACACTCTTATATACAATGGCTATTAGCAACACTTACAATTTTGTGTCAATTAAACTAATCTCATTCTTATTCCCAATTCTGTACACTTTTTAAAAGTAGCTCTATAATATACCCTGCAGAAGATACAAGAATAAAATTGTCTACAGCAGGGGCCAGCATTGTGGTACAGTGGGTTAAGCTGCCACCTGTGATGCCAGCATCCTATATGAGCACCAGTTCACAACCTGACTGTTCCACTTCCAAGACAGATCCCTGCTGGTGGCCTACACTCACGTGGGAGACCCAGATGAAGTTCCTGACTTCAGCCTGGCCCAGCCCCAGCCACTGCAGGCATTTGGGGAGTGAACCAGCAGATAAAAGACCCCCCCGCCCCCGTAACTCTGCCTCTCAAATAATTAAAATAGATCTATAAGAAAAAAGAAAATTGATATCCTGAAAACTATAAAATAATTTTAATAAATTAAAGAACTCAATAGAGAGGAAGAAGATAGCAACCTTCCCAATGAATTGCACAAAAAGTATAAACCACTCTCCTTAAAAACACAGTTGAGAGAAATATAAATAACCATCCAAGCAGGTGCAGCAGTTTAGTATAGACGCATTGTGACCAGAAAAGAGTTGATTTAAGGAATATTAGGATGGCTAATTATATAACCCATGTCCTATATCACTAGATCAAAAATATGCATTTATAAGAACTGAATAAATGCCAAAGGGCAAATTAACAGGTCTTCTACCTTCATTAACTGACAGCAAAGAGGCAGTTTACTCGGTAACTTCTACTGAAGTAAATGCCTATCAGCTTTGAAAGTCAATTCATTAGGAGAAAAATTAACTCCAAAATTATGAAGGAATGTTTCTCATCCATCACTTGAAAATATCTCTTAGTAATCCCTAAAGGATACTGGATTTAAGTTTAAAAGTTCTAAAACAGGGGGTCGACGCTGTGGCGCAACAGGTTAAAGCCCTGGCCTGAAGCGCCAGCATCCCATATGGGCGCCGGTTCTAGTCCCAGCTGCTCCTCTTCTGATCCAGCTCTCTGTTGTGGCCTGGAAAAGCAGTAGAAGATGGCCCAAGTGCTTGGGCCCCTGCACCCACGTGGGAGACCCAGAAGAAGCTGCTGGCTCCTGGCTCCGGACTGGCACAGCTCTGGCTGTTGCAGCCATCTGGGGAGTGAACCAACGGATGGAAGACCTCTCTCTCACTCTGACTCTCCTCTCTCTATGTAACTCTGACTTTCAAATAAATAAAATAAATCTTTAAAAAACAGTTCTAAAACAGAATAAATTTCTAAAATGTGCTTTAGAGGGGCTGGTGCCTGCAACACTGGCATTCCATAAGGTGTGCTGATCTGATTCCCAGCTTCTCCACTTTCCAATTCAGCTCCCTGTTAATGACCTGTGAAAGCAGCAGAAGACAGCACAATGACTTGGGCCTCTGCACCCATTTGAGAGACAGGATTGAAGCTCCTGACTCCTAGCTTTGGTCTGCCCAGCCCCAGTGCTATCATAGCCACTTGGGAAGTGAACCAGCGATGAAAGATCTCTGTCTCTCTGTCTCCCTTTCTCTCTGTAACTCTGCCTTTTAAATAAATAAGTAAGTCTTTCAAAAAAAATAAAATGTGCTTAAGAATTATCAAAAACTGAGAGCATCAGGAATCTTAGTGCATAGAATTAATGTAAAATGATAGTTATTAAGCCACCGCAGATCATTTCCAAGTGAAGTATGCATCAAACGTAAAAAGCAAAACAAGATAATATGGGAAGATATTTTCAGGGTAAGAAAATAATTCTTTAAACGTTTTTTTTAATTAATGTATTTGAAAGGCAGAGAGACAGAGACCTCCCATGCACTGGTTCACTCCCCAAAAGCCTGCAACAGCCTCGAACTAGGGCTAAGGTTGTCAACTGAGAATTCCATCCAGGCCTCTCGGGTGGGTGACGGGACCCAATCACCTGACCACCACCTCTGCCTCCCACGCTCTGCTTTAGCAGGAAGCTACAGGCAGAAGCAGAGCAAGATACTGAACCAGCCACCAGCCACCCCTGAAAATTCTCCATGAAAAAACAAAGAACGCTAGCCATAAAATAAAATGAAATATTGATGAATTGGAGAGTATATTAGAACTAAGAATTTTTGATCAAAGAATACCACGAAGAGAATGAAAGAAAAAAAGAATGGAAGAATATATTTGTGAGATACAGACCCAATAAAAACTTTATCCATGTTGTATAAAAGAACTCATATAAATCAGCAAGAAAAAGACAATCCAAAGGAAAAAAAGGGCAAGAGATTTAAACAAGCATTTTATAACAGGAGATATCAAACGGCCAATAAACAGATGAGCAATGCATAATTTATTTTCAGAGAAATACAAACTAAAGCACAATGAAAGACCATAATACATCCAGCAGAATGGCTGAAATCAAAACGACTATGAAGGACGGGGAACAAAAGCAACTTCCACGAACTCCTGCTGGGAAGGTGCATCTCTACAAGCACCCGGGAAACTACTAGTGTCGTCTTCTGTGTGCAAAGCCAGCTAGGTCTCCTCTACGCCACTGATTCTACTCCAAAATACACGCCAGCAGAAAGGCAGGTTCACGTATGCCCACTAATGCTCACAGCAGCCAAACACTGGGGACAACCCAAATGTTTAGTTATGGTGTTTACATTAACAATGCAAACTTAGGTAGTCAAATTTTAAAGAAAAGGAAGGAGGGGCTGGCGCCATGGCTCATTTGGTTAATCCTCCGCCTGTGGCATCAGCATCCCATATGGGCGCTGGGTTCTAGTCCCGGTTGCTCCTCTTCCAGTCCAGCTCTCTGCTGTGGCCTGGGAGGGCAGTGGAGGATGGCCCAAGTGCTTGGGCCCTGCACCCACATGGGAGACCTGGGTCCTGGCTTCGGATCGGTGCAGCGCCGGCCATGGTGGCCATTTGGGGGGGGGGGGGGAATCAACAGAAGGAAGACCTTTCTGTCTCTCTCTCACTGCTACTCTACCTGTCAAATAAATAAAAAGAAAAAAGAAAAGAAAAAGAAAAGGAAGCAAGCAAGCAAATACCAAAACTCCAGGATGGTGGTGCTCTCTCAGGCACAGGGAAGGAGCACTGAACCCTGGCAGGGCCTCTCTTCTTGACCATGGGAATTTACTTCGTGATTTATGCTTTGCCCTCTTTTCTGCATTTGTGTCACACTTCACAGGAAAAAAAAATGAATTTTGGTGCTAGCTACTTGTTAATGGCACAGTGAAGTTACTTCTCAGTTTCTTCTCACCAGTTTGAAAATATGGTGAGAAGATGATATGTTGAACAAACTGTTATCAAATTACTCTGAAAGCTTCAATATTAAATGCAGAGTACATTATTCTCTCAAAGAGCTCAAGACTAATCATGTAATTAATAAAAATAGTATCTAGAATATTATATAATTGACCTGTCAAAACAACTTCCCATTTTATCAGCAGCAGCATTACATTTCAGATCAATGTGCTTCTTGTAAGAGGGATTTCAGAAAATAAATTTCAAGCTTACCTCTCTGTTGGGTGTACCTTCATCAAGCTGCTCCGTAAATGAAGAGGTCCTGTTCCTGGTCCTTGCTGGTGTTGCAGAACTGGAGGGAGCCTAGATTTAAAAGTGATTGCATAATTAGCAAAGGCTGACGTCATCGCGTGCACTGGGCACCGAGCACTCCCTTCCTCAGTGCAAGTTCAGAGACTCAGAGAAACAAAGGAAAGGAGCAAACACAAGAGAAACAGAAAAGGATGATGTCTACCACAATAAATCAGCCGGAACACCCAGCTGACCTACTTAGCTCTTGGCCTGACTCTGCCACCCATTACAACTGTGATGTAAGCTAAGGTTACTTTTGATGGCTATGTCTCTCCATTTACAAAATAAGGTTGTCGGGGCCAGCTCCGTGGCTCCGTGGCACAGTGGATTAATCCTCTGCCTGCGGCACCGGCATCCCATATAGGCACCAGTTCTAGTCCCAGCTTCTCCTCTTCCAACCCAGCTCTCTGCTGTGGCCTGGGAAAGCAGTAGATGGCCCAAGTGTTTGGGCCCCTGCACCCACATGGGAGACCGGGAGGAAGCTCCTGGCTCCTGGCTTTGAGTCGGTGCAGCTCCAGTCATTGCGGCCATCTGGGGAGTGAACCAGCAGAAGGAAGACCTTTCTCTCTGTCTCTCCCTCTCACTGTCTGTAACTCTACCTCTCAAATAAATAAATAAAAATCCTTAAAAAATAAATAAGGTTGTAATGGTAACATTAGATGGATAATTTTAGGGAAAACTGAAGCAAAGTGAGGAATACATGAAAATTCTCTGTACTACCTTTGTAACTTATAATCAAAATTATTTCAAAATTAAAAGTTCATTTTTTTCAAAATAAGCTTGTCACTTCAATCTTCAATGTCTCCTCCAACTCTGACATTCAATTCTCAGAAGAGCACAGGTAGACAGCGCCACCCCATCTTCAAGGTCTTTGCTTTGAGCCTAGCTCATATACCACAGCTGGATAATGAGATTCTTAGGGCAGTCTGACTCCTGTAATCCTCTACACAAACACCATCAGGAGAAAGAGCCCAAAATTTAAAATAACATCAGATCTAACATGAGCTTAAAAAAAATCCTGAAAGTACAAAACCAACTTCAAGACCCCCATATGACTGTAACAAAACAGATCTGAACTTATCTACACAAGAAAATGAGTAACTCTCAGTGCCGCAGCCTTTCGTAGTCTCCACAGCTATGCACAAAAGACATCTAATAAGTATCTGTCAAGTCCATGAGTGAACAAGTGACCTCTGACCTGTCAACCCTGCGTCCATACTGCTTTGGTTGGGCTGGGAATGAGAGGTCATGAGGAACAGTGTGCATGCATATACACACACAGACAGCCTTAGTTACAATAAACATAACACTATGGGGGGAGAGTGACCAATCAGATCCTTACCTCACACTTAAACTGTATTAAAGACTTTAATTTCTTTTTACTTAAATACACACACACACACACACACACCCCACAGGAGTCTATTTCTATCACCTCCTAACGGGAAAGATTTTGATATCAAGCAGAGGGCAAAAGGAGCAGTTCAACTGGGAGGCAGAGGCAACCAACTACGACAGATCACAGAAGTTCAATGATCCAAGTCTCTCCTATAAATGGCTCTAATAAATCCATTGGTCAGAACTCAGAAGACTGACTAACCGAGTCATTTTATCTGGGGCAGGAAACCTACACTCCACCAGACACACCCACGCAAGGCTCTGAGTCACAAGTGAGCAACATGAGAAAACAGGCAAGCATGAAGGCAGAACTCACGCAGCCTCCGATGCACCCCAGTGCAAGCTGAGGCAGCTGCAGGACTCCTACCTTAGCGCAGTCTCCCAGTGCGAGTGGATGCAGCAATCAGTCCACACTCTGCCCCTTAAGGAAATTCTGTAATCCATGGAATACTTTATTTATGTATTATTTATTTATTTATTTTTTTTTTTTTGACAGGCAGAGTAGACAGTGAGAGAGAGAGAGACAGAGAGAAGGTTTTCCTTTGCCTTTGGTTCACCCTCCAATGGCCACCGCGTCCGGCGCGCTGTGACCGGCGCACCACACTGATCTGATGGCAGGAGCCAGGTGCTTATCCTGGTCTCCCATGGGGTGCAGGGCCCAAGCACCTGGGCCATCCTCCACTGCACTCCCGGGCCACAGCAGAGAGCTGGCCCGGAAGAGGGGCAACTGGAACAGAATCCGGCGCCCCGACCGGGACTAGAACCCGGTGTGCCGGCGCCCCAAGGTGGAGGATTAGCCTAGTGAGCCACGGCGTGGGCCCCATGGAATACCTTTAACAAATTCCTTTTCTGCTTATCTAGATGGACTGAGTTCTGTTGCTTTAAGAACTCCAACCACACCAACCCTTCTAAAAAAAAAAAAAAAAGTCCAAGAAGTTGGGACATCTACATTCTACATCTGTCTGGATTTGAATCCTGGCTCTGCCTCCAGACTCCAGCTTCCTAGGCTAATGCAGACCCTGGGAGGCAGGGGTGACAGCCCAAGTAACCGGGCTCTTGCCACACATGGGAGTCCTAGACTGCGTTCCTGATTCCCGGCTTCAGCCCTGCCCAACCCTGGCCCTGGCAGGCATCCGGGGAGAAAGCTAGACTTGGGAACTGTCGCTAGCTCTCATGCATGCACACACACTCTCTTTCTGCATCTCAATAAATAAAAACAAAAATGGTAAAGGTAACTGGTGAATGTGGAATAAGGCTGAGGCTCTATCAGTGGTTCAAATGTCTACAGAATGTCTAACGAAGGTGGCAGGCACTGTGGCACAGCAGGTTTGGCCACTGCTTCAGATGCCCACGGCCCATATAAAGAGTGTCTGCAGGCCGGCGCCGCGGCTCACTAGGCTAATCCTCCGCCTAGCGGCGCCGGCACACCGGGTTCTAGTCCCGGTCGGGGCGCCGGATTCTGTCCCGGTTGCCCCTCTTCCAGGCCAGCTCTCTGCTGTGGCCAGGGAGTGCAGTGGAGGATGGCCCAGGTGCTTGGGCCCTGCACCCCATGGGAGACCAGGAAAAGCACCTGGCTCCTGGCTCCTGCCATCGGATCAGCGCGGTGCGCCGGCCGCAGCGCGCCGGCCGCGGCGGCCATTGGAGGGTGAACCAACGGCAAAGGAAGACCTTTCTCTCTGTCTCTCTCTCTCTCACTGTCCACTCTGCCTGTCAAAAAAAAATTAAAAAAAAAAAAAAAAAAAAAAAGAGTGTCTGCAATCAAGTCCTGCTTCCGTTTCCAAGCCAGCTTTCTGCGAATGCGCACCCTGAGAGGCAGTATGTAATGGCTTGGCTCAAGCACACACATCTGAGACCCAGTTGGGAGTGCCTGGCTCCTGGCTGGTCCAGACCTGGGTACTGTGGGCATTTGGGGAGTGAACCAGCAGATGGAAGATCTCTCTCTGTCTGCCTTTCAAATAAAATTAAGAACATAAACTTTAAAAAAAAAATTTAAAGAAAAGGTATGACTAAGAGTCAACATTGTGGGGCTGGCACCGTGGCTCACTTTAGTTAATTCTCCGCCTGCAGCACTGGCATCCCATATGGGCGCCAGTTCTAGTCATGGTTGCTCCTCTTCCAGTCCAGCTCTCTGCTGTGGCCCAGGAGAGCAGTGGAGGATGGCCCAAGTGCTTGGGTCCCTGCACCCTCATGGGAGACCAGGGAGAAGTACCTGGCTCCTGGCTTCGGATCAGCACAGTGCTGGCCGTAACGGCCATCTGGGGAGTGAACCAACGGAAGGAAGACCTTTCTCTCTGTCTCTCTCACTGTCTATAACTTTACCTGTCAAATAAAAGAAAGAAAAAAAAAGGTCAACATTGTGCTTAAAAAATGAGAAGGGAGGGGGCAGTGCTGTGGCGCAGCAGGTGCCGGCATCCCATGTGAGTGCCAGTTTGAGTCCCGGCTGCTCCAATTCCCATCCAGCTCTCTGCTATTGCATGGGAAAGCAGTAGAGGACGGCCCAAGTCCTTGGGTCCCCACACCTGCGTGAGAGACCCAGAGGAGGTTCTTGGCTCCTGGCTTCAGATTAATGCAGCTCCAACTGTTGCAGCCAGTTGGGGAGTGGACCAGCGGATGGAAGAACTCTCTCTCTCTCTCTCTCTGGAAAAACTCTCTCTCTCTCTCTCTGTCTCTGACTCTCCTTCTCTCTCTATCTCTAACTTTCAAGTAAATAAGTAAATCTTTTTTAAAAATGAGCAGGGAAAGCAGTTGCTGAACAGTTTATTCGAAGACCAAAGCTAAATTATAAATGCTCAGATTATGTCTAACATCACTTTCACTAAAATTAAGGGAAATTCAATAAACCCTCCCACCCCACAGCCATAGTCTTGAAACCAGGCAGCTCCAAGGTTAAGTGTGTCAGGCTGCCCTCCGAGCAGGAAGAGCTCCTTAGGACAGACTTACAGCGGTATGCAGGCTCTTTAGGAAAAGGGACTGAGGGGGTAAAAAGTCAGGAAAGTAATTAGAAAGGTAGGACTAGAATAAAGGAAGTATCTCTTGACCAGCCACTGTCTTTCAGTGACTCCGTCATCAAGATCTCTGGGTTATCAATGCAGCTATCCAAAGATCTGCAGGCCAGGAAAGGGCTACCCTAGAGTGTGACCTTCCAACCATCTGAAAAATACATTCCATGGTAAATTTTAGAAGCTGGCAGGATGGCTTAGAGCCTGACCTCATGTGAGTCTAGTCAGCAACTGAGAGCACGCATCGGCCCTCGATAAACATAAAATCAAATGATGGGTGGGGCTTACAAAGTTAAAGAAGAGGGTCTAAAACACCTGTTCTCAGAAAACTAACATCACCGGGAATAACCTGACCTGGCGGCTTCTTGTTCTTCCTCTGCAATCGCGAGAGTAAGCAGCACATGAAAGAACGGATGCAAGTAAAAAGTAAAAAAAAAAAAACAAAACAAAACAAAACAAAACAAAACACTGTATGAAGGGCTAACTGCACGTGAGCATTCGCCCCAGGAGCCCAGATCCTCACTTTAGAAGGAGCTACAGAAGAGTTAGGACACTCACGTCCTACACGGGAGGGCCTGGGTTTGATCCCTGGCACCAGCTCCTGACTCCAGCTTCCTGCTGATGCAGAACCTGGGAGACAGCGGTGGGAGCAGCATAATCGGGTTCCTGCTACCCATGTGGGAAACCCGGATGGAGTTCTGGCTCTCAGATTCCTCCCCCTGGCCACTGTGGGTATGTGGGAGGTGAACCAGCAGATGGGAGGGCTCTTTCTCTTTCTCTCTGCCTCCTACATAAATAATTAAAAGGGGGGGGGGGGTACTTGCGTTCTTCAAACCAAATTTGAGCTCATTAATTCTCACAGCCATTAGAAATCTGTGAAGTCAGACTTCTAAGCTATCTGCCAAGACTTGTGATGGTTACATATCTAGGCTCATGATTAATATTTTTTCCCACCAAGTAAATATTAACCGATCACAGGCCTCAATTTCAGTACAAGAAAAATCAGTTTAGTCACTGTTTCAGGAAAACACAGTATGAGAAAACCTGCAGCTGGCGCGCTGCGGCTCACTAGGCTAATCCTCCGCCTGAGGCGCCAGCACCCCAGTTCTAGTCCCGGTCAGGGCGCCGGATTCTGTCCCGGTTGCTTCTCTTCCAGTCCAGCTCTCTGCTGTGGCCCGAGAAGGCAGTGGAGGATGGCCCAGGTGCTTGGGCTCTGCACCCACATGAGAGACCAGGAGAGGCAACTGGCTCCTGGCTTCAGATGGGCACGGTGCAACGGCCGCAATGCACCAGCCGGAGCAGCCATTGGGGGGTGAACCAACGGAAAGAGGAAGACATTTCTCTCTGTCTCTCTCTCTTACTGTCCACTCTGCCTGTCAAAAAAAAAAAAAAAAAAAGAAAGAAAAAAGAAAAAAGAAAACCTGCTGCAGAAGGCAAAAGATGAAGAGACTGAAGAAAACAGCAGACAAATCCAGTATTAAACAAAATGTATTTTATTGAGGGGAATTATGGACTGGGAGTTTTATATAGACAAAGGTGGCTCATGGCAAACCACAACACACCTGGACTTTCTCAGGAAACAGTGCCACTTGAGATTATCTGATGTCTGAATACTGCCCAGGGCTCGAGGTAATGGTCTAAGTTAAAGAAAGGGTAAGGGCCGGCGCCGCGGCTCAATAGGCTAATCCTCCGCCTAGCGGCGCCGGCACACCGGGTTCTAGTCCCGGTTGGGGCGCCGGATTCTGTCCCGGTTGCCCCTCTTCCAGGCCAGCCCTCTGCTGTGGCCAGGGAGTGCAGTGGAGGATGGCCCAGGTGCTTGGGCCCTGCACCCCATGGGAGACCAGGAAAAGCACCTGGCTCCTGGCTCCTGCCATCGGATCAGCGCGGTGCGCCGGCCGCAGCGCGCCGGCCGCGGCGGCCATTGGAGGGTGAACCAACGGCAAAAGGAAGACCTTTCTCTCTGTCTCTCTCTCTCACTGTCCACTCTGCCTGTCAAAAATAAAAATAAAAAAAATAAAAAAAATAAAAAAAAAAGGGTAAGACAGCGGTTATAACCAACAGCTGTGGTCACATCAACTGAGTCCCCACAGCGCTGTGATAGGCACAGTTAACTCCTGCCCCGTGAATACACTACTCACACGATTCTATTACATGGCAAAGGAATTTCTAAGGTATATTTAAGGTCAGTGAGTTGAGCTTGAAATAATCAAAAGCTGAGCTGGATCGGCCTAACCTAATTGTAAGTCCTCAAATAAGGAGGTGGAGAGCAGAAAGCAGAGAAGTGGGCTCCCGCTCCCTGAAGGCCAGCACAAAGCCTGTGGGGCCACGGCCAGGAACCGATTCCCCTCAACAGTCGGTACGGAGGGAGGACCCCAGTCCTAGAACCACAAAGCACACAACTCCACCACAACCGCAGGGCACACGGGAGGACCCTGAGCTCCCGATGGGAACACAGCCTGGACGACAGCTCGGTCTCAGCTGTGCGAGACCTGGCAGGGAACCCTGTCGTAGCACACCAAGCACTGACCCACACAACTATGAAATAGTAACTGCCTATTAGGCACGAAGTTGTGGTAATTTATTATGCAACATGAGAAAACAATACAGTCACCTTTGGGATTAAGCCTTGGATACCTTTTCCTGTACCATGACTTTTTTTTTTTTTAAAGATTTATTTATTTATTTGAAAGCCAGAGTTACAGAGAGACAGAGATGCAGAGAGAGAGAGAGAGAGAGAGAGAGAGAGGTGTCTTCCATCCGCTGGTTCACTCCCCAATTGGCCGCAACAGCCGGAGCTGTGCTGATCTGAAGCCAAGAGCC
Source organism: Oryctolagus cuniculus (assembly GCF_964237555.1). NCBI lineage: Eukaryota > Metazoa > Chordata > Mammalia > Lagomorpha > Leporidae > Oryctolagus > Oryctolagus cuniculus. Next base: position 173,605,639 of record NC_091435.1, on the reverse strand, counting down.
AGGAGCTTATTCTGGGTCTCCCACATGGGTGCAGGGGCCCAAGGACTTGGGCCATCTTCTTTCCCAGGCCATAGCAGAGAGCTGGGTTGGAAGTGGAGCAGCGGGTCTTGCCCATATGGATACCGGCGCTCAGGCCAGGGCGTTAACCTGCTACACCACAGCGCCAGCCCCACCATGACTTTTCAATAGCCATCAAGTATATTCAGATGTCATCCTTACGCTTTCCAGAAATGACTTCCTGTATGCAGCCACAAGACCCTTGCACACACCAATATAACGCTGCAACTATCTGTCTCTCAACTCATACAGAGACTACACCTACCCTTCAAGGCAAATGCATTACCCAACACAGCACCTTGCAGGCACTGTTAAACATACTCTACAATTACAATTGCTTTCAAATACAATCAACCAACCAGAGAAGCAGAACAAACATCATTCCCAACTTCCTGACGAGAATGTGTAAAACTCAGATTGCATACCACAAACCCTGGCTTAGCACAGGGTTGTCTGTCTTTTCATTTTTTAACCTGCAAAGCAGAAAGAGGTCTTCCTTGATGTTTCACTCCCCCAAATGCCCACAACGGCCAGGGCTGGGCCAAGCTGGAGTTAGGACCCTGGAACTCATTCTGGGTCTCCTATGTGGATGGCAGGGGTCCCAAATACTTGAGCCATCACCTGCTGCCTCCCAGAGTACACACTAGCAGCAGCGGTAGAGCCAGGACTCGGAAGGCAGGAATACGGGTATGGACATGGGATGTAAGTGTCCCATGCAGCATCTTAACTGCTGGGACGAACACCTGCCTCCAGCACACGGGTCTTCTGACTGCTTCATCTACTTCTGTAGGATTCTTTTATAAAATGTTATATATTTTTGGCCGGCGCCGCGGCTCACTAGGCTAATCCTCCGCCTAGCGGCGCCGGCACACCGGGTTCTAGTCCCAGTTGGGGCGCCGGATTCTGTCCCAGTTGCCCCTCTTCCAGGCCAGCTCTCTGCTGTGGCCCAAGAGTACAGTGGAGGATGGCCCAAGTGCTTGGGCCCTGCACCCCATGGGAGACCAGGAGAAGCACCTGGCTCCTGCCTTCGGATCAGCGCGGTGCGCCGGCCACAGCCGCGGCAGCCATTGGAGGGTGAACCAACGGCAAAGGAAGACCTTTCTCTCTGTCTCTCTCTCTCACTGTCCACTCTGCCTGCCAAAAAAAAAAAAAAAGTGTTATATATTTTTGAGAGGTAGAGAAAGAGAGCAAGCTCAACTGCTGGTTCATTCCCCAAATGTCCACAACGGCCAGGGCTGAACTGGCACCAGGGCCAAAGTCAAGAGCCAAAGCTAGGAGCCAGGAATTCAACCCAGGTCTCCCATGTGGGTGACAAGAACCCAATTACTTCAGCCATCACTGCTGCCTCCCAGGGTTCACATTAGCAGGAAGCTGAAGTCAAGAGCCAGAGCCAGGAGAACAAACAAACAAACACAAAAACAAAAACCAGGTACTTTGATGCGGTACGTGGGTGCCTTGACCATTAGAATAAACACCCCCTCCCCCCCAACATCCAGCCCCTGTTAGATCACTGTTTCTCACACTTTTTCCCTCTGGGACTCACAGTCAAACTAATAATGATGAGGATGATACCACTCAATGTACAGACACACCTCTAAAACAGAGTTTTATAGAACAAGCTTAACCTGTATGACATGAAAACCCTCATTCTCTGATCTAATTTATTTTCCCATTGAAAAAAAAAAAAGCTACCACCAGGAACGTGCGTTTGCTGGAGCTGTGAGGACGTGACTGGGAAGCCCATCCCACATCAGAGGGCCTGGGCTTGGGTCCCAGCTCTGCCCCAGGTTCCAGCTTCCTGCTCTCGTCCATCCTGGGAGGCAGCCGGTGACCGCTCTGCATTGTTTGCAGCTCCTGTCTTTGCACTGGCCCACCCCAGCTCCAGTGGACACTGATGAGTATAGCAACAGATGGGAGGATTTCTTTCTCCCTCTCTTTCAAATAAATGAAATAAATAAAAAATTTTAAACAAAGCTTATTCTATTAGGACTGTATTATCTGGGTATTGCATAGAAAGCACATTTAAGAAACAGAATTATTATTAGAGACATTCATGTGTATCTCAAAATTTCTTCAGGCATCAATAATTTTTTTTTAATTTATTTATTTGAGAGGCAGAGTTACAAAGAGAGAGAGAGAGAGAGAGAGAGATCTATCCATTGGTTCACTCCCCATATAGCTGCAACAGCCAGAGCTGAGCTAATCCAATCAATCCAAAGCCAGGAGCTGGGAATTTCTTCCGGGTCTACCACACAGGCATATGGGCCCAAGCACTTGGGTCATCCTCCACTGCTCTCCCAGGCCATAAGCAGAGAGCTGGTTTGGAAGTGGAGCAGCTGGGACTCGAACCGGCCACATGGGATAGTGGCGCCACAGATGGAGGCTTAACCTACTAAGCCATAATAGCACCGGCCCCCATCAATGAAGCTTAACCATTTTGAATCTATAGCTTTTTGACTGATTAACTAATTTCTGTTTTCTAAGATACAAGGAAGCTGAACATAATTTAACATTTTCGAGGTCAGCTGTCACTCCCATCCATACTGCTATCCATGCTGGCCTGCTACTAGTTTAGAAGCTACTTACATTTACTGGACTGATGGCAAAATAAGCATAAAGAGGCTCTACGTGAGGATTATTTTTCTTATAAATAATATGAGTTATGAAATGTGAAGTTAGTGACATTAACACTTTTGATGCTCAATTTTTACTTATTTCCCACTTCTCAACATTACTCTGCACAAGCATAATAAATACCTGATTTTTTTTTTCCTCTTTCTCCCTCCCACACCTACAGATAATCATCACATAAGCACACAGCCAAAGAATCTTCGTCATTAGTTATTAGAATTGTTACAGGTGGCACGGCATTGTGGCAAAGCAGCTTAAGCCATTGCCTGCAACACCAGCATCCCATATGGGCACCAGTTCATGACCCAGATGCTCTACTTTTGATGAAGTTCCCTGCAAATGCCCCTGGGAAAGCAGCAGAAGATGGTCCAAGTGTTTGGGCTCCTCACCCATGTGGGAGACCGAATGAAGTTCCTGGCTCCTGACTTAAACCTGGCCCAGCCCTGGACACTGAGACCATTTGAGGAATGAACCAATAGACAGAAAATCACTTCTCTCTCTCCTTCTCTGTAACTCTTTCAAATAAATAATCTTTATTTTAAAAATTGTTAGTTTTTCATCATGACCTTAAAAAACTACCTTTCTCATCCTGATGTCTAAGAAGTGTCAGAAATGAAATGTTCTTCATGTTATAAATGTTTATCTCTTAAAAACAGCCCTTCAATATAGTGAAATCCACTTAACAAAAAATAACGTAAGGAAAAAGCCCAGTTAAACATGGCAGATGGAAATATGCTCCTATTTTCTCTCTCCTCTCCCAAAGAGTTCAGAAATTTCAACCAATTTTCAGAAGACTGTATGTGAATGAAAAAAAAAAAATGGGAAAGAATTTAGAATGGGAGCTAGCACTGTAGCACAGCAGGTTAACACCCTGGCCTGAGGCGCCAGCATTTCAGGTGGGTGCCAGTTCAAGACCTTGCTGTTCCACTTCCAATCCTGCTCTCTGCTGTGGCCTGGGAAAGCAGTAGAAGACGGCCCAAGTCCTTGGGCCCTGCACCCACGTGGAAGGCCTGGAAGAAGCTCCTGGCTCCAGGCCTCGGATCGGCACAGCTCCGGTTGTTGCAGCCAACTAAGGAGTAAACCACTGGATGGAAGACCTCTCTCTCTTTCTCTCTCTGTGTAACTCTTTCAAATAAATAAATAAATCTCTTTTCTTTAAAAAAAAAAAGGGGGGGTGGCACTGTGGCTCACTTGGTTGATCTTCCGCCTGCAGCGCCAGTATCCCATGTGGGCGCCAGGTTCTGGTCTCGGTTGCTCCTCTTCCAGTCCAGCTCTCTGCTGTGGTCCAGGAAGGCGGTGGAGGATGGCCCAAGTGCTTGGGCCCCTGCACCCGCATGGGAGACCAGGGGGAAGTACCTGGGTCCTGGCTTCGGATCGGTGCAGCACCGGCTGTGGCAGCCATTTGGGGGTGAACCAACGGAGGGAAGACCTTTCTCTCTGTCTCTTTCACTGCCTAACTCTATCTGTGAAATAAAAAAAATTTTTTTAAATTAAAAAAAGAAGAAGAATTTAGCATAGCTGGTGACATTACAATACCAGGGACCTAACGAAGGGAATACTGATGAGAAGAAGGCCTCTTTGCCTGTTTTCATCCCCAAAACCCTCGTAAGACTCAGAACCTTAAGCAAAAGGCATAACAGGATGTAGAAGTGAAGAGGTAGGACCAAAGCCAGAAAGACTAGCTGAAAGATCCCCAGAGCCTCTGGCCCACCCTGCACAGCCTCTGAGGGAGCAATGAGGCTCCAGACTGGGCAGCACCAAGCGCAGGGAGCTGGGGCAGAGGGGAAAGTCTACAGCTAAACTTAGAGGGACTGAGTGACAGTCTGTGCGGTGCTGGGGGAGGCGCGGCCCCTCCTGGGCAGCTAGGCTTCCCGCAACAGAACACTTCTCTGGAGACACTCCGTGGCCACCTAGAAAGGACCTCTGGTTGCTGACACATGGGTATCCCCCCCAGTAACAAAGCCATTTACAGCCCATCAACCAGCAGTGAGCCCTCTCGATCCCTGTCATATGCTACTCCCACAAAGCATGGGCACTTTCACTGCCTTACCCTGAAACAGGACCAGACATCCAAGAGCATTCAATACTTGAAGAAAATTTCCAATGTCAAAGAGCCAAATAAATAAATAAATAAATGAACCTGGAAAAAGCAAAATCAATAAATATGAAAAGAGAATGTCAAAACAAAGAAAATGTGTCTAGTATCATCAGAAAGATCAAAAACTTTATATGTATAATAAGAACAATGCTGGGCCGGCGCCGCAGCTCACTAGGCTAATCCTCCGCCTAGCGGCGCCGGCACACCGGGTTCTAGTCCCGGTTGCCCCTCTTCGAGGCCAGCCCTCTGCTGTGGCCCGGGAGTGCAGTGGAGGATGGCCCAGGTGCTTGGGCCCTGCACCCCATGGGAGACCAGGAAAAGCACCTGGCTCCTGGCTCCTGCCATCGGATCAGCGCGGTGCGCCGGCCGCAGCACGCCAGCCGCGGCGGCCATTGGAGGGTGAACCAACGGCAAAAGGAAGACCTTTCTCTCTGTCTCTCTCTCTCACTGTCCACTCTGCCTGTCAAAAAAAAAAAAAAGAACAATGCTATGAAAAAGCAAAAAAACAGTAAGAAACAGCACTGGAAATTTTAAAAATAACTCAACCAAAAGTAAAAATCCAGTTGAAAATTAGATAAACTGAAAAACACCTCTCAGAAGTGGGACAAAAACATACATAGACGATAGAGTAAAAAATAGACCATCGATCTATAAGGTGCAGAAGCCAACTCATGGAGTTCCAGGAGGGAAGAGAACAGAGGAGAGGAACTGTCAAAGAAGTGATCGTTACAAGTCTCCATGGATCGAAGCACAGACATCTCCCTCCTTGCTGCGCCCACAGAGTTCCCACCACTGCGCAAAGAAATCCATACTGAGGCATAAATGTCACAAAGTTTCAGACAAGACAGAAAGGAAGGGCCCTAAACTCTTTGAAAAGGAAGAATGGCCCAGACCTCCCCACAGCAGCACTGCCAATGGCAAACACAGTTTAAAAGTCCTTTTAGTAGTTCTTGGCCCTTAGAACAATGTAACATACTCTTTGATAGAAATAAAGCAACATTTTGTTTTAATTTTTAAGTAAAAAATCTTGACTATCTGGGCTGGCATTGTGGCATAGTGGGTAAAGCCACCTTTTCCAATGTTGGCATCCCTTATGGGCGCCAGTTCAAGACCTGCTCCGCCTCCAGTCCAGCTCCCTGCTCACACACCTGGGAAAGAAGCAGAAGATGGCCCAAGTGCTTGCGTCTCTGCACCTTCGTGGGAGACCTGGAAGAAGTCCTGACTCCTGGCTGCGGCCTGGCTCACTCCAAGCCGTGCGTCCACTTAGGGAGTGAACCAGCAGATGGAAGCCTCTTCCTCTGTCTGTATAACTCTGACTGCCAAATAGGTAAATAAGTATCTTTTTTCAAGATTTACTTATTTATTTGGAAGACAGAGTTACAGAGAGGCAGAGGCAGAGAGAGTGAGAGTGAGCACAGGCAAGTGTTTCCATCTGCTGGTTCACTCCCCAAATGATAGCAAGAGCAGGAGCCGGGAGCTTCTTCTGGGTCCCCCATGTGGGTGCAGGGGCCCAAGCAGCTGGGCCATCCTCCACTGTTTCCCAGGCCACAGCAGAGAGCTGGATGGGAAGTGGAGCAGCCAGGTCTCGAACTGGCATCCATATGGGATGCCGGCACTGCAGGTGGCAGCTTTACCCACTACCACCGCGCTGGCCACATAAATAAATCTTAATTTAAAAAAAAAAAAAAAAAAGAAGCTCTGAACTCTAGTTCAAAATTTTTAAAACATCATGACTATCTAACGTGCTCAGTACAAGATACTCAGGAAAATTTAAAGGCATCATACTTAGATTAAAAGGTGATCTAGGGGCTGGTGCTGTGGCATAGCAGATAAAGCCACCGCTTGCAGTGCCAGCATCCATATGGGCGACGGTTCATGTCCCAACTGCTCCACTTCCAAACCAGCTCTCTGTTATGGCCTGGGAAAGCAGTGGAAGATGGCCCAAGTCCTTGGGCCCCTGCTCCCACATGGGTGACCAGAAGAAGCTCCTGGCTTCAGATCAGTGCAGCTCCAAGCCATTGCAGCCATCTGGGGAGTGAACCAGTGGATGGAAGATCTCTCTCTCTCTCTACCTCTGCATCTCTGTAACTGCCTTTCAAGCAAATAAATAAATCTTTAAAGAAAAGAAAGATGACCTATTTTTCACCCTAACTCTCATCCAACAGCCAATAATGTGCAAGAAGTAGACTGATACCCTCCACAGTTCATGTACATACAGTGCATGTCAACTCAACTGAATGTTTCTATAAAGGAAGATAGGAAAATTAGATAGCATCTTTACTAAGGTGTTCCAGTAATACCCAGTGTATGAGAACGAGCAAGACAGAGGTATGAGAGACTCAAGGAAGAGGTGGACAAACCCAGGATTACACAAAGTGTGATTTCCTGGGGAAGCTTAAGGACAGAAGTGAGTCACAGGTAACCATGAAACACACGGACCTCCGCACCACGCAGCATGGCTCATGGCTACTCGGAATGAACCCTCACTGTCTCAGGAGATATGAACATTCATGAGAGACATTCAAAGTGCCAAGTAAGAGGGCAGGGTACCTTAAGGACTTTATTACCTCATAGGTTTTGGGATGGCCTGCAGGGTGACCTCAGGGGTAAGACGGCTGTGCTCATCAAGCTGAATGCCTACATACAGAACATGTAATTGCTGAGAATTCACCAATGTTTTAGCCCGGCTGCTCCACTTCTAATCCAGCTCCCTACAAACGCGCCTGGGAAAGCAGCGGAGGATGGCCCAAGTGCTGCACCCATGTGGGAGACCAGGAAGAAGCTTCTGGCTCCTGGCTTTGGCCTCGACCAGCCCCAGCCATTGCAGCCACTTGGGGAGTGAACTAGCGGATGGAAGATCTTTCCATCTCTCCTTCTAACTCTGCCTTTCAAATAAATCAACCTTTAAAAAAAGAGAGAGAAACCCTGAAAATCAGATAAATCAAGAAACAGAACTTAATATACATGTATATATAAAGCTTATCTTCTCAGAGTTTTAAGAAGTTATACTTTCTATGAAACAAACACAAGCTGAAAACTAAAACAAAGCAACAAGCACAGTCCAGTGGTTATACCAGGTGTAGTGACACTGAGGTATGGTTACGTAGGAAAAAAATTCAGAAGGGGTTGGCACGGTGGTATGGCAGGTAAAGCTGCCGCCTGCACTGCCGGCATCCCATGTGGGCGCTGGTTTGAGTCCCGGCTGTTCCACTTCAAATCCAGCTCTCTGCTATGGCCTGGGAAAGCAATAGAGGACGGCCCAAATGCTTGGGCCCCTGTACACACAATAAAGAACTGGAAGAAGCTCCTGGCTCCTGGCTTCAAATCAGCACAGCTCTGGCCATTGCAGCCACATGGGGAGTGAACCAGTGGATGAAAGACCTCTCTCTCTCTCTCTCTCTCTGCCTAACAAATAAATAAATAAATGTTTTTTTTTTTAAAAAAAAAGGTTGTGCAAAAAGAAATTCAGGAATTGTGTTACACAGTAGAGTGACTATGGATAATGCACCATATGATACGATTATACTATAACATACCCTATATTGTACACATTTGGCACAGAGGTTCAGATGCTGCTCCGGATACCGACATCCTGTATCAGAATGCCTGGGTTTGAGTTCCAGTTCCGTTTCTGCTTCTAGCTTCCCGCTATAGCATGAAGCCTGTGAGGCAGTAGGTGATGGGCGAAGAACTTGGGTACCTGCCATCCATGTGGCAGATCTGGATAAATTTCCAGGCTCCTAGTTTTAGCCTGGCCAGGCCCAGCTGTTGTGAGCATTTAGTGAATCAGCAGATGGAAGATCTATCTTTCAAATGAATGAATAAAATTAAAATGATAAGCTAGAAGGAATTTTGAATGTGTTCACCATAAAGGAATTAAGGGGCCAGCGCCGCGGCTCACTAGGCTAATCCTCTGCCTTGCGGCGCCAGCACACCGGGTTCTAGTCCCAGTCGGGGCGCCGGATTCTGTCCCGGTTGCCCCTCTTCCAGGCCAGCTCTCTGTTGCGGCCCGGGAAGGCAGTGGAGGATGGCCCAGGTGCTTGGGCCCTGCACCCCATGGGAGACCAGGAGAATCACCTGGCTCCTGCCATCGGATCAGCGTGGTGCGCTGACCTCAGCGCGCCAGCCGCGGCGGCCATTGGAAGGTGAACCAACGGCAAAGGAAGACCTTTCTCTGTCTCTCTCTCTCTCACTGTCCACTCTGCCTGTCAAAAAAAAAAAAAAAAAAAAAGGAGGAATTAAGGTTTAAGTATCTACATTTACCGTGATTTTTAAACACTACACAATGTATATGTGTACCAAACCTCACATGGTGCATCATACATATGATGGGATTTCAAAAAATTTAGGAAAAGTGTGATTGGAGAAATGGGGCAGAGGTTCAGCTCAGTGTTTAAGATGCTGCTTGGGACACCCACATGTTGCATCAGAGTGCCCAGTCAAGTCCTGGCTCCCGTTTCTGATTCGTTTCCTGTTACTGTGCACCTGTGAGCAATGGTGGCTCCTAACTTCAGCCTGCTCCCCCCTTGTCTACTATAGGTATTTGAGGAGTGAACCAACAGATAGAATTCACTCACTCTCTGCCTTTCAAATGGAAAGTGAAAATATTTTTCTTTTTTTCTTTTTTTTTTTTTTGACAGGCAGAGTGGACAGTGAGAGAGAGAGACAGAGAGAAAGGTCTTCCTTTTCCATTGGTTCACCCCCCAGTGGCCACTGCGGCCAGCGTGCTGCGGCCGGCACATTGCACTGATCTGAAGCCAGGAGCTGGTGTGCCAGCGAAGGATTAGCCTATTGAGCCGTGGCGCCGGCAAAAATATTTTTCTTAAAAGGTAAAAATAAAAAATGTAAACTTCAGGGGCGCCGGTTCTGTCCAGGTTGCTCCTCTTCCAGTCCAGCATTCTGCTGTGGCCCAAGAGGGCAGTGGAGGATGGCCCAAGTCCTTGGGCCCTGCACCTGCAAGGGAGACCAGGAGGAAGCATCTGGCTCCTGGCTTCGGATCGGCGCAGCGCCAGCCATAGCAGCATTTGGGGGGTGAACCAACGGAAGGAAGACCTTTCTCTCTGTCTCTCTCTCACTGTCTAACTCTGCCAGTCAAAAAAAAAAAAAAAGTAAACTTCAGTTCTCAACATAAGCTCCATCAAGCTCAAGATACTTCTGTAAGCAATGATGGCAGCAAGGACCCTCCACGTAACTGGGGGTCCTGGAAATGTAACCACATCCATGCAGTCTGTTCCATACTATTAACTGGAGACAAATGGGTGTCACTTGGAGATTTTCTTTTAAAATTAGGGAACAAAATAAAGTCAAAAGGAACTGACCAGGACTTTAAGGTGGATGGCTAATTATTTCCCATAAAAGCTTTCCCAAATTTGCCCTTATTTGATGAGAAATGTGAACCTTCTACTGAAGCTTTCTTTTGCTAAAACTTTAACTAATGTTCTCAGAACACTCCCCTAATATGCTAATGCTATCACTCTTTGGTCCTTCAGAAAGTCCGCACACAAAATGCCTTAAGCAATAACAAAACTCTGCCGCCAGACCTTGGCTCTTGACCAGTCTGGTTCTGCTTAGACTACAACACCTCCGCCCTGAGCAGCTCTTGCTTTGACTGCGCTGTCTTGCTGTCGTCTGGGTGGGATGGTAAAGCCACATCTCACCTGCCACAATCATCTAAAGAAATGCTCTGCTCCTGGCCCCCATCAAGCAGCAAGTCTGCTCAACTTTAACTTTCCAGTCGGAACTGTGAAAGCTGAACCAATTGAGATGCCATGGTACAGGCTACTACTTCTGCTATGCATCATTAGTGCTCTTCACTTACAGCATGATTAATTTTTTCCTCAAACTGAGGCTGCAGGCTTCATCTTCAGCATCGTCTGTCCCTTCTCAGAGTGAGCCATCCATCTGTAACTGCTGATTTATTTGGGGAGCTGTCCCCATAAAGTTCTGATGAAGCATTAACGACTGCACCATGCTTGTAGCCAAGCAGGATTCACGCAGCCCTGATAGGGACCCTGCAAGCTGAGGTCTCATCCTCTGAGTGCCTCAAACCTGATCCTCCTCCGACACGGCAACACATTAATACAAGTCATTTTGGTGCAAAGATTTTGAAATTCACATGGAAAATTCCCATTTTCCAATAACTTTTTGAAGACCCCTTCCTATTTAATTGTAGAATTCTTCTGTGTCAGGGTTTTTGTTTTGTTTTAGATTTCCTTATTTGAAAGGCAGAGTGACAGAGAGCAAGGGAGAGAATGACAGATTTTCTATATGCTGGTTCACCCCCAAATGGCCACAATGGCCAGAACAGGCCCAGCCCGAAGCCTGGAACTACATGTGGGTCTCCCACATGGGTGGCAGGGGCCCAAGGACTTGGGCACTCTTCCACTGCTTTCCCAGGCAGGCACATTAGCAGGGCGCTGGATCAGAACTAGCATTCCAGTATGGAATGCTAGTGTTGCAAGCAGCAGGTTAACCTGCTGTGCCACCAAACCAGCCCCTAAAACAGTCTTTAATTAAAAAAGAAACAAGGAGGCAGCGCTGTGGCACAGCAGGTTAAGCTGCACCTGCAGGGCCAGCACCCCACACGGGCGCCAGGTTGCATCCCGGCTGCTCCACTTCCCATCCAGCTCCCTGCTGATGCCCCTGGGAAAGCACGGGGCATGGAACCAGAAGAGAACTGAGTTTCCATCAGTAGTTGAACACGGTCAATTTACTTTCAGTTCTGGATAAATGCACACTTTACCCCAGAGAACTGTTTTACAAGTGGTTCACACGAGTGATTTTACTGGATTCAGAGGCACCATCTCGCAGCAGCGTTCAGCTGCACCACCTGCCGGTCACCAGCTTTTACTACTGCTAGTCCTCACAGCAACGTCTTTGTTCACACAGAACTATTTTCATAGAGAAACTAAACACCACAAATGAAAAGTAGCATACTCAATATCCCATTAGCACTTATGTCCTTTCTTTTTTTTTTTTTGACAGGCAGTGTTAGAGAGAGAGACAAAGAGAAAGGTCTTCCTTCCATTGGTTCACTCCCCAAATGGCCACTCTGGCCGGCACTGTGCCAATCCGATGGCAGGAGCCAGGTGCTTCCTCCTGGTCTCCCATGGAGTGCAGGGCCCAAGCACTTGGGTCATCCTCCACTGCACTCCCTGGCCACAGCAGAGAGCTGGCCTGGAAGAGGGGCAACCGGGACAGAATCCGGCGCCCCGACCGGGACTAGAACCCGGTGTGCCGGCACCGCAAGGCGGAGGATTAGCCTAGTGAGCCGCGACGCCGGCCCGGCTAGCTTTTACTCAACCACAACACTGAAAGGAAACACCCCGCGCAGCCAGGTCTACAATGCACCGTGATCTCAGGACAACTCCGAGAGCCCGGGTCACCACTCACGTAAGGAGGCTGCGCGTTGCCAACCTCGGGGCTCGCGTTCGCCGCCATGCCCGCGTGCCCGCGTGCCCGCTTGCTCCCACTTCTAAGTCCCAGCGCTGCGCAGTGAGGACGGACGCCGGCGACGGCCGGGAAGTCAGCCGCCAGCCACCGCTACACCGAGCGGGCAGACCAGCCGGTAGGGCCCCGTCCTCTGCAGAGCCACCTGCACGCACGGTCTCGGCACTGGCCGGGGCAGCAGTCGAGGCTGCAGCCGCCTCCCTAAGACTGACTGATTATGATGATTACTTCGGGAACCGGAGGCAGAGGCGAGAGAGACCCACAGGCCGAGGTGAGCCGCAGAAAGGTCGGCAGGGGCCGAGCCCCGCGCACACACCCCTGCGCCTGGAAAGCGCGCCCGCGGCCACGCCGGGGCAGGGGCAGGGGCAGGGGCAGGGGCAGGGCGCGCACAGGCCCCGGCCGCCCGCCCAGCGCCGGACTCGTGACGGCCGCGGGCGCGCCGGGCAGGCCGGGCAGGCCGGGCAGGCCGGGCACGGTGCCACCGCTCCCGCCGGCGCCCGGGCCGCCGAGGGGCTTCCTCGGGCCTCCCCGCCCGCCCTCACCCCGCAGGGCTGCGTCCTGGGACGACTGCGACGAGTCCCACAGGGGTCCGGACGCCGGGGACAGAGGTCAGAGGTCACGAGGGCTCCGGCCACGATCTGCCCACCCACTCGGGGACGGAGTCTGGGGGCTGGGGGCAGCCCGGGTCAGGGGTCACGGGGCACCTCCACAGGCCGGGGTTAGAGGTCAGAGGTCTCGGAGCGGCGCCCCGGGCCGGCGTCAGGGGCGTCGCGAAGCGGGGACGCGAGCGGCGGCCTTGTACCTGAGCAGGAGCCAGCGCCTGCTGGAGCTGCTGTTGCTCCTCGCTGATCTTTTGCTTCAGTTTCTTGAACATGGCGCAGCCCGGGGTCCTGAGTGTGCAGACGAGACCTGAGGGGACAGCAGCCCGCGGCGTCCCGGCGGCGGCGGCGGCTTCTCCCTACTCCAGCGACCGCGGGGGCCGGGCCTGGCCGCCGCCTCCTCGAGCTCGCGGGCGGGTCGGGGCGCTCGTCCCGCGGGTGTCGGCGTCGCCGCCGCCGCGTCTCCTTCTTCCGGGTGCCACTGGCTGGCCTCGGCCCCCCATCCAGCCCCGGCGGCGGCGGCGACAACGGCAGCAGGTGAACGGTGTGCCCAGGGCGCCTGCGCGGCCGACGTGGAGCTCGCCGGGGAAGCCCTACGGAGGGCTGCAGGGGACAAGGCAGATGGCGGCGCCCGCGCATGCGTGCTGGGGCCGGGCCGCGGGGGAGCCGGAGACCGGCCCGCGAGTGCGCGTGTCCAGGGAGGGCGCGGGGCACGCGGGTCCCCGGCGGGACCCTCCTGCCTTCCCCGGGCCCGGGTCCCGATGGCTCCCGCCGCAGTCGTTTGGGTCCCCGCCTCCATCCCTCGCCTCACTGAAATCGTGTGTTTTCGGATGCGTTCCCGAACCCGTTCCCCCTGTTCTAAGGGCCGGGCCCCTGGGGCTGTGGAAAGAACGCGCAGAGCCTCTTTGTGGGTCGTGAGCGTGACGAGTGGGCTTGCACACGTGGGCGCGGGCTGTGCCTCCCTCGGACCGGGCTAGGTCGCCGTCCGCACGCGACTTAGGATTTGGGGAAAAGCAAGACGAGACGGGGTGCTGTGAGGGGTGCTGACTGCCGGGGCGCAGAGGTAGCCCTGACGGCGGCAGTCCGCGGAGACGGCAGTGTCTGTGTGTGCCACGCGTGCACGCCCTGGGTCTGGACCGCTTCCACGTCCGCCGCCTGCGGTGCACCTCTGCACGCACGCGGGCTGCGCCTTCTAGCAAGTGTCCTGAGGGCAGGAAGCGGAGCGAACAGCTCTCTTCGGTCACGGCCGGCGTCCTCAGCGCATCCGCGCCGGAACAGGGCCTGCAGGGCCGGCGCACGCTTGGCCCGAGGCTGTCACCGCACAGCCAACGCCCGCGTGGTCAGCGTCAGGCGTGCTTAGCTCCCAGAGGTGAAGCTCCCTCCACAGGCCTGAAGGCTGCTGCCAGCGCCAGTGCCCCATACGCAGCCTCACTTCCACGGTCACCCTGAACATCAGACTCAGTTTTATGTTTATCCGCGTGTGTAGACACACACGCGCACAGACCCCATCAACACAGACTTTAGTAATAAGTGGATGTGAGAGTTGAGTTACCACGTAGACGAAGATCTGGAGTCGGGGGCAGAGGAGGGCAGTTGTTTGGCCCACGTTGAATGCGGGGGTCAGTGCTGACGTGGCTCCTTCCTGCTGGTGGAGATCCCGGGAGGCAGCAGCGATGTCTCAAGCAGTTGGGTTCCTGTCTCGTGTCAGGGACCTGGGGTCAGCCCCAGCCCCCAGCTTTGGCCTTCACGCAGTCCTGGGCATTGCTGGCATTTGGGGAGTGAACCAGCAGATAGGAGCTCTGTCAGTCTCTTCCTGTCAAGTAAATACAAATGTTAAAGGGGGGCTGGTGTTTGGCACAGTGGTTAAGTTGCTTCTTAGGGTGCCTGCATCCCATTTTGGTTTGCCTGGGTTCAAGTCTTCCTTCTGATTCCAACTCCAGCTTCCTGCTCATGCAAACCCTGAAACGTAGCAGGTGATGGCTCAAGTACCTGGGTCCCTGCCACCCGTGTGAGCTCCAGGCTTCTGCCTTCAGCCTGGCCTAGCCCTGGCTGTGGGATCTGGGAAGTGAACCAGCAGATGAAAGATTTCTCTTTCTTTGTCCTTCTCTCTGTTTCTCTACCTTTCAAATAAAATTTAAAAAGAAAAGTGTTTTTGTTTTTAAATCAGAAGAGGTTCAATTATGTGAGATAAGAGAGAGCCTTGGTAGATTGCAAACATTAAGAGTACCTTACAGGTTTATTTAAGAGCAATGAGATATTAACTTGCAGAGAAATGAAGCAGACGGGGGCTGTGAGGAAGCCTCACGTTTCAGTGAAATCCCAAACGTGATGGAGGGCTTCACCCCTATCTGCTCTTCCCTGGAGCTCTCCCACGTCTTCAGCCACTCTGGGTGCTGCCAGCATGGGTGTAGATGCCCTCACTAGGGCTCTGACATTACCCCACTTCCCAGAGTGCCGCACTAACAGCCAGAGCACCCTGCCGTGCCTGTCTTCCATGATGGTGATCTGAACTCAACTCCCAGTGGCTGCCCATGGACTGGCACACCTTTCTGCAGAGCAGGACACTGCAAATGGGCTGGCACCCAGTATCACGGCCAAAGCTTCATTCGCCCTGAAACGTACCCACATATTTCAACACAAAGAAGCAGTCCTCGTAATTACAGGACAACCCTAATTATTGCTATTCTTCTGCCCCTTCCGATTATAGACACCACCTCCATGTTTCAGGAAGTTTTCAGAATAACATAGTCACTAGGACTATGCTTCAGAAAACAGCATTACCTATATTATCACATTCCTTTCCAGGTATATCAACGGTTGGCATCTGCACAGTGCCTGAAGTCACTACTTGGGACACCCACATCCCATGTCAGAGTGGCAGGTTCAAGTCCCCACCACTCTGCTTCCGATCTGGCTTCCTGCTGATGCACAACCTGACAGGCAGAGGTGGTAACTCGGCACTTGTGTTCCTGCCGCTCTCCAGGATAGAGTTCCTGGCTCCTGGCTTCAGCCTGGCCCGGCCTGAGCTGTTATACACATTTGGGGAGTGAACCAGCAGATGGAATATCTCTCCTCTCTCTCCCCCGTCTCTCTGCCTTTCAAATTAAAATGGAAAGGGGCCGGTGCCATGGCTCACTTGGTTAATCCTCTGCCTGCGGCGCCAGCATCCCATATGGGCACCAGTTCTAGTCTGAGTTGCTCCTCTTCCATTCCAGCTCTCTGCTGTGGCCCGGGAGGGCAGTGGAAGATGGCCCAGGTGCTTGGGCCCTGCACTCTCATGGGAGACCAAAGAGAAGCACCTGGCTCCTGGCTTCGGATCAGCGCAGCACTAGCCATAGCAGCCATTTGGGGAGTGAACCAACAGAAGGAAGACCTTGTCTCTCTCACTGTCTATAACTCTACCTCTCAAATAAATTTTTAAAAAATTAAAATGGAAAAAAAGACAGTTTTTAAGCAAAATTAAAAAAAGTTGATGGAAAAAAAAGGCTGCTAGCCAAAATCACCATATGCAGATGAAACCTTGAATTCTGGTTTCCTCCTTTCTGACCACAAATGCTGTATCAGCCCTTTGCATCACCACAGATCGCACTTTCTTAGCCCTCATCAAGAATCTTCATACGTGCAAACCACAAAAGTGCAGCACCGTGTTCCGAGATTCTGATTTACAGGCCAGCTCTCTGCATTT
This sequence comes from Oryctolagus cuniculus, assembly GCF_964237555.1. Classification (NCBI taxonomy): domain Eukaryota; kingdom Metazoa; phylum Chordata; class Mammalia; order Lagomorpha; family Leporidae; genus Oryctolagus; species Oryctolagus cuniculus. Next base: position 173,589,120 of record NC_091435.1, on the reverse strand, counting down.
CATTATCTTCATCTGTGACACCTTATGCTTCGTGGGATTTGTGTGAAGTTTCGATGAGATGATATACCTAACAGGTACAGCCCATAGTCGATGGTATTTGTGAATTCTAGGAATCTCAAGGGCTTCTGACTAGAAACACTCCCTGTGTACGTTGAGCGCTCTAGCCTGGTCCTCTCCCTGAGAGCCTGACTGGCGTCTCCTCTAGGCTCTCAGATCTGGGAAGGTAAGGACCGTGGCTGTTCTGTGACTCAGCCAGTGTTCGGGCAGGCCCTGCACTGCCTTTCTACAGAAGGAGTCTAAGCACATACACACCTGTCCGCTGGACAGCTTCCCCTGATGACCCATAGGCACCGCAATGCAGCATGTCCAAACCGAAATCCCCCACCACGGCACTCCACCGTCACGCCCCTCCTGGGTTTCCTCCTGCCCTCTTGCTTCTCTTAATAAGCCTAGTTTTCCATCTGTGTGTTTCTGCCTTAGCTTGTAGCATCTCCATCTACCTGGTTACCCAGGTAAAAAGTGTGCAAGGTGGGGCCCGCATTCTGGCGTAGCAGGTAAAGCTGCCACTGTGATACCAGCATCCCATATGGGTGCCAGTTTGTGTCCCAGCTGCTCCACTCCGACCTGGCTCCCTGCTAATGGCCTGGGAGAGCAGTGGAAGATGGCCCAAGTGGTTATGCCCCTGCACCCATGTCGGAGACGTTCCTGGCTCCTGGCTTCAGCCTGGCCCGGGCCTGGCTGTTGCAGCTATCTCTGGAATGAACCAATCTCTCTGTCTCTCTGTGTGTGTGTATCTCCCTCTCTCTAAATAAAACTCTTAAAAGTTTGGAAGTCAGTCAAGGTACCCCACTCTCTTTCATCACCTGCGTCCAGAATCCCCAAGGCCTGTGTCTTACCCTGAAATACTCCTTCCCAGCTCTGGTAACTGGCTGCTGCCGCTGGCCTGCAGGATGCGTGTGGGCTCCCTCACAGCCTGGCTCCTGCTCACCCTCCCCCGTGTTCTCCCCACTCCGCACACTTCACAGCCCCAGAGACGTCAGATTGTCCCGTGCTCCCCTCGCGTGTCCTCATTCTGTGTACCTCCTTGCCTTTCCTGTTCCGAGTCCGCGGAACTCAGAGGTTACACGTAGGGGTTTTCACACTCTTGTGAGCACAGAAGAGTGTTCGTTGTCCTCCATGCCTCTGTATCTTGCCCCGTCCTGCAGCTTCCTTGTCGGTCCCAGGCAATGTCCCTCATGCTTCGTCTCTCTCTTCAGCATTCTCTAAGGACATGACCCCCAACCCCTCCCCCGCCACACTGACCAATGGACTTGACCACGCTCTCTGCTGGACCTCAGTCTTAACAACTGTTGATGTGGCACACGGAAGCTTTACCTTTCTATACAAAGCCAGTATATATTCATTGTAAAAAAGCAAAAATATAATCTTTTATATTTTATATATAAATCTAAATTTTATTTATTTAACTTTTATTTGAAAGAGAGAGAGAGAGACAGGATGGGAACAGAGAGAGAGAGAAAGAGAGAGAGAGCAAATTCTTCCTCCCACTGGTTCACTCCTCAAATGCTTGCAACAGCTAGGGCTGGGCCAGGTCAGGTTGGGAGCCAGGAACTCAATCTAGGATTCTCACTTGGGTATCAGGGACCCAAGTCCCTGAACCGTCACCTGCTGCCTCCCAGGGTGCACATTAGCAAGAAGTTGGAATCAGAAGCAGAGCCGGGGCCCGTGCTGTGGTGCAGCGGGTTAAGCCACCATCTGCAGCGTCGGAATCTCATATGGGCTCTAGTTTGAGTCCCAGTTGCTCCACTTCTGATCCAGTTCTCTGCTAATGCACCAGGAAAAACAGTGGAAGATGGTCCAAGTGCTTGGGCCCCTGCACCCACATGGGAGACCCAGATGAAGCTCTGGCTCCTGCCTTTGGACTGGCCCAGCTCCAGCTGTTGCAGCCATTTGGAGAATGAACCAGTAAATGGAAGATCTCTGGAAGATAGCTCTCTCTCTCACTCTCTCTCTCTGTCTCTCAATCTCTCTGTGCAACTGTGCCTTTCAAATAAATAAAATAAATCTCTTTTTTAAAACATTTTAAAATTTATTTGACAGAGTTACAGACAGTGAGAGGGAGAGACAGAGAAAAGTCTCCCTTCCACTGGGCCAATCCAAAGCCAAAAGCCAGGAGCTCCTTCCAGGTCTCCCACAAGGTGCAGGGGCCCACGCTCTTGGGCCACCTTTTACTGCTTTCCCAGGCCACAGCAGAGAGCTGGTTCAGAAGAGGAGCAGCCTGGACTACAGCGGGCGCCCATGGGGGATGCCAGCACTGCAGACGGAGGATTAACCTACTTCACCACAGCGCTGGCCCCGTAAAATAAATCTTTTAAAAAAAAGCAGAACTAGGAATTGATCCCAGGCATCCCAAGCAGCATCTTTTTTTTTTTTTTTTTTTTTTTTTTTTTTTTTTGACAGGCAGAGTGGACAGTGAGAGAGAGACAGAGAGAAAGGTCTTCCTTTGCCGTTGGTTCACCCTCCAATGGCCGCCGCTGCAGCCGGCGCACCGCGCTGATCCTGGCAGGAGCCAGGAGCCAGGTGCTTTTCCTGGTCTCCCATGGGGTGCAGGGCCCAAGCACCTGGGCCATCCTCCACTGCACTCCCTGGCCATAGCAGAGAGCTGGCCTGGAAGAGGGGCAACCGGGACAGAATCCGGCGCCCCAACCGGGACTAGAACCCGGTGTGCCGGCGCCGCAAGGTGGAGGATTAGCCTATTGAGCCACGGCGCCGGCTTATCTTTTATTTAATGAATATAAATTTCCAAAGTACGACTCATGGGTTACAATGGCTTCCCCTCCCATACCGTCCCTCCCACCAACAACCCTCCCCTTTCCCACTCCCTCTCCCCTTCCATTCACATCAAGATTCATTTTCGATTATCTTAATATACAGAAGATCAGCTTAGTATACCTTAAGTAAGTATTTCAACAGTTTGCTCCCACACAGAAACATAAAGTGAAAAATAATAGATGATTTTTTTTAAATGATGATGAAATCAGATCAGACCTATTGTCATGTTTAATCCCAGTGAGAGTCAAGTTGGGAATTGAAAATTTCTTTCTTTTTTTTTTTTTTTTTTTTTCAGAAGATCAGTTTAGTGTACATTAAGTAAAGATTTCAGTCGTTTGCACCCCCATAGAAACACAAAGTGAAATATACTGTTTGAGTACTCGTTATAGCATTAAGCCTCAGTGTACAGCATGTTAAGGACCGAGATCCTACATGAGGAGTAAGTGCACAGTGACTCCTGTTGTTGACTTTACCAATTGACACTCCTGTTTATGGCATCAGTAATCTCCCTATGCACCAGTTATGAGTTTCCAAGGCTATGGAAGCCCCTTGAGTTCTCCGACTCTTATCTTGTTTAGACACGGTCATAGTCAAAGTGGAGGTTCTCTCCTCCCTTCAGAGAAAGGCACCTCCCTCTTTGAAGACCTGTTCTTTCCACTGGGATCTCACTCACAGAGATCTTTTTGCCAGAGTGTCTTGGCTTTCCATGCCTGAAATACTCTCATGGGCTTTTCAGCCAGATCCGAGTGCCTTTAGGGCTGATTCTGAGGCCAGAGTGCCAAGCAGCATCTTAACAACTACATCAAATGCCCACTCCCCAAAATATAATCTTCTCCCCTAAATAACCTCTATTGATAATTTAGGTTTTATTCTATTTTTCCATTTTAATAAAGACCTATAGATATGTAAATTTAATCATCTGTATAGAATCATATTTGTAGTTTTGTTTTATAGAATATGGATCATGCATATTTAATTTCTTGCCTTTTTCAATAAATATGCCATGAATACAATTTCTAATTAATACATGTACTTCAATCTCTTTAATGGTTATTTTGTATTTTATAGTATGAATTATAACTGAGGGTTTCCATATTGATGACCATTGATTTCCTCTCTAGATTTTGGTGATAATGTGTCTGGGGAAAGCAGCAGAAGGCGGCCCAAGTACTTGGACCCTGCACCCATAAGTGAGACCAGATGGACATCCTGGCTCCTGACTTTGGCCTGGCCCAGCAGGGACCACGGAAGCCATTTAAGGAATGAACTAATGGTTGAAAGATCTCTTTATCTCTGTCTCCACCTCTTTCTTTCACTTTCAAACAAAATAAAGCTGATTTATTATTTTTAAAGATGAACTTATTTATTTGAAAGGCAGAGTTACAGAGACGCAGAGGCAGAGAGAGAGAAATCATCTATCCGCTGGTTCACTCCCAGATGGCTGCAATGGCCGGAGCTGCACCGATCCGAAGCCAGGAGCCAGGAGCTTCTTCTGGGTCTCCCACATGGGTGCAGGGGCCCAAGGACTTGGGCCATCTTCTACTGCCTTCCCAGGCCACAGCAGAGAGCTGGATTGAAGTGGAGCAGAGAGGATCGAACCGGTGCCCATATGGGACGCTGGCTGGTGCTACAGGCAGAGGCTTAGCCCACTAAGCCACAGCACCAGCCCCATAAATATGTTTTAAAAAGTAACAGTTTAGAACTGTTCACCCACAACCTCCTGAGCTTCCATGGGGGGGGGGGGGGGGGGCTCGAGGCTTCCCCCTGTGCCTGCGACGGGGCGTCTCTCAGAAGATGGGCTACATGCTGTTGGAGCTGGAGGTGTTGGAGGGCACCCTGCAGTGCCCGGAGCCCCACAGCTGTTCCCCATCAGCCGCGGGATCCCCAACATGCTGCTGAGCTTGGAGAAGCCTGAGACATGACTGTCGCCAGCCGCACCCCGCTTCTGTCAAGACCGCGTGTGGCTTCATCGACGTCCGTCTGGCGTAGATCCCAGCCCCTCACCCAGTGACACACCGCACACACGGTGTTCCTGCACTTGGTAGTGTGTGTGTGTGTGTATATATATATATATATATTCTATCGAAGGTTCAAAACAAACAAAAAAAAATTTAAAACTGTATGCTGGGGCCGATGCTGTGGCACAGTGGGTTAACGCCCTGGCCTGAAGCGCTGGCATCCCATATGGACGCCAGTCGAGACCTGGCTGCTCCACTTCTGATCCAGCTCTCTGCTATGGCCCGGGAAGGCAGTAGAAGATGGCCCAAGTCCTTGGGCCCCCGCACCCACATGGGAGACCCAGAATAAGCTCCTTGCTCCTGGCTTCAGATTGGCTCAGCTCAGGCCATTTTGGCCATCTGAGGAGTGAACCAGCGGATGGAAGACCTCTCTCTCTCTCTCTCTCTCTCTCTCTGCCTCTTCTCTCTCTTCTTTCAAATAAATAAATAAATCTTAAAAAAAAACTATATGCTAAATATAACTTTTCCAATAGTTGGAGGCAAAAATCCCGAAGTTAGATACTCATAGGCTGTAAACTGAACTGACCACAGACCTTAATCTTGCCTTGTCTCTGGCCATAGGCACTCTTGTACCCAGCCGTGGGCGTCTAACTTCTCCAGTGCACACACGCACTGAGCTTTGGGACAGCCCCGCCCTTCCACGTGGGGGTCAGTCTGCCCTCTTCTCTAGCCAACAGTCCTGGGGACTCAGCATTTCTTAATTGAGCTCTTATCCTACTCTGAGCTGCTCAGGCTATGCGAGCACCACATGGCAAAGGGACCAAGCTCGCAGCGGTGGGTTCCACGTCAGAGTTCAACACTGCACACCTGTCCACCTGCATCCCTCCTGAGAACGGAATGTATGCCACTTTATTCTTCCCAGCATCCAGGAGACCTTACATAGCAACCAGAAAAAAGGTATATCCAGAACAACAAAAAAAGATGATGTCATGAACAACATCTCTTAATGCCGAAAGAAACTGCCAATGAAAATAGCCTCCCGAAATGAAGGTGAAATAAAAATGGGTTCAGAACAACAGAAGTTCAGAAAACCTGTTCCTGGCAAATTATAAAGGATGAAAAGAAGTGAAATGGATGGATATACAGATAGAAAAACAAGGGTTCTCGAAGTGATACGTGGGTGAACATGAAATACAATGTATCACCTTTCTTACTTTTTTGTAAAAGATTTTTAAAAATGTGTTTATTTGAGAGGTAGAGCTACAGACAGAGAGAGAGACACAGAAAGGTCTTCCATCTGCTGATTCGCTTCCCAAATGGCCCCAACAGCCGGAGATGGGCCGAGTCGAAGCCTGGAGCCAAGAGCTTCTTCTGGATCCACCACGCAGGTGCAGGGGCCCAAGGACTTGGGCCATCTTCTACTGCTTTCCCAGGTCATAGCAGAGAGCTGGATAGGAAAAGGAGCAGCCGTGAAATGAACTGGTACCCAAATAGGATCCTAGCGCTGCAGGAAAAGGCTTGGCCCACAGCACTGGCCTCTTTTAATTTCTTTAAAACCCAACAGAACATGTAAAGGAAAAAAAAAAAGAAAGATGTTATATTGTAGACTTTACAACATACAAAGCAATAAAATCTATGACAACAATAGCACAAAGAACAAAAAATGGGTTCATAGAAGTACAATACGAAGAGATTCTTACGTGGGGCTGGTGCTGTGGCGTAGTGGGTAAAGCCACTGCCGGCAGTGCCAGCATCCCATATGGGCATTGATTCGAGTCCTGGCTGCTCCACTTCCCATCCAGCTCTCTGCTGTGTCCTGGAAAGCAGTGGAAGGTGGCCCAAGTCCTTGAACCCCTGCACTCACGTGGGAGACCCGGAAGAAGCTCCTGGCTCCTGGCTTCAGATTGCCCAGCTCCAGTCATTGCGGCCATTTGGGGAGTGAACCAGTGGATGGAAGACCTGGCTCTCTTCTTTCTGCCTTTGCCTCTCTGTAACTCTGCATTTCAAATAAATAAATAAATATTTTTTAAAAAAAGATTCTTACATTGCATGTGAAGCAATATTATATGAATTCAAGTTAGACTGTGGTATGCCATGGGTGTACATTTTTATCAATGTGCATGCATAGAATAACCACTAAAGACTGAATACAATAAAATAAAAGATAAATCAGTTTTAAAGTCCCATCAAAGATATAAAATGCAATTCTCAAAAATATTCCAGTAATCAAAAAGAAGGCAGCAATGGAGAAAAAGAATAAAAGAATAGGACAAATAAAAAGCAAATAGCAAGCTTGTAGTCTCAAATCCAAACATATCAAAATCGCATTACATTTAAATTGACCGAACACTTCAATTGTAGAATTGATCATAATGAGGGGGAGCAAGCTCCAAGCATAAATTGTTTATCAGAGATGCAACTGAGAAATGAAAACACAGATAGCTTAGTAGTAAAAGCATAGGAAAGCATAGGCCATGCATCTCAAAGCAAGTTACTTGTGCCAGACTCTGAGTATGGCTTAGAGGAGATTTGTTGGAACTCGGATTGGGGAGAGGAAAAGAGTTTAACAACTTGTGCAAGGTGACTTCCTTCACCCCAGCATGATGCAGACAGGCGTGAGCCAGCCCCAGCGGTAGCCAAGGCAATGAACATGTCGGTCCTGAAGCCACATCCGAGCCACACACACACAAAATCAACTCTACTAGGCAAAGAGGAATCATGGGAAAGCTGCCATGACTGTATCAATGCCAAATAAAGTCAAAGATACAGGAGGACATGTCAAGATTGTAAAACGCCCACCCATCAAGAAAACAAAATGATCCTAGGTGTGTCTCCCAACAGAGCTTCCAGATACATGAAGCCAAAACTCCCAGGAGAAACTTCAAACTCCCAGTTAGGACTGGAGGTGTTCACACATCCTTTCAGTACCTCATAGACAAGCAGAGAACAATGTCCCTAAGGAGAAGAGGATTTTGCTAAGCCAACTACACCCAGCAACTGCCCCATACACACTCTTCATGAGAACACAGAGAACCTTCACCAGGGTGGACCACAGGCTGGTTCATGATGTAGCTCTCTGGACATTTCATGTATCCTCTGGCCGCAAAGGAGTGAAATTAGAAGTTAACGATAAAAAATTCTAGAAAATCCCCAAATATTCAGAAACTAAATGTCTCGCTTCCCAATAACTCATGGGCCAAACAACAAGGTACCAGGAGAATTAGAAAAGAAAGAAAATGGAAGTAGAGCCCATCAAGAGTTGTGAATTTTAGCTAAAGCAGTGCTTAGAAGGAATATATAGCATTACATGTTTATATTGGAAAGAAAAAAATTGCAAATCAATCATCTAAGCTTGTACCTTAGGAAACCAGAAAAAGGGGGCTGGTGCTGTGGCTCAGCAGGTTAAAGCCACGGCCCGCAGTCTGCAGTGCCAGCATCCCAGAGAGAGAGTTAGAGAGAGAGAGAGAGAGAGAGAGAGAGAGAGAGAGAGAGGGAGATTTTGGTCATAGCAAGAAAGACCTGGAGACCAAGATACTTGTGTTACTAGACAGGTCTAAGTACTTCACCAGAACATTTCAGAATGTACGTTTTTAATATCTACTTTTGCAGGAAGGTACATAAATTACAGTTCTAAAACTGTTGGAAGCCTCCCGAGGAAGACAGGTCCACATGACAGTCTAAACTTAGGCTGTGACTCGTCTTGCAATGCAGCCAGCTATTCAGCGTGGTGTAACTTATCTTCAGAGATTTTTTTTAATCTTTGTTTTTAATTTAGTTGCCATTGTAGGCAAAAACTTAGTGAACTGAGGCATAGTGAGGGGCCACATTATTGCTGTTATCTGTTTGGCAAACAGACACCAAGAAAACAAAGAAAGACAGACAGACTTGCCAGAGTCAGATGATCTCAGAGACAGAACGGGAAAGTGCCCAGGCCTCTGCCCTTTATCCTGATCTCCATGTCACATGCGTAATACGTCCTCTTGTTCTCTGACGCACGCTGGAAAAAAGTCGTTACGCCCTTCAGTATGACTTTAATGCAGCTTTATATTTGCTTCCATGATATGCCCAGGAGATATTGACACAGCTGATGACTCAAAATTTTAATGGGAACTATGTCTTACGGGTGGAACCCAGCACTGGGCTGAGAAGTACAGCTTATTTCAGGAACGAGGTCCTTCGCTAGCATGAACTGGAGGTGAGAAGGTGTTCCTCACTCAGTCACTACTCCCTATCCGACTCCGAAAGAAAGAAACTCACTCTTGCCAACGTTTGGCTACCGCATCTGTGTTGTGGAGAGAAGCGAGGGGGTGGGGAGTCCACCTGTGTGGGAATACTGAGTCTGCTGTGTTCCAGCGCCACTGTTGCCATTTCTTCTCCATGATGGGAGGGACTCACTTCACTTCTGCAGATTTCTGGGGCAAGCACGGTGGCACAGCGGGTAAAGCCGCCACCTGCAACGCCAGCATCCCGTTTGGAGTGCCTGGGCGCGGGTCCTGCCTGCACGTGCCAGTCCAGCTTCCTGCTAACGAACACCTGGGGGCAACAGAGGAGGCCTCAAGTGCTCGCACCCTGACTCCATGCGGGAGACCCTGACTGAGTCCAGCTCCTGGCTTTGGGCTGACCCAGCCCCAGCTGTTACGGGCATTTGGGGAGTGAACCAGTGGATAGACGATCTCTGAGTCTCTCAGTCTCTCTCTGTTTGCCTCCGTGCTTTTTTACATAAAATGAAAATAAATAAGTAATTTGAACATAGAATAAAATTTTACTGTACATAAATTTTAAAATAATAGTTTGGGGGCAGTGTTGTGGCACAGCAGCTTTAGCCACTGCTCGTGACGCTGGCGTCCCATATCCGAACAGCACTGAATCTCAACTGCTCCGCTTCTGATCTGGTTTCCTGCTCACGCACCCGGGAAGGCAGCAGAGCACAGCTCAAGTGCTTGGGCCCTTGCCACCCCCATGGGAGATCAGGATGTAGTTCCTGGCGCCTGGCTTTGGTCTGGCCCAGACCTGACTTTTGAGGCTATTTGGAGAGTGAATCAGTAAATGCAAGGTCTTTCTCTTTCTCTCTCCTCTCTCCTCTCTCTCTCTCTCTCTTTCTTCATTTCTGTCACTCTGTCTTTCAAATAAGTAAATCCTAAAATAATAATAATAGTTTGCCAAAAACAAATACATAGGCGTAAAATTTTAAAAGGAGGCAGCTCTTGTTCGAGTCCTGGTTGCTCCACTTCTAATGTACCTGGGAAAGCAGCAGCAGATGACTCAACACTTGGGCCCTTGCGCACACGTGGGAGACCCAGAAGAAGCTCTTGGCTTCAGCCTGACACAGCCCTGACTGTTGTGACCACTGGGGAGTGAAACAGCAATGGAAGATTCTCTCTCTCTCTCTCTCTCTCTCTCTCTCTCTCTCTCCCCCCATCTCTATTTACCTCTATCCCTATTCCTGTCCCTGTCCCTATCTCTCTCTCTCTCCCCCCATCTCTATTTACCTCTATCCCTATTCCTGTCCCTGTCCCTGTCCCTATCTCTCTCTCTCTCTCCCCCCCGATCTGTAACTCTGCCTTTCACATAAATAATTTTTTTAAAAAAGGAAGCAGCTCAATGCATATGGAAAGACCTCAAGATTTACTTTAAAAACAGCAATTTGATATGGTTCAACATATGTGCACACGTCTATTTCTAAGTACCTGAAGGAATTTGGCAGTTGGGAGATCAGTGGTAAGGAAACTTACTTTTTTAGTATTTTTTAAAATTTATTTATTTGACAGAGTTATAGACAGTGAGAGAGACAGACAGAGAGAAAGGTCTTCTGTGGTTCACCCCCCCAAAATGGCCGCTACGACCAGCGCACTGTGCTGATCCAAAGCCAAGAGCCAGGTGCTTCTTCCTGGTCTCCCACGTGGGCTAAGGGGCCCAAGTATTTGGGCCATCCTCCACTGCCTTCCCGGGCCACAGCAGAGAGCTGGACTGGAAGAGAAGCAGCCGGGACAGAATCTGGCGCCCATATGGGATGCCAGCACCGCAGGCGAAGGATTAACCAAGTGAGCCATGGTGCCAGCCCCAGGAAACTCACTTTTAAATCCTTTTCACCTTTTAGTTCTTACCACAAGCATGTATTAAATATTCAAAATTAATAATTAATAATTATTCTTAAAAAGGAGGCAATGGAACAACATTGAAAAATTTTAAAAGACAATTATTTTCAACTTTGAGGTTTTTTGAGCCTAATAATCAATCAGACATATGTCCATGAATGCTTAGGGAAAATATTAAGGATATAAAGAATGGTGGAATCAAAACAGAGAGAGCAAAACAATTCACTTTTTTTAAAAAAAAATTATTTATTTATTTATTTGAGAGGTAAACTTACAGACAATGAGAGAGAGAGAGAGACAGAGAGAGGTCTTCCATCTGCTGGTTCACTCCCCAAATGGCCAAAATGGCCAGAGCTGAGCTGAGCTGATCTGAAGCCAGGAGCCAGGAGCTTCTTCCAGGTCTCCTACATGGGTTCAGGGGCCCAAGGACTTGGGCCATCTTCTACTGCTTTCTCAGGCCATAGCAGAGAGCTGGATGGGAAGAGGAGTAGCCAGGACTAGAACCCGGTGCCTATATGGGATACCAGCACCACAGGTGGAAGATTAACCCACTGTGCTACAGTACCAGCCCCAACAATTCACTTTTAACTTTGTGTGCTTCTGTACATTTTGAATATTCATAGTGAGCAGATAATATGTTGACACAACCAACAGGAAGCTGAGCCCAAAGAGTAGGTGCTGTTCCACTCCTGCCTCAATGTCAGAGCAGGAAAGGAGGAAACTGATTCACGCATGCTGATAAATTGATGTCGGACTGCAGAATCTAGAATTTCTAATGTCTACATTTCCCGTGGGTGTGGTTTACACCGGATAAGATGAACAGCATTTCCCTCCAAGTGTCTGTTCCTCCCTCAGACACCACCACCCACTACCCAGTGGTTGCCTCCTAGCCTCCCAGGCCAGCCTTAACCTTGTATGGCTCAGCCTTCTCTTCCCAGTCCAGGGACTTTGCCTTCTCTGACATCCTTGTCCACCCCGCCAACCTTGCCATCCCACATACGTCACTGCACCCTGCCCCAGTCCAGGTCAGGTGTTTGTTACAAAGTTACAAGGAAGATTTTGCAAGTAGCAAACAGAAGACCCTCTGGTGATTAGGAGGAAGGGAGGGAATTGTGAATAATACATTTCTGCTGTCACCAATAATTATTTTAAAAGATTTATTTCTTTATTTGAGAGGCAGAGTTGTAGGGAGAGAGAGAGAGATCCTCCATCTGCTGGTTCACTCCCCAAATGGCTGCAATGGCTGGAGCTGCACCAATCCAAAGCCAGGAGCCAGGAGTTTCTTCCGGGTCTCCCACGTGGGTGCAGGGGCCCAAGGACTTGGGCCATCATCCGCTGTTTTCCTAGGTGCACTAATTTAGGATGCCCGTGCCGCAGGCAGAGGCTTAACCCACCACGCCACAACACTGGCCCCTGTCATTGATAATTTTTAAAGGTAGCCCTTAAAATTTAAGAAAGTTCAAACAGAAAAATAAAGACCTTTTCCCAACCATGTAAGTTGGTTTTCAATACATAACCAAAGGATTTCTATTTTACCCCGAGTTTCTGGATGTGAGGCTTCTTTAAGAACAGATAAAGAAAGTCACTGAGGCATCGTTGAAAGAACAGGGTTTGACTTCTCAATTCCAGGAGAAAGGACACGCGCCCCGCATTTGGGAGGGTGTGAGGTGCTCACAGCTCCACCGCACAGACCTTCTGGGAGGAACAAGCCACGCGCCCTCCTTCCAGCACTGACAGCTGCCCTGGATGGTTCCGACAGGGCTCACCCTCTGCTCCACTGGGCAGATCGGCCAAAGCTCCACCCACCCCCCTCCAGGTCGAGCTGCCTCTGCGGCTGGTGAAAGAATTTCCTTCTCTAGCAGTGTTCTTATCCCCAGCCAATAACTTCACACACCAGCTGGGCAGCTCCCCATGGGACACACCCCGAGACTGGCAGTTCCAGATCCAACATCCGGAGAAACCGAGACACACCTTGAGGACACGTGTCTGCCTGGGGACCTTCCGCCTGCCCTGCACTCGTGGCCTCTGCACTGCCCGTCCTTCAGGCACGGCCTGGCTGGATCACGAGAGGCGGGAAGCTGGTGGGTCTTGATGCACATGCACACACACTCGTGTTCTCAAATACACTTCACTTCTCTCAGACAGCGAGGCTCACGTTCAGTACAGGGTCACACAAAGATCACCCTCCAAACTGCCATCTGCAATGGTTCCAAGAGGGCACTGTGCACAGTGCATTGACCTGCTACTGGCTCGAACCCCCTTTGAGGGAAAAAGACCGACACTCTTGTACCTTTTCCTGTTGTGTGTGAAAGAACTGCTTGTCTTCCCAGGGCCAAGGGACAGCTCAGCAGCGGGGGTGGACTGTGAAAATATTGACATTTCACAATGGCCTGCAACCTCCAACTGTGGCCCAACCCAGGACACGCTGGGGTAGTGGCCGAATGTTGCAGCCAACCTGCACCCAGGTGAGCAAGTTCCTCCTGTGGGACAGCTCCTCCCACCCTCCCCTCCGCAAGTGGTCAACAGCACCGACTGATGTGTGACTTGCTGACAACAAGCAAAGAAACAGTGCCTGTGTAGGGAGATGGGCTGTCCTCTGCAACCTGCCCTTCTCCCTGGTATAAAAATTCCCAGCACCCCTGGCGTGCAGGACATGAGCTTCTGGAGGAAGCTCTGGGCAAGTGAAGCCAAGGGAGGTGCATAGACCTCCATGCCCTGCCTTTGCTGCCTCCTGCCTTTACTTCCCTAGGTGCCGTGACGTCAAGGTCAAGTGGAATCTGCCCCAACCCTCGTTGTCCAACACCTCCACATATCATCATCAGTCAAGGCCAAGTTAAGAAAACAGAGCCCTCACCAAGTCTGGGGAACTAGTTAAATAAGGGGTTGGGAAAATTACAAAGCAAAACAGGGGGTGATGCAGTGACCCAGAGGTTAGCAAGAGCTGGGGGGTGCTACCCCCCAGGATAAGGAGGAGGGGGCTACTGGCAGAGCACAGGACCAGGACCACAACCAGAAGGCTGGAGCTACCCTTTTCCTGCCACCCTCTGCCTTCTACCAGGGCATGCTGCTGGCAGCACCCCGTTGGCAAGGGAGCCCAGGAAATGGAGTTGTGGATTCAGCCCTTGTGCAGCTAATGGCAGAGCGGAGCGGAGAACAAACCAGCAAATGACTGGTGTTCGCTGAAAACGGCATCTCTGCAGCCACAGGGAGTCCCGGCTGCTCCACTTCCGATCCAGCTCTCTGCTGTGGCCTGGGAAAGCAGTAGAAGATGGCCCAAGTGCTTGGGCCCTGCACCCACGTGGGAGACCCGGAAGAACTCCTGGCTCCCGGCTTCGGATCGGCACAGCTCCAGCCATTGTGGCCATCTGGGGAGTGAACAGCAGATGGAAGACCTCTCTCTCTCCTTTGTGTCTCTGTAACTGTGCCTTTCAAATAAATAATCTTTAAAAAAAAAAAAAAAGAAAAGGAAACATGTACTTCCCTGACAATTAAATGGAGACAATGTGATCTTATCTGACTATAATTACTGCATAATGATACTGTGAAGGTAAACTTCAAAAATATGGCCAACAGGGGCTGGCGCTGGCAGCCTGCTGTGCCAGCACCTGATATTAGCTGTGGTTCGAGTCCCGGCTGCTCCTCTTCTGCCCAGCTCTCTGCTGTGGCCTGGGAAAGCAGCAGAAGGTGGCCCAAGTGCTTGAGCCCTGCAGCCACGTGGGAGACCTGGATGGAGTCCTGGGCTCCTGGCTTTGGCCTGGCTCATCCTGGCCAATGAGGGAAGTGAACCAGCAATGGAGAATATCTCTCTCTCTCTCTCTCTCTCTCTCTCTGCCTCTCCCTCACTCTGTAACTCTGCCTTTCACGTAATAATAAAAAGAATGTCTAAGAACTGTACAGTGTTGCACAGATAAGTTCCCGGGTGGAGAGCCGAGTAGGGAAGGGCATCTTTCATCCACAGTACAAGGGGTCTTCAACAGCTCTGTGGGAAATGCATATTCTGAAAAACTACACAAGGACTTCAGAAAGCTTTTTGCACAAAAATAAATTTATATTTATATAAATTTATATTCTATGCAAATATTTTATATATTTTATATTTTAAGTTTATAGAAATAAAATAATGCATAAATATAATATATAAATTTATATTTTATCTAAACATATTCTATAAATATAATATACAAATAGAAATATATAGATTTTTTCTCCATGCGTTTTCTGAGTCACCCTCCTAGGGCTCCCGTGAGGAAGTGGAGCAGAGGGCTCACCGGTGAATCACCTGGCTGAATTTAACAGAGCTCTCAAGTCTTGCAGGCTCGGAAAGTGTTTCTTTAACACACTGAGCGTGCAGAGCAGCCTCTCCAGATGAGACGTGAGCCACGATTTGTTCCTTTCAAGGAAGGCGGCTATATCTGTCACATGAACCACTGTAACCTTATTCGTCCATCCAAGGGTGTCGTTTGAGTGTCTATTATATGCTGGGCTGTGAAACGGGTGTAAGATCAGGCAGTGCTAGAGTCCTCCAGGGACGGGGCACACATCCCTTTCTGCTGGCATTGCTAAGCTGCCAGCCTGGGATTCCTGGGCTGGTGGGGGAATTAAGGTGCCTGTGTCCAGAAACAAAGTGAGATGCACACGCCGAGAAAGGTGGAGGCAACTTGTGTTGTGCACTGCACGCAGAGAGATCGTGTTGGCCGTGAGCACGGTTGGGGGGCAGTCCCTGGGTTCTCGAGGCTCGGACTCTCTCCCCACCCTCTAAATGAGCCCACGATCCTCCCCAGTTACCTAACGCGGTGAGTCCTTCCTGCTCCAACTGGTTTTAGTCGGCTGTCTGTCACTTGTAACCGGCAGAGTCTAGACCTGAATTCCTAGCCTGGGACAAATGTGAAGTTACTTAGAAAGCTGGTGAGTATGATTCGTGGACCTGGACAGAGAAGACAAAAGAGGCAAGCTAGGCCAGAAGATTTTTAAGGCTAATTGTTTGCAGAATCTGAGAAAAGGGACGCAAGAGCGGCATTTTCCCCGTCCATGACGAACAAGGTTGGAAGTTCTGTGTACCAGGCTTTTAAATGCCCAACTGCAGACTCCACCAAGACCAGTCTGGTGCCTCGGCTTCCAGCCGCAGCGGGGCTGACCGCGTCCTGGTGCCCAGGCCTCTCCCAGCTGCACACAGGCGGCCTTGACTGGTCCAGCCCGCACCTGCATGGGTGGGCCCCTCGATCCCGCTGGGTGACCCAGTGCTCACCATGGAGCTCGAGTCTCACCCACAGGATGATCTCTCAGGCCTCCCGTGTCCCACTAGCCGCACTCTGCCGAAGGGCTAGTCCCGACTTACTCTGCTGGTGCACTGCCTGCTCCCTTACGGACTATGGATTTGCTCTTTCTCTCATGCCCCTGGCCAGCATCCAGCATCCTGCGGCCCATAGCCCTGAATTTTGCTCATTCGGAATTCCTATTTTCCTGCCGTGCTTATTATAGCAGTTTCATGAGGCTCCATGAATGACCTCATAGTCTTTCAAGTTCTGAACAAGAGACAGACTGATAGAGAACATAGTACCAATTTTACTGATCTGCAAACATTTTTATTCATTTATTTTCATTTTATTTGAAAGGCAGAGAGAGAAACAGGGAGATGGACACACATCTATCTTCCATCTGCTGGTTCGCTGACGAAATATTGACAGTAACAAGGGGTGGGCTGTTCCAGGTTGAAAACAGGAGCCTAGAACTCCATCCAGGTCTCCCATGTGGGTGACAGGGACCCAAGTACGTGGGCCATCATCCATTACCTTTCCAGGGTGTGCATTTTCATTATGAGGAAGATGGATCAGAAACAGAGGCCAGGATTCAAACCCAGGCACTCCAGCCTGGGATGCAGGAGTCCCAGACAGAACTTAACTGCTGGGGCTGGCACTGTGGTACACTGGGTAAAGCTGCTGCCTGAAGTGCTGGCATCCCATATGGACACCAGTTCAAATCCTGGCTTCTCCACTTCTGATCCAGCTCCCCAGTAATGTACCTGGGCAAGCAGTGGAAGAAGCTCCTGGCTCCTGGCTTCGGATCAGCCCAGCTCTGGCCATTTTGGCTATTTGGGGAGCGAACCAGTGGCTGGAAGAGCCCTCTCTTTCTCTCTCTATCTCTGTCTCTCTCTGTGTCTCTGTCTCTATTTCTCTCTAACTCTGTCTTTCAAATAAATAAAGTAAATCTTTAAAAAAATAAAATAAAATGAGCTTAACCACTGCACCAAACATCTACCCTTCAACTTTATAACTCGTTAGCAGTGATATGGGAGTAAGCGGCCTGTTGGACGGCTCACACACTTGCTAATAATCCTCACTCTGGAATTCAACTAGCCATTCAGCAGATATGGAGCCATGGCACGCTGCCCAGGTGCTGTGCCCTGGTGATGGTCCAAAGGCTTGGGCTGGGAGGAGGCTGCCAGCACCATGTCCACATCATCCAGTCCCCAGGGACAACTGTTGCCTGTGAACTTAGCTGGGTACCCCCAGAAGCACGTACTGAGACGATGACTCAAGTGCCAGTTGTTCATTTGGGAGACAAAGACACCAGTAGGAGGGGCAGCAAGACAGTACAGGAAAGGCAGCCAAATAAAAGAGGCATAAGTGTCACCCAGCCAGTTACCATGGGGACAACTAGAGCTCAATCCTGATGGGGAACCCTGGGAGCCAGCAAAGGGTCACACCCAGGGATCCCGCCCAAGACACCAACCTCTGATGAAGGATACCAGGTGGGGGGAGGGGGAAAGGACAATAACTCTTGCATTCCTTGCAGCTTCCCACCCAGGTGAGCAAAGTGGACTTCAGTGGCCAGAGAACAGCCCTTAGGTGGAGTCGCGGGGACCAGCAGGTGGAAGCCGGGCCGGTGTGCAAAGAGGGGCTGTGAACAGAAAACCAGGGGAGTTGGTCAGCTTCTTGATTCTGTCTCTGACCCCAAGGAGACGAACCTGAATGGCGAGCCGCTCTGCTTCTTGCTCAAGAGTGCCCGTGACTCAAGCTCACACCACCTCCTCCTGTACCAGCGACTGAAGCAGCGACAGGACAGGACAGCCAGGACCTGACCTGGGCTCGACTGGCCACCCTGACGGCAACAGTTGGGAGCCCGTGGGGAGCAGGGTCACTGGCTGTTATCAGAGGACCTCCCCCCAGAACAAGAAGCTGCCCCAGTCAAGGAACCCAGGAGGAAGGCAGAGGTGCGGCACATCCCGTAACCAGCGTGAAGCAGAAAGACACACGCCTGGAGCAACAGTAATAAAGAACAGATTCTGATCAGCCATACAAGAGGGAAGATTGAGTCATCTCCTATTCTCTTTATAGATGACGGCACGACGGAACTGGTGTCAAGTGAGGAAGTAGCCAGAGCGAACAGATGTGAAGTCCTGGAGAGTATATAAGAGCACAATGAGCACTTAACAAAAATTTAAGCTTTCATCTTTTCTCTTAAAAATATATTTATCTGAAAGGCAGAGAGAGGCAGAGACAGTGATCTTCCATGTACCGTTTCATTCTCCAAACGCCCACAACCGCAGGGCTGGGCCAGGAGAAAGCCAAGAGCCTGGAACTCCACATGGGTAGCAGGGACCTGGCACTTGAACTATCACCTGGCACCGCCCACAGCGCATAGTAGCAGGAAACTGGATCAGGAACCACGACTCAGATCCAGGCCCTCTGATAGGGGGTGGGAACGGTCCTAGGAATGCCTCATCTGCTGCACCATCACCCCCGCCCCATCCTCTTTCGTGTAGGACACAGTGGCTGGGCGAGGCAGCCTTCCCAGTTCTGTTCAGAGACACCAGTCGCCTTGGCATTCAGGGACTGTCTAGTTCTTATCCATGGAGCCACGTCCCTTTCTCCCTAGCGGGTGCGCTCGGAGTCTCCACTGTTCCCTGCAACCTGAGCATCTCTGGAGTGGCCTGCCCTCAGATACGTCGGCACAGCTGGTTTGTGCCTGAACCCTAGAGGTTGGCAGGGATCAAAGATGTGCCTTGGGGACAATCCCCGGAGATTCCGCATCCCCAGGGTGGATCCGCAGGGAAGGGGTGTTGTCTAACCACCGTCTGGGAAGGACTGCCCCCAGCTCATCGGTCCACACACCCGGGCTCCGAGGCACTGTCGGCACTCTGCCCGGATCCCTCTGCCCCGTGCTGCGACGAAGCGGGGCCACCAGGCCGCTGGCATGTGAATAAAGAACTCAACATTTCCCTTCTTCTTTATTTCAACTCAAACAGCTGCAGATGGCCAGCAGCTACCATCCTGGACATCGCAGTTCCAGAACCTCCGTTGAAGCAAGCCAAGGTTAGGTTTTGCCTGAGACCGTGTCCTGGCTCACATCTTCCCCTTTTTTCTATCCTTTGTCAGTGTCTCCTGAGAGCACTGGAACCCCTGTCTCAGACTGGGCTTCTGTGGAACCCACCTGAGACTTTATGTTGCAATGATTCTATAGTAAATTACAGAAGGCGTGGGCCCTGAACCACGATTACACATCAAAACTCAATCCCAGTCAGGATGCTTTTAGCAGAAGGTATAAAAGAACCCTAGCTTATCTGGCCTGAACACCAGGGACATTTATTACCTGTACCTGGAAGGCCAGGGCAGGGACAGCCGTAGGACAGTGTAATTCAGTGGCTCGGTGACATCTTCAAGGACTAAGTCCTTTCCCTCTTGCCACTGCGTCCCTTCGCTGGGCAGGCTTCCTTCTAGGGCTGGATGCCCACTCACCGTCCCGAGGTGGCTGCCCCCACTGCCAGTCTTCACTTCTAGATACAGCCATGTCCAGAAGGCGATCTTGCCTCCTGGGTCTCCCGTCAGGAGCCAGGAGTCTTCCCCAGCAGCTCCTGCAGACATCTCAGCTTCACTGGCTACACGTGTAAACCCAAGCCTGCCAAGGGAAATGGGAAAACTCTGACGGCCCCTGGGTCGGTGGCCAGCCCTCCAAAGAACACGGCCAAGGGGGAAACAACGGGTCTGTGTGTGGGGGCTGGGAGCTGGCTGAAATGAACGTTAGAAAGATAATCACAGTATCGACCATAGGTCTCTATCTGCCAACTTCTCCTGCTGTGTTTTCTCTGGACCACCTACCCAGAAAACCAGCTAGAGGGCAAGTTCATAAGGCATTGTCTGTTCGGAAGGCATTTCAGAAAGTCCATGGGAAACCCCACTGAAAGAAGTTTTGGAAGTGGGTGTGCAGCCCAGCAGTTAAGGCGCCCACGTCCCACATCAGAAAACCTGCGTTTAATTCCCCACTCAAGCTCCTGACTCCAGCTTCCTGCAAACGCAGACCCTGGGAGTCAGCAGTGATGGCTCAAGTGATGGGGCTCTTGCCACCCACGTGGGAGACCTGGGTTGAGTTCCTGGCTCCCAGTTTTGGCCCCAGCCCAGTCCTGATTGGTGGGGGCAAATGGGCAGTAAACCGGCATTTGGGAGTGTGTGCTCTCTGTCTGTCTCTCAAATAAAGAAATTTTAAAAGATTGGGGCCGAGTATTTTACATAGCAGATAAGATGCTCTTCGGGGGCCAGCGCTGTGGTGGTTGGGCTAAGCCTCTGCCTGTGGTACCAGCAGGCATCCCATACGGGTGCTGGTTCAAGTCCCGGCTGCTCCTCTTCTGATTCCGCTCTCTGCTGTGGTCTGGGAAAGCAGTATAAGATAGCCCAAGTGCTTGGGCCCCTGCACCCGTGTGGGAGACCCGGAGGAAGCTCCTGGCTCCTGGCTTTGGATCGGCACAGCTCCAGCCATTGTGGACATCTGGGGAGTGAACCAGCAGATGGAAGACCTCTCCCTCTCTCTGTAACTCTACCTCTTATGTAAAAATTTTAAAAATCTTTCTTAAAAAAAGATTCTCTTTAGGATGCCCACAGCCCATACCAGAGTGCCCGGGTCTGAGTCTCAGCTCCACTTCAGACTCCAGCTTCCTGCTTCATGTGCACCCTGGGAGGCAGACTCGACGTCCCCCGGGCTTGGGTCCTGGCCGCCCCTGTGGGAGATCCAGACTGAATGCCAGCTCCTACTTCCAGCCTAGCCAGGGGCAGCTGTTCCAGACACTTGGGCAGTAAACCAGACGGAAGATCTCCATCTGTTTCTTTCTTCCTTTCAAATAAAACAAAAACTATTTTTAAAGATATTATTTATTTATTTGAAAGGCAGAGTTGGAGAGAGAGCACTCTTCCAGCCATTGGTTCACTCCCCAGACATCCACACTGGCCAGGGCTAGTCTAGGCCAAAACCAACAGCCTGGAACTCCATCCTGGCCTCCCTCAAGGGTGGCAGAAACCCATGAATTTGGAGCATCTTCCGCTGCCTTCCCAGGCACATTGGTAGGGAGCTGGTTCAGAAGTGGAGCAGCCAGGAACCAACCTGCACTCTGACACGGGATGCCGGTTCCCCACTACTTGCCAGGCAGTTAAGAGATTATTTTGGGGGGAAGAATGAAGGGAGAGAAGGAGACTTTTCTGTGGTAGAATCATCCTGGATGCTTCTCTGCCTATTAGAGCTGCAAACCACTAACTTCAGCAGATGACTGAAGAGACCCTGTATCGCCCACCTCCCAGAAGGGACGCAGCCCGGGGCCACGCGGCACACACACGTGTGTGCTCTAACACTCGCAGTGAGGTTATGGCCCCAAGGGCGCCCAGCAGCTGCACGTGAACGTACATTATTAACATGGCTCTCAGCGCCACTGGCTCAGTCCAAGATTCCTGTTTCAGCGCCTCATGAAAAATAAACGAGCGGCATAATGACTCCCGCTTCTTAGAACGATATATTGAAAAGCCACCTGAGACGCAGGCATGAAGTTTGTGGGAAGCGGCATCTGGGACTATTTATTTTTTAATGCAATAAAAGACCTCAGGGGTGGTTTTGGTAACTGGAAAGCAGCTGCCGGGGACGGGAGAGGCTAGCTGCTTATCCTGTGCACTCTCCCCGGGCAGTCTGATCGAGTGAGCGCTCACTCATTAACTAACCCCACTCGCCAGGGGCAGGCAAGCCTGGGCCAGTGCAGACATTATGCCAGAGCAGGGGCTGGTTGCCGGGAAACTGCACGGCAACCGGCTGCGATTTACTGATGGTGAAGAGTTTGACTCTGTTTTTGCCAACCGCCTGTGTAAAAAACACTGCACAGTAAGCTTGGTAACTGCCTCCATTGCTGATGTCCTAGTGATTTTCCACTCGGCTCCCTCCGTCCCCTCCCTAACAAATCACTTGTACCCAAGTCCTTGCCTTGTGCTCTGCTTTTTTAAAAACAAAACAAAACATTTGTTTTGAAGATGTATTTGTTTATTTGAAAGGCAGAGTCACAGAGAGGCAGGGGCAGGGGCAGGGGCAGGGGCAGAGCCAGCGAGCATGGATCCGCTGGTTCACTCCCCCAGTGGCCACACGGCCAAGGCCGAGACAGTCAGGAGCCAGGAGCTTCTTCCAGGTCTCTCGTGGGTGCGGGAGCCCAAGCACTCGGGCATCTGCTGCTTTTCCCAGGCCACAGCAGAGAGCAGCTGGGACCCGAACCGACACCCGTATGGGATGCTGGCATTGCAGGCAGTGACTTAACCCACTGCCACAGCACCAGCCCCTACGCTCTGCTTTCTAGGAAACCCAAAACAAGCCAGGAGACATGAAAGAAACACAGATTTCTGAACGTGTCAGGATAACGCCAGGTCAAAGCGTCACAGATGTAGCCGGCTTCAGCACAAGCGGAGTTCACCTTGAGGGATGGCCACGATCCAGGACGCACGGGAAACTGGCACCGCCCCTCACCCTGGGAAGGAACAGGGACGACGAGAGCTTTGCGGAGGCCGGAGCCGGCCCCGCCACGGCCTTCACCCGTGGTTCACCCGGGACAGCGGATTCACTGCTGCGCTGTTCCTCGTCTCGGGACTCCGCTCGGTGGCACAGCCACAAGTCGTCTGAGTCGCCCTGTAGAGGGCCTGTTTACGTAACTGTAACGGGCCGGGTCGGGCCTGAATCCTCTTCCAGGCTCTTGTCTTATTAGAGATTTCCAAATCCAGGCCCAGACACGCGTGCAGTGTGACAGGCTTTATTTACAAAGTGAGGGAAACACACAGACTCATTAGGTCTCCATTCAGGGAGAACGGGGCCAGGGAAAGGGAATGACCACACCCTGCCGTGTCCGCCCTCACTCCAGTAGAGGCGAGACCTGCACTTCCGGGCTCCCTAGCCTTTTATAGGCTGGGAAAGCCGGAAGTGTTTACGTGTCTCCGCCCCCACGTCGTGGTGAGGGGCGGTACTTCCTGGTCAGGGGTCCCTTGATGGACAGGTGGGTGAACATGGCAACACAGAGCGAAGGAGGTGCAGCTTCCAGCCCATGAACTTAAACTTATCTACTCTTTACCACTCAGACAGGGTTGGGCCTGGCCAAAGCCAGGAGCCTGGAGCCCCATCCAGACCTCCCACGCACTTGGGCCTCCTCCACTGCCTTCCCAGGGCCATCAGCAGGGAGCTGTGTCAGAAGCCGAGTAGCCGGCATGCTAACTGGAACTCCCATGGGACCCCAGCATCACCGCTGGCCACCTAACCCGCTGCACCACTCACTGACTCCAGCATCACCGCTGGCCACCTAACCCGCTGCACCACTCACTGACGCCAGCATCACCGCTGTCCACCTAACCCGCTGCACCACTCACTGACCCCAGCATCACCACTGGCCACCAAACCCGCTGCACCACATCCATGATGCCAGCATCACCGCTGGCCACCTAACCCGCTGCACCACATCCCTGATGCGAGCATCACCGCTGGCCACCTAACCCGCTGCACCACGTCACTGACGCCAGCATCACCGCTGGCTACCTAACCCGCTGCACCACTCACTGACCCCAGCATCACCGCTGGCCACCTAACCCGCTGCACCACTCACTGATGCCAGCATCACCGCTGGCTACCTAACCCGCTGCACCACATCCCTGATGCCAGCATCACCGCTGGCCACCTAACCCGCTGCACCACTCACTGACGCCAGCATCACCGCTGGCCACCTAACCCGCTGCACCACGTCACTGACGCCAGCATCACCGCTGGCCACCTAACCCGCTGCACCACTCACTGACGCCAGCATCACCGCTGGCCACCTAACCCGCTGCACCACTCACTGATGCCAGCATCACCGCTGGCTACCTAACCCGCTGCACCACATCCCTGATGCCAGCATCACCGCTGGCCACCTAACCCGCTGCACCACGTCACTGACGCCAGCATCACCGCTGGCCACCTAACCCGCTGCACCACATCACTGATGCCAGCATCACCGCTGGCCACCTAACCCGCTGCACCACGTCACTGATGCCAGCATCACCGCTGGCCACCTAACCCGCTGCACCACGTCCCTGATGCCAGCATCACCGCTGGCCACCTAACCCGCTGCACCACGTCACTGACGCCAGCATCACCGCTGGCTACCTAACCCGCTGCACCACTCACTGACGCCGCTGACCCCAGCATCACCGCTGGCCACCTAACCCGCTGCACCACATCCCTGATGCCAGCATCACCGCTGGCCACCTAACCCGCTGCACCACGTCACTGACGCCAGCATCACCGCTGGCCACCTAACCCGCTGCACCACGTCACTGATGCCAGCATCACCGCTGGCTACCTAACCCGCTGCACCACTCACTGATGCCAGCATCACCGCTGGCCACCTAACCCGCTGCACCACGTCACTGACGCCAGCATCACCGCTGGCCACCTAACCCGCTGCACCACTCACTGACCCCAGCATCACCGCTGGCCACCTAACCCGCTGCACCACTCACTGACCCCAGCATCACCGCTGGCCACCTAACCCGCTGCACCACTCACTGATGCCAGCATCACCGCTGGCTACCTAACCCGCTGCACCACATCCCTGATGCCAGCATCACCGCTGGCCACCTAACCCGCTGCACCACGTCACTGACGCCAGCATCACCGCTGGCTACCTAACCCGCTGCACCACTCACTGACGCCAGCATCACCGCTGGCCACCTAACCCGCTGCACCACTCACTGACCCCAGCATCACCGCTGGCCACCTAACCCGCTGCACCACTCACTGACCCCAGCATCACCGCTGGCCACCTAACCCGCTGCACCACTCACTGACCCCAGCATCACCGCTGGCCACCTAACCCGCTGCACCACTCACTGACCCCAGCATCACCGCTGGCCACCTAACCCGCTGCACCACTCACTGACCCCAGCATCACCGCTGGCCACCTAACCCGCTGCACCACATCCCTGATGCCAGCATCACCGCTGGCTACCTAACCCGCTGCACCACTCACTGACCCCAGCATCACCGCTGGCCACCTAACCCGCTGCACCACGTCACTGACGCCAACATCACCGCTGGCTACCTAACCCGCTGCACCACGTCACTGACGCCAACATCACCGCTGGCTACCTAACCCGCTGCACCACGTCACTGACGCCAACATCACCGCTGGCTACCTAACCCCCTGCACCACATCACTGTTTATTTTGTTTATTTTGCTGTAAAATATTTTGCAATCCCCGCATCTTTTTGTCATAATACATATTTTCCATAAACTTTTTGAAGACCCTTCATATACTATATATTGATTTAAAATACATTTTATTTTTTTTAAAGATCAATCAATTTATTTGAAAGAGTTCCAAAGAGAGAGGAACACACACACACACACACACACACACAGAGCTTCCATTCTCTGGTTCACTCCCCAGATGCTGCAATGGCCAGGGCTGAGCCAGGCTGAAGCCAGGAGCTTCATCCAGGCCTCCCAGGTGGGTGTTTCCCACCTGGCTTGGCAGTGATTTGACGTGAGGAACATTTTGTGGTTTAGATGAGCACAAGCCGACGGTGAACCTCGACTGTTAATCGGGCTCAGGAGAACGGGACTCCGTGGTCTGCTTTGATTCTGCACTCACCGCACTCACCCGCACTCACCCGGATTACCTGGGCCGCACTCTGGGTATAAGGACTGAGCTGGGACATTGGCAGCAGGTGTGCAGGCCCCTGTCCTGGGTGCCCGCTCCCCTCAGCCTGAGTGTTGGCTGCCAACACTCCTGAGAATGGCCCTGTCCCTCTGTGGGCCACTTCCCTCCGGAGGGTTACCCCTGACTGCCCACACCTGCAGAATTGAGGACTGAGACAGAGCGTGAGAGCCTGCACCCTGCCCTCACGCTGGGGCAGTCTGTGGGACCCGGGGGCTGGGGCTGGGGCTGGGGCTGGGGCGGGCTCCCGCTGGCACCCGTCTCAGCTCTGCTCCTACCTCCGCCTGCTTCCCTCCCTCCCCTACAGGTTTCCTCTGAGACCACATCCCCATCTCAGACTCTGGACAGCGAGGGCTCTCGGAGTCATATCACTTAAGGAGAGATGAAGGAACGGAAATATTTAGTCTAAGGGGGAAAAAAAAGATTTGAGCAAATATCATAAACAACTGCCTTCAAGTATTTTTAAAAATTAGAAATTGAATGAAAGCAGAATTCGGCTCAGTATCAGAGAGACCTTTACACCACAGGTATGGAGTGCCTTCGCCCTGTAATCGGCGACCTGCCCTGGAGATGCTCACCTGGATTCCAGAGGCCACACCCAGCCAGCCCTACTTGGTATTGCTCCAAATGGCCACAAGATGGCAGAAGCAGAGATTTGTTGTTCTCTCTGGACTAAAGATTCCATAGACAATTCTAGTTCTTTCCACAGATTTGATTCAAATCTTGAGCTGTTATAGTAGATGTTCTATCATTAGAAGCCCTCATAGAGTTGTGACACACAAAACTTGAAAAGTAAAAACATTTTCCTCCAGCCGCTTATTGGGCTGTTGGAAAGAACGGGATTTCAGAGGGAGAGTAAGTCAGAGCGAACACGCTGCTTCCGTCTGGTCATGGTGATGGAGGCTGCCTGGGCTGTCGCGGAGTTTGGAGGCCCCCTGCGCTGGAGGCAGACGAGCTGGCTGGGGGCTTGTCTGGTCGCTTCCCTGTGACCTTGAGCAAGTCACTCTTGCCTTACTGAGGTTCCGTTTCCTGGCCTGCAAATGAGATGAGGGAGGGCGACTCCCGCTCCCTTACTCTTCCTGTTCCTTCCTCACGGAGGGGAATGTTTGCATCCTAGGCACTTGCCATCATCTTCTTTAACAGGCGTGGGCCCGGTGCCAGAGACCCAGGTGCACACAGAAAGAGGCCAGGCAGGCGAACACCCATTGTCGGAGATAACGGTGAAGTGCAGATTCCGCCCAAATGCATACTTTAAACAGTGCTGCAGGGCCAAACAACCCGCAGCTGTGGCTGCTCTAAGGCCAGCAGACTACCAGCTCATGGCGTCTGTCACTAGAAACAAGCCAGCAAGACCTGCGACTCTGTCCTCTGAGCAGGTGCCCCCTGGAACCGCGTGATCTGTGCTTGAACAGAGGGAGGGGAGAGGAGGACCCACCCACTGCAACAGTGACTGGAGGTTAAACAGTACCCTACTCAAACAGTACCCTACTCCAACAGGACCCTACTCCAACAGGACCCTACTCCAACAGGACCCTACTCAAACAGTACCTACTCCAACGGTACCCTACTCCAACGGTGCCCTACTCAAACAGGACCCTGCTCAAACAGGACCCCTACTCCAACGGTACCCTACTCAAACAGTACCTATTCCAACAGTACCCTACTCAAACAGTACCTACTCAAACAGTACCCTACTCCAACGGTACCCTACTCAAACAGGACCCTACTCAAACAGGACCCTACTCCAATGGTACCCTACTCAAACAGTACCCTACTCAAACAATACCCTACTACAACGGTACCCTACTCAAACAGGACCCTACTCAAAAAGTACCCTACTCCAACAGTACCCTACTCAAACAGGACCCTACTCAAACAGAACCCTACTCAAACTGTACCCTACTCAAACAGGACCCTACTCAAACAGGAACCTACTCTAACGGTACCTTACTCCCACGGTACCCTACTCAAACAGGACCCCACTCAAACAGGACCCCACTCAAATGGTACCCTACTCAAACAGGACCTTACTCAAACAGTACCCTACTCTAACGGTCCCCTACTCAAACGGTACCCTACTCAAACAGGACCCTACTCAAACAGTACCCTACTCAAACTGTACCCTACTCAAACAGGACCCTACTCAAACAGGACCCTACTCAAATGGTACCCTACTCTAGCCCCATGTGGCTGCGGTGGGGAATTGTCTTGGGCCAACTCCACGAAAACTGCTACGGAGTCACAGCTGCTGGCTCAGACAAAAGAAAGGGGAGAGTGTGCATCAAAGGATCAATTTTCTGATGAATCAGTGAGCGATCCCGCGTGGCCCTGATCAGCTCGGGTTATGGCTGCCCTTTCTTTAGAACACGTCGTTTGGTGATCTGCAACCTGACCATCTCTTCCCTGGCTTCCCCCCAAGCTTTCCTGACCTGTATGCAAATACATACACACACATACTACACACACACACACACACACACACGCACAAAAACAAATACATGTCACGCACCAGAAGGTCCTGAGAGGGCCTGGTGCCTTCCTGAACAAGACCGGAAACAGAGGAAGATGTGAGAAGGTAACAGCCTGGGAGAAGAATTTAGCTCTTGGGGCCTGTGCTGTGGCGTAGTAGGCTAAGTCTCTGCCTGTGGCACAGGCATCCCATATGGGTACCATTTCATGTCCTGGCTGCTCCTCTTCTGATCCAGCTCTCTGCTGTGGCCTGAGAAAGCAGTAGAAGATGGCCCAAGTGCTTGGTCCCATGCACCCATGTGCTAGACCGGTAAGAAGCTCCAGGCCTTGGATCGGCCCAGCCCTGGCTACTGTGGCCTCTTGGGGAGTGAACCAGCAGATAGAAGATCTTTCTGTCTCTCCCTTTCTAAGTCTGCCTCTCAAATAAATGAATACAATCTTTTAAAAAATAATTTTGCTCTCTGTGCCTCCAGAGAGTCAAGAAGACCTCAAGCTAACACATTCGAGGATCGCAGAGGAACTCCCCAGTGAGGCAGATTCCTGGGGGAGGTAAAGGGTGGGCAGTGACACTGGTGGTTACTAGCGCCAAGGGGATAGGAAGGGCTACCAATGAATGCTTCCCCTTGCAGTCCAATGGGTGTTGTCCCGAAGGGCATCGGTCACACTGCCAAGGCCAAGCATCACACTATGCAGGCTCCCAGTGACGTCAGGGAAGAGGACTGTGTTTGACTTAAAAAGGGGAGGGGGGGTGGCGCTGTGGCATAGTGGGTAAAGCCGCCGCCTGCAGTGCTGGCATTCCATAAGGGTGCTGGTTCGAGTCCCAGCTGCTCCAAGTCCAATCCAGCTCTGCTGTGGCCTGGGGAGCCAGAAGACGTCCCCAGTCCTTGGGCCCCTGCACCCGCATGGAAGGCCTGGAAGAAGCTCCTGGCTTTGGTTCAGCTCAGCTTCTGCCATTGCAGCCAACTGGGGAGTGAACCAGCGGATGGAAGCAAGACCTCTCTCTCTCTCTCTCTCTCTCTCTCTCTCTGCCTCTCCTTCTCTCTCTATGTAACTCTGACTTTCAAATAAATCAATCTTTTTTTTAAAAAAGGGGGGGGATTATTGGAAAGCTCCTGGGGCGGGGGCGGAGGGAGAGTATGAATCAGGAGTGCTGAAGAACTCGAGCTGAGCGCCGGGCGTCCACGGCTGTGTTCCCACTGGTGTGCAGCACGCTGCTCCAGGGTGCCTGGGCCAGACGATCTCCCAGGTCCCTGACTTGGCTCAGAGCCCCTAGAAGCACAGATTCTGGTGCAAGTAGTGTTCTGCGGGGTGCAATCCGGAGAAACGTCTACGGGAGAGAGGAAAGCGGGAGGGCTCCGGAGGCAGAGCTCGCGAGCCTCACCTCCGGCTGATCCATGGTGGGTTCTGGAGAGGGCACGGCATGGTGAGGCCAGGCCACCTGGAGGCAGCTGCTCCTGCATTCTGGGGGCAAGGGAACCCAACAGGCGGCAGAGCTGCCATTCACAGCAGCTGAGGGAGGAGGTCCTGCCCGCGGAGGAGATCCAGCCAGAGCACCGACTGCAGCCACTGTCTGCCTTTTGAGTAAGGCATCCGACCAAGAGCAACCAGCCAATGAGAGAGCAGGCTGCCTCTAGAGGAGAGCAACAGCGGAGGGGTGGGCGGCTTTGCCCAGTCGCGACCAGAGCAGCCATCTAAATGACTTCTACTGAAACGCCCTCCTCACCGGGGTGCACAACCGGCCACGTGTTGGCTTTCGTCCCCAGTGACAAGAATATTTGCTCCCCAGGCACCTACACAGTCTTCCTTAGTGGATTTAGTCTGGGTCATAACTTCAAATACATACAGGGAGGCTGGCATCATAGCACAGCAGGTTAAGCTGCTGCTTACAACACGGATATCCTGTAGCAGAGCACCAGGTCGAGACCCAGCTGCTCCTCTTCCAGTTCAGCTTCTTGCTAATGTGCGTGGGAAAGCAGCAGAAGACGGCCCAAGAGGATGGGCCCCTGCCGTCCACGTGGGAGACCTGGAAGAAGCTCCTGGCTCCTGGCTTCAGCCTGGCTCAGCCTTAGCCATTGTGGTCATTTGGAGAGTGAACCAGGGGACGGAAGATCTCTCTCACTCTCTCACTATTTCTCTCTCTCTCTCTCTCTCTCTCTCACTGTCTCTCTCTCTGACTCTCCTCTCTTTCAAATAAAGAAATCAATCTGTTAGAAAAATTACAGCTGCCTACTGAAAGAGGGGAACTGGTAATGTGAATTGTCAGACAGTAGAGAGTGGGGACCTCTCCAGTTTAGCATGTACTTGACGCTCCCTAATGTGCAGCAGAATTGGAACTGCTGGCCCAGCCTTTCTCCCAATGATGTTTCTCCCTCCCTGTAACTGTGACTTTCAAATAAATAAATAAATATCTCTTTTTTTAAGATTTATTTTATTTATTTGAAAGGCAGAGTTACGGAGAGAGAGAGGGAGAGAGAGAGAGATCTTCCATTCACTGGTTCACTCTCCAAAGGGCTGAAACAATCAGGGTGGGCCAGGCCAAAGCCAGGAGCCAGAAGCTTCTTCCAGGTCTCCCACACGGGTGCAGGAGCTCAAATGCTTGGGCCCTGCTCTGCTGCTCTCCCATGTGCATCAGCAGGGAGCTGGATTGGAAATGGAGCAGCTGGGACATGAACCAGTGCCCATATGGGGATGCTGGCATCACAGGCTGTGGCTTTACCTGTTCTGTGACAATGCTGGCCCCAGTGCCTTACATTTGTATAGCATTTGATAGTTCACAAAATTATAGTTTCAGGCCGGCGCCGCAGCTCACTTGGCTAATCCTCCACCTGCGGCGCCGGCACACCGGGGTCTAGTCCCGGTCGGGGCACCGGATTCTGTCCCGGTTGCCCCTCTTCCAGGCCAGCTCTCTGCTGTGGCCAGGGAGTGCAGTGGAGGATGGCCCAAGTGCTTGGGTCCTGCACCCCATGGGAGACCAGGAGGAAGCACCTGGCTCCTGGCTTCGGATCAGTGCGGTGCGCCGGCCGCAGCAGCCATTGGGGGGTGAACCAACAGTAAAGGAAGACCTTTCTCTCTCTGTCTCTCTCTCTCTCTCTCACTGTCCACTCTGCCTGTCAAAAAAATTATAGTTTCAAATATTTATCTTCTATGAGCTTTGCAACAACTCTGGAGGTTGAAAGGCAAGGTATTATTATCCTGATTTGAACAAGAGCAACCTGCCCAGATTACACAGGAACGAGGGAGTGGGAGGAATTCCCAGGTCACACTTCTGAGTCACAAGCAAGAGTTGTTTCCATAAAACATCACAATACAATTATGCAATTCATCAAGTGGGTAATGAGTGACTCCTGCCTCACCAGCTGAGGGACACACTCCAGGGTGCCTCTGGTTAGCCTGCCGCGCCACAACGCCAGTCCCTCAGCTTGTTCTTTTTTTTTTTCCAAAGAATTTTCTTTAAAAACATTTTAAAATTTGTTTTATTTATTTGAGGGGGGAGGGGAGAGGGAGAGAGAGAGAGAGAGGGAGGGAGGGAGGGAGAAGGAGAGGGAGAGGGAGAGAGGGAGAGCACTCCCAGCTGCTGGCTCACTTCCCAAATGCCCATAACAGCAGGGCTGGGCCATGCGAGAGCCAGGAGCTGGGGACTGAGTCCAGGTCTCTCCCTGTGGGTGGCAGGGACACAACCACTTGAGCTGCCTCCCAAGGTGTGCTCTAGCAGAAGCTGGCATCGGGAGTGGTGTTAGGACTCTAACCCATACACTCCAACATAGTGCAGGAGACGGCCCAAGCGCTGGGGCCCCTGTACCCACATGGGAGATCCAGAAGAAGCTCCTGACTCCCAGCTGTGGATCGGCCCAGCTCCAACCCTGTGACCATTTGGGGAATGAAGCAGTGGACAGAAGACTTCTCTCTCTCTGCCTGTGCCTCTCTGTAACTCTGCCTTTCAAATAAATAAATATCTTTTCTTTAAGTGTTTAAGGAAATGGAAATGCCTGTTATCTCGTCTGATTAAAAAAACAAACAAACACTTATGAACTTGCACCTGATCTTGCTTCTTCTGTCCTTACACTTCCTCCCTCGTCTCTGGAGCATTTTCAAGGAAACAGTGGGAATCATATAATGTTATCTTTAAATAATTCAGTATGGGGCAGGTGTTTGGCCCAGCAGTTAAGATGTTGTTGTGAACATTTCGGGAATGAGCCAGTGCTCCCTCTCTCAAATTTAAAATAAATAAATAATTCAGTATATGTCTTTAGCAGACAAAGACTGTTTCCTTTCCTTTTCTTTTAAGATTAATTTATTTATTTGAAAGGCAGAGTTACAGAGAGGCAGAAGCAGAGAGAGAGAGATCCTCTATCTGGTGGTCCACTCCCCAGATGGCTGCAACAGCCAGAGCTGCGGCCAATCCAAAGCCAGGAGCCAGGAGCCAGGAGCCAGGAGCCAGGAGCCAGGAGCCAGGAGCTTCCTCCAGATCTCCCATGTGGGTGCAGGGACCCAAGGACTTGGGCCATCTTCTACCGTTTCCCAGGCTATAGCAGAGAGCTGGATTGGAAGTGGAGCAGCCAGGACTCGAACCTGCACCCTTATGGGATGCCTGCACTGCAGGCGGTAGCTGCTTTACCCACTACGCCATAGCGACGGCCCCAAGACTGTTTCCAAAAACAATCAAAAGTGGGTGTTTGGGATAATGGTTAAGAAATTGGTTGGGATGCCTGTACCTCATGTTGGAGTATTTAGATTTGAGTCCTGGCTCTGTTTCTGATCCCCAGCTTCCTGTTAATGGGTACTCTAGGAGGCAGTAGCTCAAGTCTTTGGATCTCTGCCTCCCATGTGGGAGACCCAGAGAGAGTTTCTCACTCCTGCCTTCAGCCTGGCTTTTAGCCCCAGTTGTTGTGGGCATTTGGGGAGTGAACCAGTGGATGGAAGATCTCTCTCTCTCTCTTTCTCTCTCTGTTTCTCTGCCTTTCCAAAGCAAAACAAAACAAAAATTAAAAAGTGACGTGAGCACAGTATCATTATGACACTGACAAAATTACTAATTCTCAATATTAATTCCTTAATATCAGCTTTATCCAGCCTATAGTTAAAACTCCATTGCCTCGGCCGGCGCCACAGCTCAGTAGGCTAATCCTCTGCCTTGCGGCGCTGGCACACCAGGTTCTAGTTCCGGTTGGGGCGCCGGATTCTGTCCCGGTTGCCCCTCTTCCAGGCCAGCTCTCTGCTGTGGCCCGGGAGTGCAGTGGAGGATGGCCCAAGTGCTTGGGCCCTGCACCCCATGGGAGACCAGGAGAAGCACCTGGCTCCTGCCATCGGATCAGCGCGGTGCGCCAGCGGCAGCCCGCCGGCCGCGGCGGCCATTGGAGGGTGAACCAACGGCAAAGGAAGACCTTTCTCTCTGTCTCTCTCTCTCTGTCCACTCTGCCTGTCAAAACAAACAAACAAACAAACAAACAAACAAAAACCTCCATTGCCTCAAAATTGTAGTGCTAGAAGCCGGAGCTGTGGCATGGTGGGCTAAGCCACCCCCTGCACTGCCAGCATCCCATATGAGTGCTGGGTCAAGCCCTGGCTGCTCCACCTCTGATCCAGCTCTCTGCTAATGCACCTGGGAAAGTAGCAGAAGATGGCCTACGTGCTTGGGCCTGTAGACTCACGTGGGAGACCCGAAAGAAGTTCCTGGTTTCAGTCTGGCCCAGCCCTGGCTGTTGCGGCCATTTGGGGAGTGAACCAATGGATAGAAGACCTCTATCCCTCTCTCTCTAACTACGCCACTCAAATAAATAAATTTTTTTTAAATGCAGTTTTATAATTGGTCAAATCAGGATGCATACACTGTATTTGGTTATGTCTCTTACATCTCTTGTAGTTTATTAATGTTTTACCTTATTGAAGAAGCCCTGGCATTTGTCCTACAAGATGTCCCACACTCTGGGAAAGCCAACTGCATTTCTTCGGTGGTGTTTATCACCTTCTGCTACTGTCTCCTCCCTCCTCACACATTGGTAGTTAGATTTAGAGGCTTGAATAGATTTAAATTAGCCTTTGAGGGGGTGCCAAAGATACTTGAAAGTGTCATGCATATGTTTGATGGCCCCCGCTCAAGGTGCTTATGACGTATGTTTGATATTAGTGGTGTTGAAATTGAACAGTGGGGTCCTTGTCAACCTGATCCATACATCATAACTCTATTCATCAGTTTTTCATCTAATGGTTTGATTGTTACTTAACTGTGTCACCTTGGTAGGGGAGTCTCTAAAACGTATGAAACTCCGCAGTCATTTGTGAGAGGCGGAGAGGCAGATGGGACCAGCTGTGACAAGATGGGTTGTTACATCTTCACTCCTGTTTCTCCAAGGACGGCAGGGGCTGCTCCTCCATGTCCATCTGCTCTCGGCACCCAGGGTGTGGTTTTTCAAAAATGAAAGAAATCGATGAAATATGCAAGACAAGAGAAAAGCTACAATGGTTTTGAACAGCGAGAATCATAGTAATGTCTATTTTTAAAATTGCATCTTTTGTATATTTTGACTGTGTGGTAGTACTGGTATTTGTGTTAGTCAGCTTGGGCTGCTATGATCCAAATTCCATAGACTGGGTGGCTTCTAAACCATGGAAATTGATTTCTTACCGTTCTGACAGCTGGCAAGCCTGAGGTCAAGGTGCTGGTGAATGCAGTGTGTGGGGCGGTCCTGTTTCCTCACAGATAGTAGGTTTCTTTTCTTTTGAAAGATTTTATTTACTTACTTGAGAGGCAGAGTTACAGAGAGAGAGAGGGAGGGAGGGATGGAGAGAAAGGTCTTCCATCTGCTGGTTCACTCCCCAAATGGCCATGACGGCCAGAGCTGAGCCAATCTGAAGCCAGGAGCCAGGAGCTTCTTCCGGGTCTCCCATGTGGGTGCAGGGGCCCAAGCACTGGGGTCATCTTCCATTGCTTTCCCAGACCTTTAGCCTGGAGCTGGATCTGCAGTGGAGCAGCCGGGACTCGAACTTACACCCATATGCGATGCCGGCGCTGCGGGTGGAGGCTTAACCTACTAAGCCACAGAGTTGGCCCCAGTATCTACTTTTTTTTTTTTTTTTTTGACAGGCAGAGTGGACAGTGAGAGAGAGAGAGACAGAGAGAAAGGTCTTCCTTTGCCATTGGTTCACCCTCCAATGGCCGCCGCGGCCAGCGCGCTGCAGCTGGTGCACTGCGCTGATCCGATGGCGGGAGCCAGGTGCTTCTCCTGGTCTCCCATGGGGTGCAGGGCCCAAGTACTTGGGCCATCCTCCACTGCACTCCCTGGCCACAGCAGAGAGCTGGCCTGGAAGAGGGGCAACCGGGACAGAATCCGGCGCCCTGACCGGGACTAGAACCCGGTGTGCCAGCGCTGCAAGGCGGAGGATTAGCCTAGTGAGCCGTGGCGCCGGCCCCCAGTATCTACTTTTAAATTATCTAATTAATTAACTTATTTAAAAGACAGAGTGCAAGCTCCCTTCTGCTGGAGTGGCTCACTTCCTAAACACTCGCAACAGCCTGAGAACCCAATCCAGGTCTTCCACATGGATGGCAGCAACTGCTTGGGCCGTGACTGCTCCCTTCCAGTGTGCGCATGAGCAGGAAGCTGAAATCCGTAGCAGGGCTGGGTACTGAACCCAAGCACTCCAACATAGTATGTGGTATCTAATTGGTATCTTAATCGCTAGGCCAAACACTTGCCTTGTACCTATTTTTTAAGTAACCAAATGCAAACCCAGTTTTCATGTACAAAATCCTGATGAACAGGACCCCAGAGCAGTGATTCTAATCAGGATTGTGTTTATTAATACAAGCTGGCTACTCCTGGCATGCATTGCTCCAGGATGTGCGATGAACTTCGACAACTATTCATTTGGTTTGGTTTGATTTTCTGCCAGTCTTATGACTTGACACATGTCCTACAACAGAGAATGCTATGTTTGGTGTCCAAGGAAGCATTAAACTAAAGGTGCCATTCCCAATTCCAGAATACCAGAGCCAACTTTCTCTTTACCCCAAAGTTATCCATTTCCCGCAGCACACTTTGAACTAAAATCTTAAACAATATTATATAGGGTAGGTCAAAGATCGTGTGGAGAGAATAACCTTACGTGTAGAAGAGGAAGGCAGGGGTCAAGCTGAAAGCAGGCACCGTGTTGGTAGATTTTCTTGTGCAGTGTCTACACTGTATCACTGCCCTAGCAGAGAACTGAAGCTGATTCATTGTCACTTGCTTCTCCAGTGGTTTCCTAGGCTTCTTGGTTATCAGCCACCCTGCCCCCTGGGTACTGAGAGAAAAGAAGCATGTTTTAGGCAGACTGACAATAGGGAAGAATTGTGAAGACAAGAAGCTACCTGCAACCCCAGGTTGGGAGTGCCCTGGAAAGCGATATGCTGCAATACTGACCCTTCCAGCTGGTTGACTTTTGTACTCTGCACTGACTTCTTGTGACGTTCACATGTCAATGACAACTGAATATATGACTGTGGATGACTCAGGGAGAAAGGCAGTCTTGTGTGTAGAGCAGGAAGACATTCGAGGTGCCCACCATGACATTATGAACTTTTTAAAAGCTTATGGGAGGAACAAAGCTTGGGCCTTCGACTTATTTGGTGTGGTAGGTACTGTGTTTTGCCTGCCAGTAAGCATGTCCCTGTTTTGGTGAGAGCACCACACTTTTACTTCTGGGGAACCACTCCTCTCCTACTGCCCATGTTCTTTGGCTGAACCCAGAGGTGGAGAATATGACTCACATTTGGCTGGTCCCAGCCCAGGATTTGCCTAGCTACCTTAATTTGTTAAGGGATTGGAAAGAGAGCCATACTGGTTCAGTGACTGTTGGAAAGGGTCTCCTTCTTGCTGGCCTTGGGCTGCACGGGATGTAGAAGTGAAGCTGGAACTGTCTTGCTACCACAGGAAAGCTGAGCATAAAGCCAATAAGCAGGATAGTTCACTTTTTACAAATTCCAATTTTTTTTTCAAAAGGCTCTCTTTTATTAGTCTGACCTGAAATGGGCATGAGTGCAATAGACTGAAATTTCTAATGCCACTCTTATTTGCACAAAACAGCTCA
This sequence comes from Oryctolagus cuniculus, assembly GCF_964237555.1. Classification (NCBI taxonomy): domain Eukaryota; kingdom Metazoa; phylum Chordata; class Mammalia; order Lagomorpha; family Leporidae; genus Oryctolagus; species Oryctolagus cuniculus. The sequence continues at coordinate 173,551,725 of NC_091435.1, read as the reverse complement.
AAGTACCTACATATTTGTAAGAAAACTGATGCTGTATGAACAAAATGAAAAATCCTGTTATTTGAATAGTTTTATTTTATGAATATTCTAAGTATCTCTTAGGGACATGGAATTGTGGACTGTCTAAAAGAAAATAGGTTGGGGCTGGTCCCGTGGCGCAGTAGGTTAATCCTCCGCCTGTGGCGCCTGCATCCCATATGGCCACCGGTTCAAATTCCGGCTATTCCTCTTCCATTCCAGCTCTCTGCTGTGGCCTGAGAAAGCAGTGGAAGATGGCCCAAGTGCTTGGGCCCCTGTAACCGCATAGGAGACCCAGAAGAAGCTCCTGGCTCCTGGCTTCAGATGGGCTCAGCTCTGGCTGTTGTGGCCATTTGGGGAGTGAACCAGCAGAGTGAAGACCTCTGACTTGCCCATATATCTGACTCGCCCTCTCACTGTCTGTAACTCTGCCTCTCAAATAAATACATAAAATCTTCAAAAAAAAAAAAAAAAAAAGAAAAAAAGAAAAAATAGGTCTTTTCTCAAAACATATACTTTTTTTGGAAAAAAAAAAAACAAGTACAGACAGTAATGTATATAGTTTGGTAAGATGAAGTCACTGATAGCTACCTATAAACAAAACCAGTCTAGAACACAAGTGTGAGAAAGAGTTTTTGGGGCTCTTTCGAAGTTCTGGTCTTTGCATTCCTAATCCTTAGGTGGAGTCGTCAATCTGATTGCTTACATGGGTATTTCCTTTGAATTCCTGACTTGGTTTTCAGTTGTCTACTTGACATCATCACCTAACTAACAGGAATCTCAGACTCAGCTCATCCAAAAACTGCCTTCCTCCAAACCTGCTCCATCTACCCTGCCTTCCAAGTATCAGTTGATGGCAACCTCACCCTTCCAGTTGCTCAGGTCTACTACTTGAGCATTATCTTTAACTTTTCTCTTCTTCTTTCATCTCAAATCCATCCATTCTATAAGCAAATCTTGCTGGCTCTATATTCAAAATGTATTCAGAATCTAACCATTTCTCACTACATCCAAAGCTACCTGATTTATTGTGATAGCCCAACTGAGCTTCCTTCTGTCACTCTTGTTCTCCTAAAATTTATTTACAATACAGCAGCTAAAACAGTCCACTCCCTTTACTAGGAAAACATTCCAAATATACAGCAGAGCTGAACCTTAACAAAGTGATCGCTGCTATATCCACCCCTTGGGTTCTACCTCTAACAGAACAGTCCTTTTAAACACGACAGATGTGAGGACAGCACTGTGGCACCGTGAGCTAAGCCACTGCTTGCGATGCTGGCATGCCATATCAGAGGGCTGGTTTGAGTCCCAGCTCTCTGCCTCTGATGCAGCTCCTTGCTAACGTGATGGCTGGCTCAGGTGCTCGGGCCCTGCACCCATGTGGGAGACCGAGACAGAGTTCCTGCCCTCTGGTTTTGGCTTGACTCATCCCTGACCAATGTGGGCATTTGGGGAGTGAAATAGCAGAAGGTCCCTTTCTCTCACTTTCTCTCCCTCTTTCTGTCACTCTGTCTTTCAAATAAATAAAATAAATCTTAAAAACAAAGTGACAGATGTGCAGCTAGTCTGCTCAAAGCCCAACCACTTAGCCCAAGGAGGAAAAGTCAGTTTCTTATCTGGCCTACCACATCCAGCTTTGTGTGGTCCTCATAACCATTCTTTCCTCCTAGCCATAAATTCTTTTTAAAAAGATTTATTTATTTATTTGAAACGCAGAGAAAGAGAGATCGAGCCTCACTCTCCAGCTGGCCAAGGCAGCTGGGGCTGGACCAGGCCGAAGTCAGGAGGGCAGGAATTCCACCTGGTCTGCTGCACGGGTGGCAGAAGCTCAGACATCTGAGCCACCATCTGCCGCTTCCCAGGCACATTAGCAGGGAGTCGGACGGGAAGCGGAGCAGCCGGGACTCGGATATGGTGCGGGTAGCCCGGGGGTGTTTAACCCGTTGCATCACAGTGCTTGCAGGGCAAGCTCATTCTTGCTTGAGGGCCTTTGCGCTTGAGAGCTCCCTGCTTGGGAAAGGTCTTGCCTTTCATGACTTGCCTCTTTCTTTATATCACCTCTCTAGAGGTCTTCTCTGACTTCTTCAAGTATGACACGCAACAGTATGACCCTAACGTAGCACCACTGTGCTGAGCCACATGAACCTAATGTTGATCTGAGGCCAAGAAGCATCTAGGGGCTGGCGCTGTGGCGCAGGGGTTTAAGGCCCTGGCCTGCAGCGCTGGCTTCCCATGTGGGTGTTGGTTCGAGTCCCGGTTGCTCCCCTTCAGATCCAGCTCTCTGCTATGGCCTGGGAAAGCAGTAGAGGATGGTCCAAGTCCTTGAGTCCCTGCACCCACGTGGGAGACCTGGAAGAAGCTCCTGGCTCCTGGCTTCGGATCAGCGCAGCTCTGGACCTTGCAGTCATTTGGGGAGTGAACCAACGGAATGGAAGACCTCCCTCTCTCTGACTCTACCTCTCTCTGTGACTCTCTTTCAAATAAATAACTCTTTTTAAAAAATCATTCTAAAAAAACATGATTCTTACCCTGTTCCAATAGTCTTTACAGCATAAGCATCTGATGTACTCTCTGTACGCTGTCCATTCAGAAGATCTTCAAAGATAGGGAATATTTCTGTTGCCAACTGCTGTTGTCCTCAGTGTACAGAATAGCATTAGTCCATAGTAGGTCCTTAGGATATATTTCAAGAATGAATTCTGGGGCCAGTTCTGTGGTGCAGTAGGTTAATCATCTACCTGCAGCACCAGCATCCCATATGGCTACCGGTTCTAGTCCTGGCTGCTCCACTTCTGATCCAGCCCCCTGCTAATGGTCTGGGAAAGCAGCAAAAGATGGCCCAAGTGCTTGGGCCCCTGCAGCCACATGGGAGACCAGGAAGTAGCTCCTGGCTCCTGATCGATGAAGCTCTGGCTGTTGCGGCCATTTGGGGAGTGAACCAACAGAAGAAAGACCTTTCTCTGTCTCTCCCTCTCACTGTCTATAACTCTACCTCTCAAATAAATAAATAAAATTTAAAAAAAGAATGAATTCTTGGCAGTGAAGCTAGTGATCTTTTGAAAATGCAAATCTAACCACATCATTCTCACCGATGGCACTGACTTCAGAACAAAGAATCCCTACTCTTTCCTGTGAGACCTTGCAAAACGGACCCATCCTTAGTTCTCTAGACTCCCCTCATGCTCTCTCTGCTTCCAGTCTCTGGGACTTCACCGGTTCCTCTTCAGATCTGTGCTTTCCCCTCCACTTCTGCTTCCAGTTTGCTTTGAAGCACTTTGTAATCTTGGCTAGAAGCATCTTCTCACAGAGGCTATTTTCTTTCTTTCTTTTTTTTTTTTATTTATTTGAAAGAGTAATGGAGAGGGAGAGACAGAGTGATATCCCATACACTGGTTTACTCCCCAGATGGCTGCAAGGGCTAGGGCTGGGCCAAGCTGAAGCCAGGAGCCAGGAGCTTCCTCCAGGTCTCCACAGGGGTGCAGGGGCCATCTTCTGCTGCTTTCCCATGTGCATTAGCAGGGAGCTGGATTGCACGTGTAGCAGCCTGGACTCAAACTGGTGCTCCAACATGGGATGTGAGCATTACCAGTAGGGGGTCAAGCTGTCGTGCAACAATGCCGGCTCTGACATTATACCGTCAAAACAAGTGGGTATTTTTCCCCTTTTTTGTCAAATTATGAAGGACAGGTTAAAACAAAGCAGAGAAATTCTTTCTTTTTTTTATTATTCTTCCCCAACTATTTTGTTTGAAAGGCACAGTTACATTGAAAGAGATCTTTCATTTGCTGGTTCACTCCCCAAATGGCCGCAAAGGCCAGGGCTGGGCCAGGCTGAAGCCAGGTCAGGAGCTTCTTCCAAGTCTTCCACATGGATGGCAGGGGCTTCCCCGGAGCATCAGCAGGAAGCTGGATTAGAAGTGGAGCAGCTGGGACGTGAAGCAGCACCGATATGCGATTCCGGCACTGCAGGTGGTGGCTTTATCCACTATGCCAATCCGGAGAATCCCTGAAAGTACCCTTCACCACCCTACCTTAAAATACGCTTTAATAGTAAAAAATGAAAAATTAATACAAAACTTTGGCTGTATACTACACTCATCTTTCCTTCTTATATATTAAGCATAGGGGAATAGGGCCAGACAGATCTGAATGTTGGCTCTTCCAGTGACTAGTTTTATCTCAGAGTCACATTATCTCTGAACGTCAGTGTCTTTGAAATTACATGGGCACAGGGGGCCAGTGCTATGGCATAGCAGGTAAAGCCACCGCCTGCAGTGCCAGCATCCCATATGGGTGCCAGTTCGAGTCCCAGCTGCTCCACTTCCCATCCAGCTCTCTGCTACAGCCTGGGAAAGCAGTAGAAGGTGGCCCAAGTCCTTGGGCCCCTGCATCTGTGTGGGAGACCTGGAAGAAGCTCCTGGCTTTGGATTGGTGCAGCTCTGGCTGTTGCAGTCAATTGGGGAGTGAACCAGTAGACGGAAGACCTTCCTCTCTCTCTCTCTGCCTCTCCTTCTCTCTCTGTGTAACTCTGTCAAATAAATAAATAAATCTTTAGAAAAAAATTATGGGCATAAGAAAGTCCATGGCTCCAGGTTAGTCCTAATGAACTACACATCATTATGCGTAAACAGTAGGTAATCATTATTACCTCCCTCCAGTTTTCCCAAAAATATAAATATATGTATGATATGATACATATGTTTGTATATATTATATATAATATACCTTATATAAGTTTATGTACATATATTTTAATACATTTATATATTATATAATTTATATTATATATTTAAATATATTTATATATTGTATAATTTATATATTATACATAATTTATATATTTATATATAATACATATTTTAAATATACATATATCCCATATATATGTATATATATGTTTTAAGACTTATTTGAAAGAGAGAGTGACAGAAAGAGTAAAAGAGACACAGAGAGATCTTCCACTTCCCAAATGGTCTCAACAGTGAGGTCTGGGACAGGCTGAAGCTAGGAGCCAGGAATTCCACCCTGGTCTCCCACATGGGTGTCAGGGGCCCAAGCATTAAAGATGATTTGTTTTCATTTTATTTGGAAGGCAGGTGCGCCAGGCCAAAGCCAGGGGCTGGAACTGTTTGGGTCTCCCATGTGGGTAGCAGCAATCCTAGCACTTGAGTCATCAGCTGCTGCCTCCCAGAGCACGTAGTAGCAAGAAGCTGGACGGGAAGCAGAGTCGCTGGGACTCCAATAAGCACCCATGTGGGGTGCAGCTGTCCCGAGTTGCATCCTAACTGCTGTACCAAGTGCTTACTACACTAAAAATGTCTGCTAGTTTAACACGAGCTAAACACACGGCTAGAAAGCAAAATGAAAGGGCAAGAGAATCCAACCCTAACCTACTCTAGACAATCTATTAATTAATATGTAGTTACTATTTAACAAACATCGGGTTACCGGCATTATGTAGGTAAAGTATTAGTACCAAATAGATCCTCCCCCTTCCAAGTCAGCTTTCATTTATTTATTTTATTTGTTTGAAAGGTGGAGTTACAGAGAGAGGGAAAGACAGAGATTTTCCATCTGCTGGTTCATTCCTCAAATGGCTGCAATGGCCAGAGCTGGGCCAGTCCAAAGCCAGGAGCCAGGAATGTGGATGCAAGGGCCCAAGGAACTTGGGCCATCTTCTACTGCTTTCCCAGGCTGTTAGCAGGGAATTGGAAGTGGAGCAGCCAGGGATCGAACCAGCACCCATATGGGATACCAGCACTGCAGGCGGCAGGTTTATCCACTAGACCACAACGCTAGCCCCATCAGCTTTTTGTCTTCAGCTGACTTAGCAAAAGATGTCACTAGTCCTTCTACTCAGATCATAGCATGCTATGCTCCTCTTGGGCCCAGGGGAAAATATTTTTAATGTGTACTCATGGATCCAAGAAGACCAGGGATGCAGAAAGAGAACCAGTGGAAAGTTAAAGAACTTGTCTCACTTGGGGCTGCCACCTGCAGTGCCGGCATCCCATAGGGGCGCTGGTTTGAGTCCCGGCTGCTCCACTTCCAATCCAGCTCTCTGCTGTGGCCTGGGAAGGCATCAGAAGATGGCCCAAGTCCTTGGGCCCCTGCACCCACATGGGAGACTCGGAAGAAGCTCCTGGCTCCTGGTTTCGGATTGGCCCAGCTCTGGCCATTTAGGGAGTGAACCAGTGGACGGAATACCTCTCTTTCTGCCTCTTTGTAGCTCTGCCTTTCAAATCTTAAAAAAAAAAAAAAAAAAAAAAAGAACTTGTCTCCCAAGGCTTCTGGGTATAATTCTGTCCCTGTGTCTGCACCCTCCTTTAAGAGTGCCAGCCCCATGACAGGGAAGGGCGAACAAGCCTCGTGCAATTGCCCTGGGAATGGAAAACGCACAAACAGCCCTTAGAAGCCTTTAGAGACAAGCTCTGTTTTTTTAAAGGATTCTTTTTTAAAAAAAAGCTTTACATTTTCACTGTATTTGAAAGGGAGACAGTGATCTTCCACCCACTGGTTCACTCCCCAAATACCTCCAACAGGCAGGGCTGGGCCAGGTCAACCAGGGGCCTGGGGCTCCACTCGGGTCTCCCACGTGGGTGGCGGGCACCCCGGGCCCTGAGCCAGCCCTGGCTGCCTCCCAGGGTGCGCACAGCGGGCAGCTGGCCCCGCAGCGCAGCAGCTGGGGCTGCAAGGGTGCCCTGCGCGGCACGCAGGGGTCTCGAGCCCCCTCCTAAACACTGGGCCCAGGGCTGGCGACTCCTGAGCGGCTTCCCCGGCGTCCTCAGGGCGCGGTCCTGCGATCTGCAATCCCTGTGTCTCAGTGTCCGAGCATTTCCTGTCGCTGCTGTCAGCCGGCGGCTCGGCCACCACTTCCTCCCGGAGGTCGCGTCCAGCCGCCCCTCGCAGCCAGAGGCCCGGCGCCCGGGGTCTGTCCCAGCGCTGCGCGCCCCGGGGCCTTGCTGCCGGCTCTCACAGCCTGCTGCTGTCAGCCGTAGCTTTCACGCACGGTGAGCGCCCAGCAGCTCGGCCCTGCAAGCATTCCTGTCCGGAAATCGCATTCAGCATCACGCGTTTCCGATCTGCAACGAGGGCCGTGAGCCTCGCCGCCCCGGGAGCCCAGCGGACCGACCCGGGCAGGAGCAGCCTCGAACCGGCCACCGTCTCGGTCCCCGCCCTCCCGGCGGGCGCGCGCCCCACCGCCTCCCCCAAGCGGCTCGCGGGGCCCCGGGCGCTCGCCGGCCCCACGGGGGGCGGCGGCCCCCTCCCCGGCCGCGCCGACGCGCTGACCACCGGCCGCGCCGCTCCCGCGCCGCCCTCGCCACAAGTGCTTCCGGGTGAGCGGGTCGCCGACCCCGCGGCCCCGCCCCGCGCCTCGCCTCCGCCCGCCGCTCGGGCCGCGGCGCCTCCCGGGGCCGGTTCCCGCTGTCTCAGCCTCGGCGCGGACGGCGCAGCGGCGCGACTGCCCGGCGGGCCCGCCGGCTCCGGGAGCTGCAGCGTCCGGCCCCGGCCCCCTCGGCCGGGAACCCGAGCCCGCCCGCCCACCTCAGCCGCGCGCCCGGTGGGGAGCTGCAGCCCCTCACGGGGGAAGGGGGCGCCGCCGCGGCCGAGACAGGTAAGGGCCGCTGCTGTCGCCGGGGGCGCGGGCGGCCGGGAGGCGGAGGCCCGTTGCCCGGCCGGCGGCAGCGCGCTGAGCGCCGCGCCGCCGCTGACCCTGGCCGGGGGCCGCCGACCCGGGGTCCTCGGGCGCCCTCCCCGGGGCGCGGGGTCCCGGGGTCCCTCCGGCGGCGGGGGGCGGGGGGCGAGGCGCTGTCCTCCGGGCGCCCCCGGGCGCCGCCTGCCTCGCTCGGTGCTGCCCCGCAGGGGCCCCCGGACCCGCGTCAGGCCGTAGCGTTTTTATGACTGCGGTTTTTTCCTCCTTCCTCGTCGCCCCGGGCTGGACTGGCGTCTGCCGGGAGGGGCAGGGTGAAGGCTGGACGCCGGCGGGCAGGGGCAGCGGGGGCAGCCGCGTCGTCGTCCCGGCCAGGGGAGAAAGTCCAGGTGCGGGCGCCCGCCGCGGCCCCCGCGGGACCTCAGCTGTCCGCACTTTGCTTTCTGTGCGTTCCCGACGAGTGACTCAGCGGTTCTGCCGCTCGCGGAGCCGCGGTGGACAGGTTTAAGTGACCGCAGGGACCGGGGGTCCCAGTGGCCGCTGGCTTTTCACGTTGACCCAGCGGGAACGAGGGTGTGTGGAGCGGGGAGCGGGACAGGCAGAGAGCAGGGTGTGGATGGGCGAGTTCCGAGTGGGTTTGTGAAATAACACACCTCCCTCCCCCCTCCCCATTTTTTTTTTTTAAATTTTTTAAATTTTGGGAATGAGCGCGCCCGACGAGGAAGTTTGCTGTGGTTTGCAAGTCTTGCAGAATGAACCTTGTCTCACCATCGCGCTCTGTTTAGCAAGTTGGGAGATGATGACCGAGTATTAAAATATATACCCACGTTGAGCAGGGATTTTGGAACGTGTGATTCATTTAGGAAGTTAGGTCACTGACTTTATGAATCATTGATACGGATCTCGAAATTGAAATAGAGGCGAGCTAGGGCTGCTTCTGCCTGTGTAACTGGGTGTCTTTGCTCGTTGTATGGGAAGTGCTTTGTTAGGGTTGTTGCTGGACGTTCGCTGTTAGGAAATGTCGTGGGGAAGTAAAAATGACATTTTTGCAGGGTCTGCTGGGTCCAGAGTGGGCTGGTGCGATTCCACCTGTTTTTTGCCCCTTGTGGGAGGATCATGGGAGGCGCGCAGAAGCAGAATCGGGGTCTGTGGGAAGCAGAACGGCCGTCGCTGAGGTGCGGAGAGTTCACTGAAGAATTTGCCCCGGTACAAAACAGCCTTTTGAGTGGAAGGCCTCATCCATTTTGCCGTTCTAGGCTTAAACATTTAAAATGGGAATAAGTGTACAGAGTCTTTATGTTGTGTTATAGAAGAAAGTGTGTACTGAAGTTGCGATTTTTTTGGAATTCATTTATTTTAAACTAGCAGTCACCTTTTCCTGAAATGTAACTTGATCATTTTTGGCTTTCAAAATGTTGTCAAGAAAAATAACTGATCCTAGAGTTTTTGATACTCACAGGCTTTTTTCTTTGGAATTTAGCTTATTTTACCTTGATTTTCACTTAGAAGAACTTAGTTCTAAAGTAAAGGGAAGTTTATCTTGTTGGGGTTGCTTACCAGATTCCTTTAATACTTTGACTAACTTTCGGCATCTTTCTCACTTTGGATATCCATTCTTATATTCAGAGTGTTGGCTGAGGTTGCTTTTGATTTTTGTCCAGTTAGTAGTGACTTAAGAGTTTCAGTTCCCTGTGAACAGAGATGCCCTTTCGGAAAATCCCTTGTGGAAATCACCGTAGCTGACAGTCTTGATAGCTAAAAATGAAAGGGAGACCCTCTGAGGGCAGCATTTGAGCGTCTCCATAAAGAAGGAAAAAGTGATATGGACAGTGTGTCTGGCAAAGTGTCTCTCGAAACAAAAACAGTCTTTACTAGAAAGGAGGTTAACAAGAAGGAGACACGATTTCTTGCAAAGTTCTTTGTGAATTGTTTCCCTGCTCTCAGTATGGGATGGATGTAGAGATGACGATGTAGAGAAAAGAATAATTCTCCTGGCAGTGTGCTGGGAATTTGGATGAGGATCATTGAAATAACATTCTTCTGTCCTTACCTTGGCACCCCACCACTGCACCTACAGGACAGCCTATTTCTTACATAGTCTTTTCCTTTAAGGTAGTCATTGTCTTTCTGGAGTACCTGAATGATCTTTTAACTGGGAAAATGTACTACCTTATCCAGATGGCAAATAAAGAATGGATTCTGTGGCCATCATTCAAAACACAACTTTAAAATGTCAGAAAGAATTGAGCAAAATGACTTAGTCTTTTTCTTTAGTTTCCCTTCTCGGGTGTACGTGGGACACCTTTGGAGATTATCTTTTTGGTGTTGTACATTGTGCCTTCACTGTTAAAACTTAGGCCTTCAATAAATTAGGCTGCACTTAGAGAAATCAAGCACTCAACTAGCAGCGGATGAAAACCTGCCTGAGTTCCATGTTGGAGGGCCTGGGTTCAAGTCCTGGCTCCGCTCCTGATGCCAGCTTTCACCTCTCTTTCTCTCTCTACCCCGACCTTGCTTGCTCGAGCGCGCGCTCTCTCTCCTTCAGATACAATCAATCAAATTAAAAAACCTGCAAGGCTAAAAGCGGAGTTTATCGTGTCATTCTCCTCTTGTTCTGTTTTTGCTCTGTGCTTGCTGCATACGTGTGGTTTTGGCCTGGTCTAGTGGCGGGGAGAGCAGTGGATGAAGCAGAGATGAATGAGAAGGGCATACAGAGAAGACAGAAGAATGCTCACCTCATGGATTCAGTAGACATTTATGGGCTTTTAAAACTCAATAAAACATTTAAGAATGAAATGTTGTAGGCCAAAAAGGAAGTCTCTTTTTACCATAAACTAGCCTTTCCTTACTCCTAACCCTAATTCAAGCAGCCACTGTTAATGTTTTCTTGTGTGTCCCTCTCCAAATTTTCCATTGCATACACAATCACATCTGTTTGGGAGAAATATCCTGTACCTTTCATTCTTTTTTAAAAAAATTTTTATTTATTTGAAAGGCAGAGTTAGAGTGTCCGCAGGGTGGGAAGGGGTGTGTCTTCCATCCGCTGGTTCACTCCCCAGATGGCAGAACCGGAGCTTGGCTGATCCAGAGCCAGGAGTTTCCTCCAGGTCTCCCACACGGCGCAGGGGCTCAAGCACTTGGGCCATCTTCTTCTGCTTTCCCAGGCCACAACAGAGAGCTGGATTGGAAGTGGAGTAGGGGCTAGCGCTGTGGCATAGCGGGTGGAGCCGCTGCCTGCAATGCCAGCATCCCATGTAGGTGCCAGTTCAAGTCCTGGCTGCTCATAAGATGTGGGTCTCACACACAACATCTTAACTGCTATAACAAATGCTTGACAATTTTTTTTTTAATTTAGAACTTTTTTTTTTTTTTTTTTTTTTTTTTTTTTTTTTAGAGAGAGGGGGAGTGAGAGAGGCAGGCAGGCAGGGCTCCTTTATGCTCTCCAAAGCCTGCAACAGGGCTGGGCCAAGCTGAAGCTGAGAGCCTACAGCTCAATTCAGGTTTCTTATGTGGATGGTAAAAATCCAGTTACTTGGGCCACCACAGCTGCCTCCCAGGTTCTGTGTTAGCAGGAAGCTGGCGTCAGGAATTGAACCCAGGTACATGGGCATCTTAACCACTAGACCAAGTGCCTGTTCCCCAACTCTCCATTAGAGTGTGTGTGTGTGTGGTAAATGTATTTCATAAAGCAGTTTACAGCACCCTAGAGGGCCAGGTGGTTAATTTTAATTGAACTGGTAAGAATAGCTATAGTGTAGTTTGAAGATTGATGCTGTCGTATAAACGTATTTGGTGATAATTAAATGGCTACATTTTGTAGCTTGATTATTTTGGAATTTTATGATGAATATCAATTAAAAACATTGTATGTAGTTTTAACTCTTTGCCCTGTTGAAGTCTGCTGCTGTATTATTCATCCCAAGAGAAATAGCCCACTTTGGTCTTCCTTTACCTTCCGTCTTTTAATATATTCACCATTCAGGAAAAAAAAAACCCTCTGTGGAGCTGGAAGTTCAAAAAATCCTTTTGCAAATGAGAGCTCTGTTTGGCAGGTTAATTTCTCAAGGCCGGAAGTTGGTACAGATTCAGTCTTTATTTTGCAAAGTGGTTGTGAGCAGAATAAGGGAGGCTTAGGTGTTTTAATTTGGATGTTAGGTTACCTGTGACCAGGAGGATGTTCAGGATTCTTTGCCCTTTTGAAATGAGAGTGAGTAGAGAAAATGATTAATTGTATGAGGTTGGAACTCCTGAGTGGCAGTTTCCCTGGCTGGTGCCCAGTGTCTATTTTGAGGCATTGTCAAAGCTCGCCTGACAGAACCTACCACAAAACCATAATCTGACCTGGCCCTGCTACAAGTCAGGAAGACCTGTGGTTTAGGAAAAGCGGCAACCACAGAAGAGTGCCTTCTAAAGGACATTTGTCTTCAGGAGATTAAGGCTAAGTTTTAGGATGAAAATCAGCTTAGTGTGTATACCCCAGGACTCAGGTTTTTGTAGTTTTCTCCTCCTCCTCCTTCCTCCTCCTCCTCCTGTTTCAAGAAAAGAGGGTGGTTAAGGAAAACTAAGGCAGAAAGCTTATTAGACAAAATGTGTGCAAGAGGGATCATAGGGTGTACCCAGTATTGATGTAATGTTCTGGTTTTTTGAAAGTGTTTGCCAAAAATCAGTTAAATGTGTTACAGCAGGGGAAGAAAGCAGTGCTGTTACCGGCACAGGAAGGCCATACCCCTGGCTGGAAGAGTAGTCTGATTCAGAGACCTTCATTCTTGTCACTGGGATCAGAAGGACTCTTGGAACGATGGGTGGTTTGAGTTCAAACAAGTAAAGTATGTTTTGCTGATTCTCATTTTGTTTTTCCCATGGAACTGTGTAGTAGCATGTATAGAATCCTGAAGGAACATCTTTAAGCTCTCTGTTATTATCAGATGCTATCTCCCAGCATAGCTGTCTCCCACACCATGTGGTGTCTCATGAAAACTTTGACGCTTCCTATATGACTATGCATGAATTTAAAAATATTTTTTGCACTGAAAGAAACATCTTTTTATTGCATTTTTCATAGGCTTTTGAAAATACATTTGGGACCAGCACTGTGGCACAGTGGGTTAAAGCCCTGACCTGAAGCGCTGGCATCCCACATGGGCACCGGTTCTAGACTTGGCTGCTCCACTTCCAATCCAGCCCTCTGCTATGGCCTGGGAAAGCAGTGGAAGATGGCCCAAGTCCTTGGGCCCCTGCACCCGTGTGGGAGACCTGGAAGAAGCTCCTGGCTCCTGGCTTTGGACTGGCCCAGCTCTGGCCATTGCAGCCATCTGGGGAGTGAACCAGAGGATGGAAGACTTCTCTCTATGTCTCTACCTCCCTCTGTAACTCTGTCTTTCAAATACAAAAAACATCAAAAGAAAATACATTTGTATTTAGTAAATGAAACTCTTGAGTCTAAAGTTCTTTAGCTGATCGTCTTAGGGTAGAAAGCTGTTAAGAACTTCATGCCCCACCCTTTGGCCAAGGTTCATGTCACCATATTTAACTGCAGTTTGGTATCACAGTTAATGTTGTTTGATACAAGTCTGCAATGATTTGCCTTTCTTATGCTTTAGATTATGTTGTGACTACAGGAAGTTTAGTTTTTGTTGCCCTCAGAAATCAAGATTGCAAGCAATTTATGATGATGTATGTAGGATTTGATGTAAGGAGAAGATGTTATAATTAGTCATTCTCTTCCTTGAAAATTCAAACAAACAAAAAATCTGCAAAACAGTAAGGGTGGAACAGAGTAGAGGAAGTGAGAGAGGTATAGAGGTTGGGAAAAGCCCTGGAGTACATATCCTATTTTTATTTTCTCAGAGGCGGAATGTTTTTTTGAAGATTTATTTATTTATTTGAAATAAATAGAAGGAGAGGCAGAGAGAGAGAGAGAGAAGGGGAGGGGAGGTGAGGAGGGGGAAGGGGTGGGGGAGGGGGAGGAGTTTTCCATCCTCTGGTTCACTCCCCAATTGGCTGAAAAGGCCAGAGGTGCGCTGATCCGAAGCCAGGAGCCAGGAGCCAGGAGCCAGGAGCTTTTTCCGGGTCTCCCACGTGGGTGCCGGGGCCCAAGGACTTGGGCCATCTTCTACTGCCTTCCCAGGCCACAGCAGAGAGCTGGACAGGAAGTGGAGCCCATATGGGATGGTGGCTGCTTTACACGCCATAGTGCAGGCCCCTCAGAGATGGAATATTAAAACCCTCTTTAAAGAATCATTATTGGCTGCAGCTCACTAGGCTAATCCTCCGCCTGTGGCGCTGACACCCCAGGTTCTAGTCCTGGTTGGGGAACCAGATTCTGTCCCAGTTGCTCCTCTTCCAGTCCAGCTCTCTGCTGTGGCCTGGGAAGGCAGTGGAGGATGGCCCATGTGCTTGGGCCCTGCACCCGCATGGGAGACCAGGAGGAGGCACCTGGCTCCTGGCTTCGGATTGGCGCAGCACGCTGGCCATAGCGGCCATTTGGGGGGGTGAACCAATGTAAGGAAAACCTTTCTCTCTGTCTCTCTCACTGTTTAAACTCTGTCCAAAAAAAAAAAAAAAAAAAAAAAAAAAATCATTATTCATTTTTTACCATTATTTTCACCTTGAAGTCCCAGTATCTTAGTGCTCAGATTTAATTTTAAGTTACTTATTCTGAGCACTTTGTTATTCTTTCTACAACTCCACTTTCTTAAGTAGAAACATTTTAACTAGAAACAGTCTTTTGGTTTTCTAACAAACAATACAATTAGTAAACATACTATCTTAAAATAATTAAGTATTCCAAGTAAGTGACCTCAAGAGTATAGGATTAAAGATAGAAAAAAATTGCTTTAGATTAGATATTTTTCTCTTTAGATATTTTTCTGTTTATATATTTCCTCTTTAGATATTTTTCTAGACAGAGTGGGTGACTATCACTGTCACTCTTTGTCTTGCCAAATTCATCCTTTCCATTGTAGCCAAAGTTTCTTTTTAAATTTTGTAAAAGGGAGATGGCATATAGTTTACCTTGTTGACCATCTTTCCATTTTTTTATTGTGGTGACATAGTGATCACCATTGGCACCATTTTTAAGTGTACAGTTCAGTGCTTTTACGTATGTCCGCATTGTTCTGCACACCCCTCTCTAGAACTTTTTCCATTGCTGCAGCTGGAACTCGACTCGTTAAACACAACTCCTCACTCCCCATGTCTTTGGCAACCACTGTTCTACTTTCTGTCGCTATGAGTCTGACTACTTTAGGTGCCTCATATCAGTAGAATAATACAATATTGGTCTATTATGCCTTATTTCACTCAGGGTAGTATCATCCATGGCATGTATCAGAGTTTCATTCCTTGTTAGGACTGAATAGAATTCCATTGT
This sequence comes from Oryctolagus cuniculus, assembly GCF_964237555.1. Taxonomy (NCBI): domain Eukaryota; kingdom Metazoa; phylum Chordata; class Mammalia; order Lagomorpha; family Leporidae; genus Oryctolagus; species Oryctolagus cuniculus. The sequence continues at coordinate 173,536,682 of NC_091435.1, read as the reverse complement.
ATCAAGGCCAGCATTGTGGCATAGCAGGTTAAGCCACTGCTTGCCACAATGGCATCCCCTGTCAAGGTACCAATTAGAGTTCCGGCTCTCCTGATCCAGCTTCCTGCTAATGCATCCTGGGAGTAGCAAATGATGGCCCAAGGACTTGGGCCGTTGCCACACATGTAGGACACTAGGATGGAGTTCCTAGTTCCTGGCTTTGGGCTGGTGCAGACCTGGGTGTTGCAGCCATTTTCGGAGTGAGTCAGTGAATGGAAGGCTTCTCTCTCTCTCTCTCTCTCTCTCTCTCTCTCTCTCTCTCCCTTCCTCCCCCTCCCTCCCCCTCCCTCCCCCTCCCTCCCCCTCCCTCCCCCTCTCCCCCTCCCCCCCTTCTCTGCCACTCTGCCTTTCAGACAGTTCCATTGTATGTGTAGACTAGACTGTGAATGGACATTTGAGTTGCTATCTTTTAGAGTTATCAATAATGCTGTCATAAATATGAGTTTACAAAAATTTGTTGAGTCCCAGCTTCCATTCTTTCAGGTATATACCCAGAAGTGGAATTTCTGGATCATATGGATCCAGACCATGTGTACTTTTTTTGAGGAACCACCATACTGGTTTCCACAGTGGCTATACCATTTTACATTCTTACCAGCAATGTACAAGTTTTCTAATTCCTCCACTCTTCAGTCAGTACGTTATTATCTTTCATTTTTTAAAAATAAACCTATCTTTTGAGGTTTGCATGTGGGTGACAGGTGACCCAGCTACTTGTGGCATCACGTGCTGCCTCCCAGGTTGTACGTTAGCAGGAAGCTGGGCGCTTGCGGCGTGTGTAGTGGGGTGAAACCACTGCCAGCGACTCCAGCATCCCATATGGGCACTGGTTCATGTCCTAATTGCCCCCCCCCCTTTTTTTTTTTTTAAGATTTATTCATTTATTTGAAAGGCAGAGTTAGAGAGACGGAGATATCTTCCATCCTCTGGCTCACGCCCCAAATGGCCACAACAGCCAGGGCTGGACCAGGCTGGAATCAGGAGTCAGGAGCTTGCTCTGGGTCTCCCATGTAGGTGGCAGGGGCCCAGGAACTTGGGGGCCATCTTCTGCAGCTTTCCCAGGCACATTAGCAGGGAGCTGGATGGGAAGTGGAGCAGCTGGGACTTGAACTGGCGCACATATGGGAATTTGGCACTGTGAGTCACAGCTTAATCCACTGTACCACAGCATTGGCCCGTTGCTCAACTCTCAGTCCACCTCCTTGCTAATGGCCTGGAAAAAGCAGTGTAACATGACTCAAGTGTTTGGGCCCCTACCACCCCCGTGGGAGACCTGGATGAAGCTCCTAGCTCCTGGCTTTGGCCTTGCCCAGCGCTGGCCATTGGAGCCATTTGGGGAGTGAACCAGTGGATGGAAGATCTCTTCCTGTGTCTCTCTCTATCTCTCTGTAACTCTGCTTTTCAAATAAATAAATGTTTTTTTAAAAATCACAGTGAAATATCACTTAGTTTTCATTAGGGTGGCTTCCACTAGGAAGATAATGTTTTAAAAAACAGTAAACAGCAAGCATTTGGAACAAGTATTTGGGTCAGTGGTTAAGATGCCACTTGGGGGGGGGGGTGTTCTGGTGCAGCAGGTTAAGCCACCGTTTGGGATCCCCTCCCATATTAGAGTGCCACTTTGAGTCCTGGCTACCCTGCTTCCGCTCCTGCTCCCTGCAGCTGGGAAGCAGCAGATAATAGCTCAAGTACTTGAGTTCCTATCAACCATGTGGGAGATACGGATGGAGTTTCTGGCTCCTGACTTCAGCCTGGCCCAACCCAGGTTGTTGCAGCCATTTGGGGAGTAAAGTTTGAAAGTCAGAATTAGAGGGAGAACAGAAAGAGAAATATTTGATCCACTAGTTCACTCCCTACATGGCTGCAACAACCAGTGCTGGGGACAGACTGAAACCAGGAGCTTCATCGGGTGGGGTCTCCCATGTGGTTGCAGGAGCACAAACACTTGGGCCATTTTCCTCTGCTTTCCCAGGAGCATTATCTGGGAGCTGTATCAGAAGTGGATCAGCCAGGAATTGAACTGGCACCCCTATGGGATGTTGGCATTGCACGCTGCAGCTTAACACTTTGTGCCACAGTGCTGGCCCCTCATTGTGATTTTGATTTGCATTTCCCTAAAGAGTGATGTTCAGCACCTCTTTGTTTTTCTTGGCCATTTGTGTGTCTTTTTTTTTTTTTTTTTTTAAGAGATGATCTTTTTATATCCCTTGCCCATCTTTTAATTTTGCCTTTGTTTTTGAGTTATAGAAGTTGTTTATCCTCCTGAAAGTTCATGGAAGTTGGACTTAAAACATTATTTTGGTGCAAAGCATTAAGTCTTTTACTCACTACAACTGATCTGCCTTCAGATCCTAAAAGCTTCTCAGTTTCTAACAGCAACTTGAAGCTCCTCCTGGTCCCATGGCGTTTCTCAGTGTGACTGCTTCATCAATCCAGGAGGGAGACCAGCAAGACAGTCTTATCTAATGTATCGGAATTACGGGAGTGACATCCTGTAACCTTTGCCTTGTTTTATTGGCTAGAAGTAAGTCGTAGGGGTGGTTACGATGCTGTTGGGTCGCCTGTATCTTGTCTGGGAGTGCCTAGATTCAATACCTGCTCCAACTCCTGACTCTGGTTTCCTGCTGATGCAGAGCCTGGGAGGCAGAGGTCATGGCTCAAGTAACTGGGTTCCTGCCACCCATATGAGAGACCTGGATTGGGTCCCTGGCTCTTGGCTTTAGCCTGGCCCAGCCTTGGCTGTTACAGGCATTTAGATAGTGAACCAGTGAAAGAGAGCTCGCTCTGTCTCGGTCTCTCTTTCTGTATGTCTCAGATCAATCAGTCAATAAAAACTGAAAAGAAGTGCTAAGGCACAGATCTTGCCCACTGTAATGGGGAAGTGTTCACACAAAGAAGAACATGAAGAGGCAGAATCAGGGTAGGAACCACTTTCCAGTCTGTCTGCCATAGCTAGTTATAAAATAGCACATATTTTATAGACTAGCTTTTGTTTAAAAAATACATATGTTGCTAAAATAGACGTACCTGTAAATGATGGGAATTACTGGTGGTGTTATTGTTATTTTGTTTTTCTTCATTATTTCTTGCCACTTTCCTTCCCTACAGCATCCCAATTTTGAAATTTCAGATCAATAATTAGTGTTTTTATTATAATTAAATATTGCTTATTGTTCAGGCAAGTAATATATCATGGTTGCTTCCTTGTGCAACTTTTATTTTTTTTCTGGTGGTTAAAGTTGCTTTTAAGATTTTGCACAGGGGCTGATGTCGCGGTGCAGCTGGCAAAGGCATTGCTTCGTTCACTTGTTTCCTGTGACAGAGTGAGTGCTCTTTCAAGCCCTGGCTACTCCACTTCCCATCCAGCTCCTTGCTTATGTGCCTGGGGAGCCAACCCGCGATGGCGCAAGCACAGGGGCCAGTGTTGCTGTGCAGTGGTTAAACCTCTGCATGGGACACCACATCAGGGCAGCTGATTTGAGTCTTGGCTTCTCTGCTTCCAGTGCAGCTTCTTGCAGATGTACCTGGGGAGGCAGTAGAGGCTGGTCCAAGTGCTTAGGCCCCTGCACCCATGGGGAGACTAGGATGGAATTCCCGGTTTCAGCCTGGCAGAGACCTGGCTGTTGAGGCCATTTGGGGAGTGAACCAGTGGATGGGATCTCTTTGTCTGTCTCTCCCTCTCTTTCTGTTGCTCTTTCAAATAAATAAATAAATTTTTTTTAAATTTTATAGTTTTCTGATTACCGATTGCCTTTTTCCCCACCACATGCTCGCAACAGATTTTTCAAGGGCATGTTCTATCTCTCCAGCCATCTATCCATCCATCCATCCATATATCTTAATTTATGATAGAAATCAATTTATAAATTTATAAGTTGTGAAATAAACTTATTTTGAATAAAACAGTTTATGAAAGAGAAAAAATATATGACAAAAATATGATCTTAGGAAGCTTAGTAAAGTGATTACTTTTTTTTTTAACCTAGGTTAAGAAATTCCACATTGTGGTTTTCTAGAAGTTCCCTCAAGGTATTCTTTAATTGCATTCTGTCTCCTCCAGGCAATCACAATCCAATTTTACACATTAGTCATTCTCTTCAGACTGTTTCCTGTCCAGTGTTGCAGTCTCCCTCGCCTACTATACATGACGAATTTGAAAAGCGGAGTAGTTCTGCCCTCTTTTCGTGTCTGTCAGGATAGGCTGCCTCCTTCAGCGGGGATGCTCCAGTGTCAGTGCTTTACCACAGAGTGTGCTTCTCATTCACCTGCCTGTCCCCGTGACTGGGAGCACAGGGGTGGAGGGGCAGTCTGTTTATAGTCATGGAGGGACTCAGGCTTCTTTCCTCTAGTGGCTCTGCCATCCTCCGGGGCCTCAGAAACTTGCCTAGAGTCCTCTGCAGCCGACCTGCAGATAGGAGGGCAAATAACACTTCCACTCACATTCCCCAGGGCAGAGCCCAGAGGCAGGGATGTGTTTACATGGAAGGATGTGAGTACAGCATACCCCTGAGGTTCAGGCAGCAAAGGGGAGGGCTTGGTGAACATTAAACCAGTCTCTGCCATACCATGCATCTCTAAGCAGCATATTGTTTTGATTATTATTATTTTTTTTTTTTTACAGGCAGAGTGGATAGTGAGAGAGAGAGACAGAGAGAAAGGTCTTCCTTTGCCGTTGGTTTACCCTCCAATGGCCACCGCAGCCGGTGCGCTGCGGCCAGCGCACTGCGCTGATCCGATGGCAGGAGCCAGGTGCTTCTCCTGGTCTCCCATGGGGTGCAGGGCCCAAGCACTCGGGCCATCCTCCACTGCACTCCTGGGCCACAGCAGAGAGATGGCCTGGAAGAGGAGCAACCAGGACAGAATCCGGTGTGCTGGCGCTGCAAGGTGGAGGATTAGCCTAGTGAGCCGCGGCGCCGGCCACATATTGTTTTGATTATTAAAACTGAACAGCAAGTATACAGCTATCTGTGATGGGAAAGATTCCCATTGCCCTTGTTAGACGAAGGCTTCTTGGAGACATAGGCTGAGGGGAGTCCTCCTTAAGCCTTATCTAAGCTGTTGGGAAAGTTTGTTCTTGAGTCCTGAGAAACACATCACCAGGGCATCTGGCAGAGCGGAAGTGTTTACAGGGTCCTCACTATCTAACAGAATAATAGTTGGGGGAGTACACGGCTGTTTTGCTTCTAAGCTTATCATGCGCTAGCTCTCAGATACAGGTAAAGAAAAAACACGTCTGTGCTGTGAAAGACGTCCTTAGCCCATGCAGGGAACAGGGAAGAGAACAACAGGTACTTTATCAACTTGGATAGGGTCAAGAAAGAATGAAAGTCTCAAGAAAAGTGTGGTTCACTGCCACACAGTCAGCTCTGCACCAGTCCTAAGCCAGGAACCAGGAACTCCATTCCATCTCCCACGTGGGTGGGCGGGGGGCCCAAGCACTGGGGCTGCCTTGCTGCTGCCTTCCCAGGTGCATTAGCAGGGAGTTGGATCAGGAGTGGAGCAGTTGGGATTTGAACCTTCATTCTGATACAGCTTAACCTGCTACACCACAATGCTGTCCCCCCTTTGCCAATGTCTTTTGGATATCATTGCTTCAATCTGTAGTTTTCTTTTGGGATATCATTGAGTTGGGGATGTTGTTTGTTCCTTTTAATGCTGTTTCTCTTGATTTCCCCGTTTACTTGATGACCTGTCATCCAGTGGTGTGTTGACAAAGGGTATAAAATAGGTAAAATGTTGGGACGTTGTGTGTCAGGAAAAGTCTGTAGTAATTAAGCATGAGAGTAGGGTAGTTTGATAAGGATAAGGCTGCTTATAGTTTGTAGTTCTCCTTCAGGAGTTCAAAGGTATCAACCACGCTTACTGTTTCTTGTCTCCAGAATTACTTTTGATGTCCTGAACATTCCAATATATGTGACCTGATTTTCCCCTTTCTGCAAGCTTATGAAACAAGTTTTGTTCCCAGTGTTGAACACTCTGTGTGGTATATACTTTGGTGTGAATTCAAGATTTGTGTCCAACACTCCATGGTGCCTGACAGCTCAGGTCCTTGACTTCTGGCAAGTTATTTTGTTAATGTTTGGTTTTTCTTTTCTTCTCTCCTCTTTTTGTCTGGTTACTTGAATGCTGGTCCCTCTAGACTGGTAAGTTAACCTTATTGTTTTCTGCTTTTCATCTCTTTTTTCCTCTGTTTCCTATGAGACTTCCTGAATTTTATTTTCCAAGCTTTCTGACTTTTTTTATATTGCTTTTTTTTTTTATTGAGATAAAATTCACACAGCGTAAATTTTCCCCATTAAAGTGGTGATACTGTCAGTGGTTGTGCAACTATTTTCCCTATTCTGGGCCTTTCGCATAAAATAAATTGTACAATATATAGCCTGTAAGTCTGGTTTTTTTCAGTTATTCTCATGTCTTTTTTTTTTTTTTAAATTTTTGACAGGCAGAGTGGACAGTGAGAGGGAGAGACAGAGAGAAAGGTCTTCCTTTTTGCCATTGGTTCACCCTCCAATGGCCGCCACGGCCTGCGTGCTGCAGCCGGCGCACCGCGCTGATCCGATGGCAGGAGCCAGGTACTAATCCTGGTCTCCGATGGGGTGCAGGACCCAAGTGCTTGGGCCATCCTCCACTGCACTCCCTGGCCACAGCAGAGAGCTGGCCTGGAAGAGGGGCAACCAGGACAGAATCCGGTGCCCCGACCGGGACTAGAACCCAGTGTGCCAGCGCCGCAAGGCGGAGGATTAGCCTAGTGAGCCGCGCCGCCGGCCTATTCTCATGTCTTTAAGGTTCATTACTGCAGTGTGAGTCAGTACATTATTCCTTTTTATGAATGGATGATATTCCATTGTTATGTACCATATTGGCTTATCCATGCATCAGCTCGTAGATGTTTGTGTTGTTTACACTTCTGGCTGTTATGAATCATGCTGTTGTGATCATCATGTACAGGTTTTTCTGTGGGTATATGTGTCCAATTCTTTTTTGTGTACACTAGGAGTAGAACCGCTGATTTCTGTTTAGTTTTTGATTTCTACTGTCATTTTGATATCCAGAATCTCATTTTTACCTGCAATTTTTTAGAATCCACTATTCTTGTTTCATGATTGCAATATTTTTTATTTGCAATATACTCTTAATTCTCCAAAGACATTAATCAGTGATTTTTCAAGTTTTCTTCTCCTTGCGTAGTTTATTTTAACCAAATTATTCTTTTAAATTAATTAATTTCATTTGAAAGGCAGAGAGATCCTTCCATCTGCTGCTTTAGTCCCCAAATGCCCACCGTTTCTGAATCTGGGCTAGGCAGAAGCTAGGAGCCAAGAACTCATAATCTGTTCTCTCACATGACTCCTAGAGTATACTTCATATCGGAATCAGGCAGTCCAGGCTGTGCCTTTTTTTTTTTTAACATCTTATTGAAATATGGCATACATATCAAGAAATGCACCTAAGTGTGCAGATAAATGAGGTTTTTTTTTTGTCATTTGATCACCCTCATAAGCAACACCTACACTAAAAGCAAAGCATTACTAGTACCCCAAGAGTCCTCAGTATTCTCCAATTTCTTTTTTTTCACATGTGAAATAAGTATGTTGTCATTTACATGATATGATTTAATGAAGCACTATTTATAACCATATATCAAATGATATGATAAGCACACAAGTTTTATACTCTATGTATTAACTACCACAAATAAGAGAAAATGTGGTATTTGTCTTTCGGGGTCTGGCTTGTTTGACATAGCGTAATGATCTCCAGTTACATCAATTTTGTTGCACATGTCAGGATTTCATTCTTTTTTTGTGGCTGAAAAATATTCCATTGCATGTATATTTGCTACATTTTCTTTATCCGGTTATCATTGATAGACATCTAGGTTGATTCCATATCTTAGCTTCTGTGAAAACATTGGAGGACAAGTAACTCTTTGATATGCTCATTTCATTTCCTTGAGATGCATTTCCAGGAGTGGGATAGCTGGGTCATGTGGTAGATAGGTTTTCAGTTTTCTGAGGAATCTCCACACTGTTTTCCATAGTGGTTGTACCATTTTGCAGCTCCACCAGCATTGTATTAAGGCACCCTTTTCTCTGTATCCTCATCAGCACTTGCTACTTTTTGATTTTTGAGTGATAGCCATTGTAACTGGGGTGAGGCGATATCTCATTGTGGTTTTTATTTGCATTTCACTTTTTGCTAAGTGATGATGAGCAGTTTTTCATGTGTCTGTTGGTCATTTGTATTTCCTCCTTTGAAAAGTGCTTGTTCATATCCTTTGCCCTTTTCTTAACTGGATTTTTTCTTTTGTTGTTGAGTTTCTTGAGCTCCTTTTATATTCTGATTATTAATCATTTATCGGATATGTAGTTTGCAAATATTTTCTCCTATTCTTTTGGTTGTCTCTTCACTTTTTTTTTTTTTTTGGTGGTTATTAGGCACTTTTATTCCATTTTACATTGAGAATCAGGAGCAGAAATAAAAAAGTGGATAAATTTGAAAAAAAAAAATCACATCCTAGCCAGGAAAAGAACAAAAGCCTTTAAGGGTAAGACCTAGGAGGATACAGTTCTTAGAGTCAGTGCAGATAAGACAAAGCCAAGCGCTTTGCACTGGGATGACAGAAAAGATGCCTCGGGGCATCTCAGAAATCTTCCCATCAACAAAGGCCTGGAAATGCACTTTTGTTTCACTAATCTGCCCTGAGGCCGCACCTTCAGCTCCACATTCTGGCTTCCCTGCAAATGCTCTGTGGCTACGGCAGTGTGTTTCTAGTGGTCTCATTCACAGTTCGTAATGGCAGCAGACCTTGATGTCATCTGTATGATCTTTGCAGACACAGAATGCAAGGGTTATGGGGCCACAGCAGCTCCCACTAAGATTTCAGAGGAAAACCTGGGAGGCCAGGGGGTGTGTTGCGGGGTCAAGAGTCATAGCATAGACTCTACGGCTGTGAAGCTGATATGTAGATCCAAGAAGGTAGGCAACCAGCAACCTACCATGCCAGATTTCTGTTGGAAGCCCCAAAAAGCAGCTATGTGGGCTGAAACCAGCAAGTATAGCCATAGCGGTGGGGATGCCCAAGGCCTTGGGAGCTCATCCCTGGCCACGGTGTGTCCAGATGCCAGACAGACAGCTTTAGGATTTTTTTAACCTGAAATTATTTTAGTCTTTAAAATTTTTGATTAACGTGTGCACAGTGTTGTATTAGTCAGCCTTTTGTTACTTTAACTAAAATAGCTAAAAGGAAGAACTCAGGAAGGAAGAAGCTTACAGTTTTGGAGGTTCACAATCCAAGATTAGGCAGCCCCATTGGTTGAGGTATCTGGAAAGGCCAGCGGGTGACAGATCACATGGGAAGCAAGAAGGAGAAATTGCCTCTTCACTTTTCTTTTTTTTAAGCATGTAGCTTTTATTTTTCTTTTTTTAAGATTTAAGATTTATTTAACTATTTGAAAGGCAGAGTTTAAGAGAAAGAGAGAGAGCGAGTGCGTGAGTGCACTACTGGTTCACTCCCCAGATGGCCGCAACAGCAGGAGCTGGGATAATCTGGGACAATCCGAAGCCAGCAGCCAGGAGCTTTTTCTTGGTCTCCCATGTGGATAGGGGCCAAGAACTTGAGCCATCTTCCAGTGCTTCCCCAGGCCCATTAACAGGGAGCTGGATTGGAAGTGGAGCCTTTGGGACTTGAATCGCTGCCCACGTGGGCTGCCTGCACCACAGGCAGCAGCTTTACCCACCACGCCAGTGTTGGCCCTTGGTGGGGGAACATATATTAGTGGAGAAGTCAATTTCTCTTTCTTTTTTACTTTTGAAAGGCAGAGTTACAGAGAGGCAGGGAGGGAGGGGGGGAGAGAGAGAGAGAGAAAGAAAAGTGTCTTCTGTCTGCTGGTTCACTCCCCAGGTAGCTGCAACTGCCAGAGCTGTGCTGATCTGAAGCCAGGAACTTCCTCCAGCTCTCACACTCGAGCGCAGCAGGGTCCTTGGGCCATCTTCCACTGTTTTCCCAGGCCATAGCAGAGAGCTGGATCAGAAGTGGAACATCCTGGACTTGAACCGGTGCCCATATGTGATGCTGACACTGTAGGCTGAGGCTTTACCCGCCACACCATAGCACCAGCCCCTGGTATTAGGTTTTATCAGCAGAAGGAATGTGTAATTCATTCCTTGCCATCCCTGGGGGGTTGGTTCCAGGACCCACTCAGATACCAGAATCCGTGGATGTTCAAGTCCTTCTATGAAATGGTGTAGTATTTGCATATGAACTATGCACATCTCCTGTATGCTTCAGATCATCTTTAGATTACTTATGTAATACAATGTAAATACTGTGTTAATAGTTGTTATATTTATTTAGTGAATAAGGACACTAAAAATAGAACAATGTTTTTAGATATGTTCTTTCTATACTTAGTTGAATCTGTGGATCCAGAAACTGCAGATATGGAGGGCTGACAACATCTACAGTGGAACTCTCTGCATGTGTCTTGGGATTGGGGTAGCATTTGGATTAGCTGTGCACATCTGTGCCATCAGCTCTGCTCTATTCCGATCATTTTCTCTCAGACATTGTGCTTATATTATGGTGTATCTTGCTAACTTCTTCCTTTTTTGCGCCTGATATCTTGCCTACCATTTCAGGGTGTTACTTTGTCTTTTGTATCTAAGACAAATTTTAGTTCTACAAATTTGGTCAGTATGGCTTGAGAGGAAAGATGTTTGTATCTTTTTTTCTTTTTTAAATTTTTTATTTTTTGACAGGCAGAGTGGACAGTGAGAGAGAGAGACAGAGAGAAAGGTCTTCTTTTTGCCGTTGGTTCACCCTCCAATGGCCACCGCGGCCGGCGCACCGCGCTGTTCCGATGGCAGGAGCCAGGTACTTCTCCTGGTCTCCCATGGGGTGCAGGGCCCAAGCACTTGGGCCATCCTCCACTGCACTCCCTGGCCACAGCAGAGAGCTGGCCTGGAAGAGGGGCAACCGGGACAGAATCCGGCGCCCCGACCGGGACTAGAACCCCGTGTGCCAGCGCCGCAAGGTGGAGGATTAGCCTAGTGAGCCGCGGCGCCGGCTGTATCTTTTTTTCTATAACACCGATGCCTCCTGTCCCATGTTTTTCCCCACCAGTGAATGAACTACATGGATGGAAAAACTCACAGAGGTATTCAGGGAAAGGTGGCTGTTTCTTCTTGGGAGGGAGCAGGTGATGGTCCAAGTGGTTGGGTCCCTGCCACTCTTGTGGAAGAGTTGAATTGAGTTTCTGGCTCCTGGCTTTGGTGTGGTCCAGCCCATCAGTGAAGGCATTTGGGGAGTGGACCAGTGGATGGGGCTCTCTTGTCTTTCTGCTTCTCAAATAAAAAATAAAACAAGAAACAACTGAGGTGAATTTAAGTAGTTTTTCCTTTGGGGCTTAATTTTGGTTCCTTCTGTTTTATAATGATTAGCAGAGGTGGGTTACAATGCCTCTTAAGTGTTTTAGTTTCCTTTTCTTTTGCTGGAGGAAGTATTTCAGTAATAAATCCGTATACCTCAGAAAGAAAACACACTTACGTAGTTCAGCAAGAGGACTTCCAGTACCTCTTAAAGTCGCTACATATTTGGACAACTGAAAATAGTAAAAAGCACCTTCCTGTTAAATATGCAGGTCTGGTGTTAGATTATATTTGTGTTTAGAAATGTACAATCCCTGACTTATCCACCCTTGACTCCACTAAAGGCTAAATTTAGCCAGGGAATTTACTTGTGAATTTGAATTTGTTTGCCACTTTTCTTTTGCTACTGTGATTTCAGATCCTTTTTTTTTTTTTTTTTTTTAATACCAGTGATGGCCCATTTTTCCATAGTACTTTACAATTTGTAGAAACTTTTTATCTATCGGATTTTCAGAATGACCTGTAACATAAGAATACATGTAATAAAGTGTAAAGCTTTTTATGTTAGAAACGAAAACATTGTAGAATGAACTTAAAGATCCATACAGCTAGAAGGACACCCCATGTTCATGGATTGAAGTCTTTTTTTTTTTTTATAAAGATTTATTTATTTATTTGAAAGTCAGAGTTACACAGAGAGAGGAGAGGCAGAGAGAAAAATCTTCCATTCGATGGTTCACTCTCCAGGTGGCTGTAACGGCCGGAGCTGCGCCAATCCGAAGCCAGGAGCTAGGAGCTTCCTCTGGGTCACATGCGGGTGCAGGGGCCCAAGGACCTGGACCATCCTCCACTGCTTTCCCAAGCCACAGGAGAGAGCTGGGTTGGAAGTGGAGCAGCTGGGTCTTGAACCGGCGCCTATATGGCATGCTGGCGCTTCAGGACAGAGCATTAACCTGCTGTGCCACAGCGCCGGCCCCAGGAGAAGCATTTTTTTTTTTAAAGTCTTAATATTATTGAGATGGTGATGCTTTCCATGTTGATTTATAGATTCAGTATGTTTTTAAAAACAGATTTATTGATTTATTTGAAAGGCAGAGTCACAGAAAGTAAGAGACAAAGACAAAAAGAGACCATCTACTATCTGCTCATTCATTTCCCAGATGGCTGCAACAGCCAGAGCTGGGCCAAGCTGAAGCCCGGAGCTTCTTCTGGGTCTCCCATATGGGTGCTGGGGTCCAAGCTACTTGGGCCATCCTCTGCTGTTTTCCTAGGTGCTTTGGCAGGGAACTGGAATAGCAGTGGAGCAGCCAGGACTTGAACGGTGTGCATACAGGATGCTGGCATCACAAGTGGCAGCTTATCCCATTCTGCCACAACGCTGGCCCCTGTTTCAGTTTACTTTTAAGTCTGTTCTATACACGTCTGTATTTAATTTTCTCTCTTCCTTTCTCATTTTCTGATTGTGTATTTGTATGTCTTTGAGATACTTTAAAAGACATAGTGAAGGAAGTTCATTTGAATGGTTTTAGAAAAATCTTTGCTTCTCCGGGCATACTGAGAATGTAATTGTGGGTAAGAGTTTATCTTCCTAATTTGGGTTCTGCATGGTCGATGACATGTTACTGTGAAGATGTGTCAGACATGTAGCCCATCAGTGTTCATTTCATAGAACGGCATGGTTAGCAGGGAAGCAGTGTAACCTCTGGCATGTCACTCTGTGAGGAGAGCAATGGTAAGATTATCAGTTGGCGTCAGATGTATGAGAATAGTGTGCTTGCTTGCTTGCTTGCCTTTTTTTTTTTTTTTTTTTTGACAGGCAGAGTTAGACAGTGAGAGAGACAGAGAGAAAGGTCTTCCTTTTCCATTGGTTCACCCCTCAAATGGCCGCTACTGCCGGAGCTATGCTGATCCGAAGCCAGGAGCCAGGTGCTTCCTCCTGGTCTCCCATGGGGTGCAGGGCCCAAGCACTTGAGCCATCCTCCACTGCACTCCCTGGCCACAGCAGAGAGCTGGCCTGGAAGAGGAGCAACCGGGACAGAATCCGGCGCCCCAACGGGGACTAGAACCCCAGGAGCTGGTGCCGCAGGTGGAGGATTAGCCAAGTGAGCCGAGGCGCCGGCCAAGAGAATAGTGTGTTTTCAAAACATGAGACTTTAGGGACTGCTTGGCACACCTACATCCTATCTCAGAGTGCTGGTTTGATTTCCAGTTCTTTGCTTCCTGTCTAGCTTCCTGTTAATTTGCCTGGGATGCAGCAGATCATGGTCCAAGTACTTGGGTTCCTGCTACCCAGTGTGGGAGACCCTCTTAAAGTGCCTCACTCCTGGCTTCAACAGCCCTTGCTGCTGTGGACATTTGGGGTGTGAATCAATGGATGAAAGGTTTCACTTTCTGTTTCTCCTTTCTCTGTTGCTCTGCCTTTAAAATAAATAGAGCCTCCACCTGCAGTGCTGGCATCCTATACAAGCGCCGGTTTGAGTCCTGGCTGCTCCATTTCCCATCCAGCTCTCTGCTATGGCGTGGGAAAGCAGTGGAAGATGGCCCAAGTGCTTGGGCTGCTGCACCCCCATGGGAGACCCGGAAGAAGTGCTTGGCTCCTGGTTTGTATCAGCACAGCTCTGGCCGTTGCGGCCATCTGTGGAATGGACCAGCAGGTGGAAGACTTCTCTCTCTCTCTGCAACTCTGCCTTTCAAATAAATAAATAAATCTTTTTAAAAAGTCAATAAAACAAAAACTATGAGACTTTAAATTATTACGACAATTGATTATGGAAGTAGGAGGAGTGATTTTACGGGTTTTCACTTACCCTTTTTAGGCACCATCCTTCATAAAATATGAATTTAAGTTAATCATTCTAGGTTCTAGCATTCTTTTGAGATTTAGTTTGTGTGTAGCATCCACCTCTCCTTGTTGTGCCAAGTCCTCCAGTCCTCTATATTTATTTTCATTTCACACTTTGTCTCAATTTCTGGATCTACATTTTATTCTTTCTGTAGATTTCTGCTAATGATTTCTTCATTGTGTGTAGTGATCTTGGCTAGATATTTGTAGGATTGATGTCTTAACCTTAATTCCTTCTTTCCTTTTCTGTCTTTCCATCCTCTCTTCTCCCTCTCTCTTTCCTTGCCCCCCCCCCCCCCCCCCCCCGGCTCAGGACTTCAGGCCATTCTTTCTCCTGCCTGTACTCTTTATTTCTAATGCATATGTAACTGTTGGTATTCTGCTGCCTTTTTCAAATCAAGATGTGCTTAGCAATTTCTGGTTCCTTTAACTTTTGTTCACCTGGTCATCTACCCTTTCTCTGTCTCTGTCTTTCTCTTTCTCTCTCAGTCCACCCTTTTCAACCAGTTCTTTTCCTCCTGCATGTTATTATACAAACTTTCAAATATACAGAAAACTTGAAAGAGCCATTCTGTGCACACCCATCATCACATTCACTCATTTCATCCTTCATTGTTGTTGCATTTCAGAGTAAGTGGTATGTATCAGTACTTTTCACCCTAAATGTTTTAACATGCACATTATTGACTAAAGTTTTATATTTGTATAGAAGTCTTCTTTTTTCATTTGAGGTGAAATTTATATAGAATGATGTGTGCAGAGTGTATGTACACTATTAATTAGCTCTGTAGTCTGTTTCTTCCCACTCAGTGGTGTTGTGTTAAGGGGATTGGCAACCACTTAAGGCTTCATTCCCAAAAAGTGTGAATTTTCTTTTTCTTTCTTTTTAAAAAAGATTTATTTGGTTTATTTGAAAGGCAGAGTTACAGAGAGAGCTTGATCTTTGATCTGCTGGTTCACTCCCCAGTGGATGCAATAGCTGGGGCTGGGCCAGGTCAAAGCCAAGAGCCAGGAGCTTCATCTGGGTCTCCCACATGAGTGTATTTTCCTTTGCTTTTCCAGGCCTTGGCTGGGAGCTGGATTGGAAATGGAGCAGCCAAGACTGGAACTGCACCTGTATGAGATGAGATGCTGGCATTGTGGGCGGTGGCATAACTCTACACCACAACACTAGCCCCAAAAAGTGTGTATTTCAAAAATAAACTTTTAAGGTCAAGATGCCGCATCCCATACTTGAGTGCCTGGGTTTAATACTCAGCTCTGGCTCCTGACTCCAAGCTTCCTGCTAATGTAAACCCTGGGAAACAGTGTTCTTTTTTTTTTTTTTTTTTTTTTAAAGATTTATTTATTTTACTTGAAAGAGTTACACAGAGAGAGGAGTGGCAGAGAGAGAGAGAGAGAGACAGAGACAGAGACAGAGAGAGGTCTTCCATCTGCTGGTTCACTCCCCAACTGGCCACAATGGCAGGAGCTGCATCAATCAGAAGCCAGGAGCCAGGAGCTTCCTCCGGGTCTCCCATGTGGGTGCAGGGGCCCAAGGACTTGGGCCATCTTCTACTGCTTTCCCAGGCCACAGCAGAGAGCTGGACAGGAAATGGAGCAGCCGGGTCTTGAACCGGCACCCATATGGGATGCTGGCGCTTCAGGCCAGGGCATTAACCCACTGCGCTACAGAGCTGGCCCAGGGAAACAGTGTTAATGGCTCAAGGGATTAGGTTTTTGGTGCGCATGTGGGAGACTGGATTGAGTTCCCTGATCCCAGCTCCTGGCTTTACCCTTGTCTGTGGGGGTTGCAGGATTTTGGGGAGTGAATTGTTGGATGGGAATACTTTGTGTCTCCTTGCCTCTGAAATAATAAAAAGAAAAAACAGAAAAGTGATGCATGTACAGATTTTTCTATTTTTGTGTTATATAAATGTGTCACACAGTAAAATGATTATAGTCACAGGTTTTTCATTGTTTTCTAGATTGTTCCATGCTTTTGTTAAAATTGTTAGCATGGCTCATGATATTACACAGTACATGCTGGAGGAAATCACTTGAAGCTGTTTTCGTTAAATGTATACAGTTGTAAAGAAAGGGAAGACTGCCCTTTTGTTTTCGTAAGCTCACTATGCAAAAGAGGTAGTTAGTTTAAGATATTTGTGGTTTATAAGAAGCTTCATGATAAGGCTTGCCTTTATCTTAACTCACTTGAACCTCACATGAGCTGTGTGAAGGTCAAAGGCAGTTGTAAGTTCTGCTCTGCAGATGACAGCCAAGGTTTGTGGGAGGGGTGACCCAGAGGCAGGGCAGTCCGTTGGACCAGGATGCTCTCACTTTCCATTTTGTCCAGTGGCAAAGACGTCAGTCACACGGCTCTAATCAGGTGACATTCCAGATCCTGGGGTTTGTTTATGAATAACTACCAAATATTTTTTGTGCAGCTCAGAGTTAACTTAATGACAGCTCTGATACAAAGATACACCATGATGGTATTTTTGGTATTTTTAGTGCTCGATGATGCACTATATGGATGTAAAGGAGCTGTATCTATCGGGATCCAGGCAGGCACGGAACTATCCAAGTGTGTTATATTTAGAACGTGACATACTGATACTAACAGTCTCTTCTTACAAAAGTGAACAATACTGTAATCAAAGTGCTACTTTTAATGTGGCAAAATGCCTGTTGTTTCAGACATGTGTCACGTGTGAAGCTCTGTGAAGAAGAGAAAGCTTTATTGTTGCATCTATTTTGGCAGGTTTATATTCCACAACATCCTGAAGGTTTTTCCCTTCTTTCCCTTGAGTAGACAAACACTTTAGGACAAAACCATCTGGAGAAAATCAACTTGACACTATCTGGGTTTAGGGCTTGACAAAAATGCAGGCAATTTTGTTCTTGTTAATCGAGGTAAAGGTTTAACCCTTTAAGTCGATTGCTACTACCAGTTAAAGCTGGGGATCTACATGGCTCCTGTTGAAAGATACTCTTCTGGATACCTCCCTGGGGTAGAAACTTGCTGAAAGTCCTTTACAGAAATATTCCCTTCAAGCTTGCCTTTAGTTTGCATTCTGATTTTTGTCATTTTGTTGAGAAGCAGTTTTCCATTGCTATGCTAGGAATCTTAAAGGTCCCTCCATTGCTGATACAAAATAGTTTCAGTTACTAGAGGATAAATTGCATAGGAACTGAAAACTTTTGATCTCTAATATTGGTAAGGATGCCTGCCTGTAGAATACAAGTAATGTCACTCTTTTGAAAGCACTTTGTTCTTTGAAATAAGCGATGGTTGACCTGTCCCACGTACACCTGACAAAGGTGACAAAACTTGGTCAGCACGTAGGTGCTCTCTGTAGCCAGGATAGGAAGGAGCAGGAAGACAGATGGGAAGCCCCTTCCATTTCCTGCATTTCCTATGCTCCGTCTCTTTCCTGGCATCTTTCTTGGCTGACCAGCCTGGAGCTTGTTGAAACAGATTTGTTTTGAGGCGATTTAAGAAAGGATAACTTTTTTTCTTAAACATGAATCTGTGGGCTATGGTACCCTGGCTAGTCTAAGGCTGAGGCAGTGCTAGTTGAGGAAGAAGGAAAATGGATTATGGGGAAAGAGGAGAAAGAAAAGAACACTTAGAAGCATCTCAGTGCAGTGGTTTTGGATGGTGTGTCCGGATTTATAGCATATTGTGCCTAATTTGGGTGTGATCCACTTTGGGACTGGTTTATTCTTTGAGCCTTGGTTCTGAATGCTTTTATTTTTTAAAAAATGCTTCTCCTTTTCTTCACTGCTGTTGGGATTTTAGAGAATCAAGAAAAGCATCCATAGCCTATCTTCCTGACAAAATCACTGTTAGACTGTTGTACTTCCAGCCAAATCTGGCCTTCTCTTCTGTGGTTATTTTTATGTATCTGGAGTTGGAAGATGCCTATGTTTTTGTCTTCTGCTTTTTTTTTTTTTTTTAAATATTTGTTTTATTTGAAAGAGTTACAGAGGTAGAGACAGAGAAGTCTTTCATCCGCAGGTTCACTCCCCAAGTGAGTGGTTGCAATAGCCGGAGCTGAGCTGATCCAAAGCAAGGAGCCAGGAGCTTCTTCCAGGTCTCCTACATGAGTGCAGGGGCCCAAATACATGGGCCATCCTCCACTGCTTTCTCAGGTGTATTAGCAGGGAGTTGTATTGGAAGCAGCGCAGCCGGGACTTGAACCGGCGCCCATATGGGATGCCGGCACTGCAGACCTGTCTTTAACCCACTGTGCCAATGTGCCAGCCCTTTGCCTTCTGCTTTTATCAAATGTCTTTCAGTGTTTCCTTGGAAAGCTGGGTGAAGGGCTATTGGATGATACCACAGTTCTTTAGCTAAACTGTCACTCCAGGCTGAAAAAAAAATTTGTGTTACATGTTACCTTTTTCTCAGTTGGTGTCTAATATCTGTATACGTTATTACTGTTAAGTAAGGGAATAATGCTTACAATTATGCTGAAACTGACAATGATTAGAGGCTTCTGAGAAAACTCCTATACTTTTTTGAACTTTTCATAATTTGTGGCTCGAATTTATCAGCTGTTGCTTTCATATATATATTTGGTTTCCATTTGTATAAATTCTTAATGCTCATATCTAGTTGTATGTTCTATGGTAAAGTTATAACATATTATCAACCTTTATTCTGATTGATAAACCTAACAAGATAGCTTTGGGAAATGAGAAATGATGTGAGATACTGGAGACGGGCTGAATTTTTATTAGAGAAAACCTTTTGGTGTAGTGGTTCTGCTTTATTTTGCCTTAAGTAAGTAAATTCCAGTTCATTAAAGTCACTCACAGTTTTAATATAGCTACCTCTGTGAGGACACACTTCAGAATTCTTCTGTGACTCAACACAGTGATGAAATTTTATCATTTTATTTTGTTAAAGTTAGGAAAATGTATTTTCAGTCATGTGTGGAGAACAGAAGTTGCGCAATTTGGGATGCATTCTGTCACTGAAGTCTTTAATCTCAGATACTGTGTTAGAAAGAGATAGGTGGTCCTTATCATCCTGTTATTCTTGGAGAAGTGGTTTGTTGCCTCTTGTAATAATAGGCATGATAACAATAGAAGATCTGTAGATATAGTCTAATCATTTGGTTGATTGGCTGTGTTTAGCACTGTGTGTCCAGTACTTCCTCTACCTTGCAATAGTGCGCACAACATTAGTTATGATTAATTGTAGAATAATAAAGTTTACTTTATTCTTTTATGTGGTTATGCTTAATTGGAATTGTTTTTTAAATTATAGTGAAAAGCGAAGTTAAACTTTGTTACTTTAAGGCTGTATATTAAAACATCTTGCAACATGTTCTAAAGCTTTAAGATGAATGACTTTTCTGAAGTGTCTTTCACGCTGGAATGGAAAAAGATTTTAGAAATAGCTGTAGTAATTTAAAACTGTTAAGTAGCATTACTGCTGACTACAGTGTCTTGAAGGTACTATTATAACTTACTCTCATGGTTGCCATGAGCAGCATAATGAAAAGAGGAGGATTAGTGGTTAGTATAAATTTAAATTTTATAAAATTTATTAGAGCATTTTGGTAGTAGGACAAGTAAATGGTGGTTAATTTCTTGAAGAAAAAATTTATCTGTTAAAAGTGAATGTGTAAATGAGCATTTAACCTGCACAAAGGGAACCATCCTAAATTGTTCTATTTCTGTTTCTTTTAGGGCAGAAAAAGAATAAAAACATTCAGAATCTGAAGACTAGGACGAGCACAGGATGGGGACTCCTGGTTCTGGAAGGAAAAGAACGCCTGTGAAAGACCGGTTTTCTGCAGAAGATGAAGCTCTGAGTAACATTGCCAGAGAGGTGTGTCTGCTACACTCCCTCAGCACTGCACAGTGAGAGGATTGTAAAATGCTGGCATGACAGAGATAACAGATATTCATTGCTTCGAACAAGATGTTATAGCTGGCCTCCGGAATACCGTATTAGAATAAGATGTACTTGGATATCTGTTTACCTTATCTTGAATTAAGTTCGCATTATATTTTTAGGGTTGTTTGAGTTTCAGTTACTTGTCCTAATTTATTGAAATTTCTGATTAATCTTCAAAATTTAAACTGAAGTTAAGTAGAATATTGGAGGTATAGTAATTATATTATAGAAATGCTTATTGGTCTCTGTAGTTCCAAGAGGTGTTATATAAATGTTGATATAATGTAGATTCATTGGATTTTGAAACATGGCAGTGGAATTTTTAGTTTAATTCTTTCAGTTGCTCACAGAGCTTCTGGGACATTTTTATTTCAGTTGGTTGATGGCTTAGGAAAAAAATGTAAGGGATTGTCAACTATTGGCAACATCCTGTTGTATACTGGAAGTGTAAGAGAACTTCCAGCTGGGTTTCTTAGTTTCAGAGTCTGCCTGCAATATAGACCGATCGTACACTGATCTGTGTAAGAATTGCTTAGAGCGTCATTGTAGTTAGTGAGACTCATTCCCTTATCGCTTCCTGCTTGTTATTTTTGGTAAATAACTGATTTAAGACTAGTGCTGTTTCCTTTTGACATATTACCCAGTCTTCTTTTGATCCAGTTCTTTGTTAGAATTTTCCTCTTGAAAGACACTTAGCATTTGGCTTAGATGGCAAATCATTAGGACAGTATTTGGAGCCAAGAAAAGTTATCTAAAAATGAATAACAAAGTTGATATTATTTTAATAAGATTGATTTTAAAAAGTCAGGCACTTTCAGATTAAAAAACTAGAAGATACTTGAAAATGAAAAAGTATATATTACTTTACAGTGATCTTAAAATACTTGCATAAATGAAGGATTTTGGAAGCCATATAGCTTTTATTTATTTACTTTTTAAAATGTATTTGTTTATTTGAAAGGCAGAGAGTTACAGAGAGTCAGAGGCAGAGAGAGAGAAATCTTCCATCTGCTGGTTCCCCCCGCAAAGTGGCCAGAATGGCCATAGCTGGGCCTCTCTGAGGCCAGGGCCTGGCGCTTCTTCTGGGCCTCCAGCACTTGGGCCATCGTCCAGTACTTTCCCAGGTCATAGCAGGGAGCTGGATCAGAAGTGGAGCAGCCAGACTGGCACCCACAGGGCCTACTGCACCACAGCACCAGCCCCCACCACATAGTTTTTAGTTGAAAATAGAAACTACCCAAAATGTTTACCTCCAAAATCAGAAAGATTTACCCAGATTTCTGTAAGGGATTAAAGTGGCAGCTTCTTCTATGCTTCTTTTGTGTTACTAGTATTTGAACTGTTTTTCCCTTTTTGGTGTGATGCTTCCTTTAAAAATTGGGAAGGATACTAATATATAAGACTTGTAAATGCTTATTTTCTGACAGACTTTATTCTAAACTTTTTCTTTCTTTTTTTTTAAAGATTTATTTTTAATTTATTTGAAAGAGTTACATAGAGAGAGAGGTCTTCCATCTGCTGGTTCACTCCCTAAATGGCTGCAGCAGCTGGAGTTGAGCCGATCCAAAGTCAGGAGCCAAGAGCTTCTTCCGGGTCTCCCATGCAGGTGCAAGGTCCCAAGGACTTGGGTCATCTTCTGCTGCTTTCCCAGGCCATAGCAGAGAGCTGGATTGGAAGAGGAATAGCCGGGACTCGAACCTGCACCTCAGCCCGGGGCTTTAACGCACTGCGCCACGGCACTGGTCCCTCTAAGTGTTTTTCATGCATGAATTCATTTAATTCTTCAAAAATTCTGTGGCTGGTTTTATTATTCTCTCTACTTTATAGGTGAGGAAACCATTGCACAGAGAAGTTGAGTAACTTCCTCAGGGTTACAGAGACAGGAAGTAGCAGAGTTTGGATTCAGGCATGAGGTCTGGCTCTGAAGTCGGTGCATTTATTTATTTAAATTTTTAAAAAAGATTATTTATTTGAAAGGTAGAGTTACAGAGGCAGAGGCAGAGACAGAGAGAAGTATCTTCCATCTGCTTGTTCACTCCCCAGATGGTTGGAGCTGGGCCGGTCTGAAGCCAGGAGCAAGGAGCTTCTTCCAGGTCTCCCATGTAGATGCAAGGGCCCAAGCACTTGGGCTATTTTCTACTGCTTTCCCAGGCCATAGCAGAGAGCTGGATCAGAAGTGGAGCAGCTGGAACTCGAACTGGCACCCATATTTGATGCCGGCACTGTAGGAGGGCTTTACCTGCTACACCAAAGCACCAATCCCTATTTAATTTTTTAAAAGATTTATATGGAAGACAGAGTTATGTAGAGAGAGCAAGAGACAGAGATGAAGAGATCTGCCATCCTCTGGTTCACTCCTCAAATGCCCACAACAGCCAAAGCTGGACCAGGCTGCAACCAGGTATCAGGAATTCCACATAGGTGTCAGGGCCCCACGCACTCGGGCCATCATCCGCTGTTTTCCCAGGTCTCAGGGACGCCACATAGGTGTCAGGGCCCCAGGCACTCGGGCCATCATCTGCTGTTTTCCCAGGTGCATTAACAGGAAGCTGGATTGAAAGTGGAGCAGCTGCGACTCAAATTGGCACTCAATGTGGAGTGCAGATGTTGTAGACTGTGGTGTAACCTGCTGCTGCACAATGCTGGCTCCCATACCATAGTTTAAAAACATTAGAGGATAGATAGCATTTTTAATTGCTCTCTCATGTTTCTTGTGACTCTCTCTATCTCTTTTAAAGTTTTCATAGCCTTTCATAAACTGCTTGTTCACACACTGGGAAGTTGCCATTCACATATAACCCAGAGTCCCTATTTTCTCCAGTGGGAACACCCCTTTCACCAAAAACATTGCTTTAAATTGGAAACAAGCAAAAACTATCAAAATGCTCACTACAGTAAAAATGCAGCTTAATCATCTTTTCTGTAGTTAAATTTTAAGAGTTTATCTTTCCTGACTTAAAATTGCTTTTTGAAGTGTACAGGGAGTGCTATTAATAAACACAAATAGCCTGTTTTTCTTCTTGCTTAGTGTCTGCTCAGGTTTCCATGCTTCCTAGTTAGCCAGCTAGCAGGCAGCTGGAGAGGTGAGAAGGAAGAAGGGATAAACAAACATGTTCCACAAACTGCACTAAAACGCTGCGTGGATTCACAGAACATGAAGCGTGCCACACTGACCACTGAGTGGACGGTTCTGGGGCACTAAGTGCGTATGCATCATTGTGCAGCCATCGCCACCTCCAGAATTTCTGTCGTCTTGCAAGACCTCAGTGCCTTTTCAGAAGACGTGGAGATGTTTGAAGTCTGCTCCATGAGGGCAGTAGTGGGGTGAATGCAGGAGCTCCGTCAATCTGCAGCATGCTGCTGTCTTGCTGGGGAAGCTGGAAGCTGTCACTGTCGGTGAAAGAGCCCAGAGGGGCAGGTGGAAGGGTCGTCAGCAGACCTCATGTGTGATCATGGATCGACAGTCTCAGGGAAAGACTATGAAGGGCAGCGTTGTGCCAAGTTTGAAAGCTGCTTTGCCACATTATGGAATGATAATCATATGGCTTGACAGAGCTAATTGCCATGGCGATTTTACTACTGTGAGTAATTTATTCATTTTTAGGTCATGGTAAATCAAAGATAAAAAGCTTTTGGCAAAGACAAAAGTCTTTAAAAATGCAGATAATTAGGAGCCGGAGCTGTGGCGAAGCAGGTTAAAGCCCTGGCCTGAAGCACCAGCATCCCATATGGGCACTGGTTCTAGTCCCGGCTGCTCCTCTTCTGATACAGCTCTCTGCTATGGTCTGGGAAAGCAGTAGAAGATGGTCCAAGTCCTTGGGCCCCTGCACCCACGTGGGAGACCCAGAGGAAACTCCTGGCTCCTGGCTTCTGATGGGCGCAGCTCTGGCTATTGCGGCCATCTAGGGAGTGAACTAGCAGACGGAAGACCTCTCTCTACCTTCTATGTAACTTTCTTTCAAATAAATAAAATAAATCTTCAAAAAATGCAGATAATTACAACAGTCTGTAATTATTATGGATATAATACCATCTTTTATTTAAAAATATGGTCCATTTTTAAAATTAATTTTAAGGGCTAGCGTTGTGGAGTAGCAGGTTAAGTTGCCACCTGCAGAGCTGGCATCCTATTTGGCTGAGTTCTGGCTGCTCCACTTCCAATCCAGCTCCCTTCCATGCACCTGGGAAAGCAGCAGAAGATGACCCAGATGTTTGGGCCTCTGCACCCGTGTGGGAGAACCGAAGAAGCTCCTGGCTCCTGGCTTTTGCCTGGCCCAGCCCCGGGCCATTGAGGCAATTTGGGGAGTGAACCAGTGGATGGAAGATCTCGCTCACTTGTTTTTCTCTCTCTGGCCTCCCACCTCGACAGCTCTGCCTTTCAAATAAATAAAATAAATCTTTAAAAAAAGAATTTTTAATATCATTCATTCAGTAAATATTTGCTGAGCACCTATTCTCTGCAGTACTACTGTGTGGCATATGGAGGATATGGCGTGGACCAGGCTAGAACGGCCACTGCCTCTGTGGAACTTCAATTCCAGAGGGGATAGTAGACACAAAACAGATACTGACACAGTGGGGCAGTTCCAGGAAATAGAGTGATACATCTGTGATGTGCTTTGAGGAAACAGAAATTGTTTTGAAGAGTGTGTAACACAGGGACTGAACATATTTGGGGGCTTTAGGCAGGCTTCCTTTGAGGAAGTGCTTTCAACTGACGTTTGAAGGCTGAGTGGAATTACTGAAGGGAAGGGAGTTGTCGGATGTGTGGAAGAGCTTTGCGTTCACAGGGAGCAGCATGTGACAAGCCTGGAGACTGAAGAGGCATGGAGAACTCAAGGAAAACAGCAGCTCCAGCAGCTAGCACGGAGCTCTTACTTTGTGCTAGGGCTGTTCTGAGTGGTTTAAGTGAACTTAGAGGTCTTACATCCACTGGTTCACTCCCCGAATGCCTCTTGGCCATGCCAAATCTGAGGGCCAGAAGCTCAAATTGGGGTCTCACATGGGTGGCAGGGTCCCAGGGTGCTCATTAGCAAGGAGCTGGAATTGGAAGCAGAACTGGGACTTTGACCCACATTTTCTGAATTGAGAAGTCCCAAGTGTTTTTTTTTTTTTTCTTTAAAATGTTTATTTATTTATTTGAAAGAGTTATAGAGAAGAAGGGAGAGACAGAGGTTTTCCATCTGCTGGTTCACTTCCCAAATGTTTGCAATGGCCAGGCCTGGACCAAGTCAAAGCCAGGAACCTGGAACTCCATTCTGGTCTCCTACATGGGTGGCAGGGGCTCATGTATTTGGATCATGTTCTCCTGCCGTCCCAGGCACATTAACAGGGCGCTGGAGCAGCTTATGGGATTCTTGTGTTACAAGCAGTGACTTAAATAACCCTACTGCATGCCACAATGACGCCCCCCGCCCCCCGTGGCTTTTTTTTTTAAATTTATTTATTATTATTATTTTTTTAATTTTTGACAGGCAGAGTGGACAGTGAGAGAGAGACAGAGAGAAAGGTCTTCCTTTTACCATTGGTTCACCCTCCAATGGCCGCTGCGGCCGGCGCACCACGCTGATCCGAAGCCGGTAGCCAAGTGCTTCTCCTGGTCTCCCATGCCGGTGCAGGGCCCAAGCACTTGGGCCATCCTCCACTGCACTCTCTGGCCACAGCAGAGAGCTGGCCTGGAAGAGGGGCAACCGGGACAGAATCCGGCGCCCTGACCGGGACTAGAACCTGGTGTGCTGGCGCCGCAAGGCGGAGGATTAGCCTATTGAGCTGCAGCACTGGCCCCAAGTGGCTTTTTAACTGCTACACTAAACACTGCACTCAGTCTTTAAAAATTTATTACTTAAAATTAATTTAATCCTCACAACAACTCCACAAAGGTAGACTACTGTTATTCTTTGTCAATGATGAATCCAAAGCTTGGACAATTGAAGTAACTTGCCCAAGTTGCATAAGTAGGAGGGGGAGGGCTAAAGTTCATACTCTGGGTTAGGGTGCCTCCCATGGTGTCACTGTAATAGTAACCTGGGCAGCAGGAGGAGGGTAACCAGAGAATCAGACAGGATCCAGGGCAGGTAGCAGGCAGGAGCCAGGGTAGGTAGGGGCCAGGGGCCAGGGGCCAGGGCAGGTAGGGACCAGGGCAGGTAGCAGACAGGGGCCAGGGCAGGAGGCAGGCAGGGGCCAGGGCAGGTAGGGACCAGGGCAGGTAGCAGACAGGGGCCAGGGCAGGTAGAGGCCAGGGCAGGTAGCGGACAGGGGCCAGGGGCCAGGGCAGGAGGCAGACAGGGGCCAGGGCAGGTAGGGGCCAGGGCAGGTAGGGGCCAGGGGCCAGGGCAGGAGGCAGGCAGGGGTCAGGGCAGGCAGCAAGCAGGGGCCAGGGGCCAGGGCAGGTAGCAGACAGGGGCCAGGGCAGGTAGCAGACAGGGGCCAGGGCAGGTAGGGGCCAGGGCAGGTAGCAGACAGGGGCCAGGGCAGGTAGCAGACAGGGGCCAGGGCAGGTAGGGGCCAGGGCAGGTAGGCCAATGGTTCTCTGGCATTGGGTGATTTTGTCCTCTGAGGGACGTTTGACAATGTAGAGAGAGATTTTTGCCTGTCACTATGCAGGGGGAGGTGTGTATGTGGCTATTGGCATCTGTAAGTAGAGGCCAGGTGTGTCTCTAAGCATCCAATAGTGCATAGTGTAGGCTACCCCTCCCAACCCCCAAGTCTACAGGCCTGGAATTGAGACTCTTGAAAAGACCATTATAGTCCATATTTAGGAATTTGGGCTGTAGCCTAAAAGTAGTGGGAAAGAACTAAAGGGATTTGTGTAAGGGTGCGATTTGATTAAATTTGTGCTTTAAATTTTTCTTTCATTTTATCCCTCTAATTTGAAAGGCAGAGAGGGAGATCTGCCATCCACTGATCCTCCCACCCCCAATTCCTGCAACATCTGGGGTTGGGCCAGGCTAAAGCCAGGAGCCTGGAACCTAGGTCTGCTACTTGGGTGACAGAGACCCCAAGCACTTGAGCCACCGTCTGTTGCCTCCCAGGGTCTGCATTATTAGAGAAGTCCAGATAGTGTGTCCCTGGTGGTCCAGTGGCCAGGATTAGAGAAGGCCAGATAGTGTGTCCCTGGTGGTCTAGTGGCCAGGATTAGAGAAGGCCGGATAGTGTGTCCCTGGTGGTCCAGTGGCCAGGATTAGAGAAGGCCGGATAGTGTGTCCCTGGTGGTCCAGTGGCCAGGATTAGAGAAGGCCGGATAGTGTGTCCCTGGTGGTCCAGTGGCCAGGATTAGAGAAGGCCAGATCAGAAGCTGAGGAGCCAGGACTTGAGCCAGGCCCTTTGAATTTGGATTTGTGTGTCTCAAGTGGTGACTTAACCACTGCATAAAATGCCCACCCCAAATTTATGCTTTAAAAGGGTGATTTACTGTGGTTGGAGATTCTGTGAAGGAAAGGCGTTGGTGGATACAAAGAGATGACTCGTAAGACTTGCTGAGATGATGATGACCGTAGATTGATGGCAGTGGAGATGTTGGAAGGTGGCTTAGAGAGAGAAGTAGTGTATACTCAACAAGTGGGTTGTGGCTGGCTGTCAGTGAGGGGATGTTTGGTTTTTATGTGTGGATCGAGGGTAAGGATAGTCTGTGTGTGTGTGGGGGGGAACCATGAATTTATGTAGGCCTGTCTTTTCATGTAAGGTGTCTGGAGATGTGTAAGTGGACATTTTGAAGAGAAAGCTTTGGAAATGTATCAGAAACTCATTGGAGAGGTCTGGGCTATATGTAAACATTGGAGATTTGTAAGCCTGTAGATGGTAATTGCAATCATGGGTGTCGTTAAGGGAGAACAGGTAGAATTGTTTTGAAGTGACCCAAAGATCACCAGGTTTCCAAGGTCAAGTCTAGAGTCTTTCTTAACTTGGATACTTTTGGTATTAGCCCATGTGTTTGGTTCAGATAGATTGGATTTATCTGAAAAAATAACTCCATAGGAGGCAGAATTACTTTTATTTGAAATGTTCTCAGTGTTGATCCACAGCATTCATAAAAGATTATGAAATGTGAGTTATTTTTTTCATTTATGAAAAGTGAATGCTTTTCCATTTCTACCTGGTTAAAAAATAAAACCCTTCAGTTCTGCGCTTATTAGACAAATCTCTTGAAAGAGCAAATCTTGTTGTGATTTTAGTCATTTAGGATTCCTTCAAGGGGCATTAGTACATGAATGCAGCCAGTTTCTGTTGAGTGCAGACCTTTCTCCCATGTTTTTCCCATCGACCCAGTGGAACTAAGGGGGAAGAGGGCGGGAGCTGTGGTTCGGGCAGCACTTCCCTTGCCCTTGCTCATCTGCCCCCATGCACAGCCTGGCCCTAGTCACTGTTCCAGCGATGGCCAGTGTTTCTCTCCGTATCTCCCTGTCCCTTGATTTGTTCTTCTAATCAGAATGAAGGGAGGGTTCAGATTCAGCTTTGTCTCAGCATGACTGAAAACTGTTTTGCATAATGTTCAGCATAGTCTTTGCCATTTCTGTGACTTTTAAGGATCTGTAGACAAACAATTTAGACAGTATAATATCATTAACCTACATGTGAATTTCTGGTATTTCTGGCAATACCATTTCCTCCCCAAAAAAGTATTTTTGCTGGTACTATGATTCCCACTTTCCCCATTGGCTAGATTAATCATTGGAGTTCCAAAGTTTCACTTAATTGTATTCAGATTTCAGAAATAAAGTTCTTACCCTTAATTTCCTCTGTCACTCCAAGTGATTTTTGCTATCAAAGGTCTGTAGTAAAAGGACAATATAATTTTCTGAAATAAGAACAAAACAGTTAAAATCCCTGTATGGTGATTGTATCTACCACATGGTGATATTTATGCTCAGAAAAATTTAAATATTTGCCCTCAGCTACCGAAAGCTTTTAAAAATGGTTAAACATAATTACAATGTAAAATCTAATTAAGAAAAATGGTTCCTAAGATTTTTGTACTACAGGGAAGTTGCTAGGATATGGAGTAATAATTTTTATTTGTTAGTTTGGAAACCATGGCAACACAATAAATATTATGTCTCTTAATTTGTCTTTCAGTGTTCCTTTGGCATGAGTGTCATGGAAGAATAAACAAAATGAAACAGTAAACTTTGAGTCTCAGCTACCTGAATTAGTCATTTTCCTTGAATAGTTCATTTTCTAGAATTTTGTATTTTAAATATTTTCAAATTAAAGCATAGATCTTTAAAGACTGAGATGATTTCTTTCTCTTTTTTACCCATTGCAGTTGGCTAGGTGTTAAAAGTGAGTATATATGTAGGCTGGTCATTTCAGAGTATGTTGGCTCAGTTCAGAACATTTCTGTGAAATTATGAATTTTAAATTTATCTCCCTTTAAAACTGATACAAGATCATAGGACAAAAATTTGAAGATAGAAGAATTTCTTCTTTTAAAGGCATTTCAGTGTATTTTCATTTTGTATTTCTTTTTGAAATACATTAAATGTGTTTTTATTTATTTATTTTTAAAGATTTACTTATTTATTTGAAAGTCAGAGTTACACAGAGAGAAGGAGAGGCAGAGAGAAAGAGAGGGAGGGAGGGAGGGAGGTTGGTCTTCCATCCACTGGTGGACTCTCCAAATCAGGCCAATCCAAAGCCAGGAGCCTGGAGCTTCTTCCAGTTTTCCCACATGGGTGCAGAGGCTCAAAGACTTGGGCCGTCTTCCACTGCTTTCCCAGGCAGTAGCAGAGAGCTAGATCAGAAGTAGAGTATCTGGGACTCAAACTGGTGCCCATATGGGATGCCGGCGCTGCAGGCGACGGCTTTACCTGATACACCACAGCACAGTGCCGGGACATGGCTTCTTAATTGGCATCCTGACTGCTAGGCCAAATGCCTGCCCACCTCTCTATCCATGTTCAAAACGTTGTAATCCTTATCTCTATGCACAGTATTTTATGAGTTTTTGTGTATTGCCTTGTGAGTGCTCTACAGGCATTGGGGGAGGGGTGAAACAGCTAGAACCATGTGGGAAACTGCCCAGTATGGCTGGAGGGGTTGAGAATGGGAGGAAGTGCTGCTGGAGAGGAAGCTGCAGCCAGTTGTAAATGCTGTATGTGCGGAGGAGTGTGTGTTTGATCTTTGGAAGTGTGGGGAGCCATTGGAGGGTAAATACTTCTCAGATTTGCATCACAGTGAAATTGCTTGAGTCGCTGTATTGGTCTAGAATGATGTACCTAAGATAAGCTTCCTCTGAAGGAAGGAGGTTTATCTTTTGTTTTTAATATTTATTTATTTGACAGAGTTACAGAGAAGCGGGGCGGGGTGGGGGGGTGTCTTCTAGCGCTGGAGAGAGGTATTCCATCTGCTGGTCCACGTCAGCCCAGCCCCAGGAGGTGTATCTTGGCTTGTGGTTCTGGAGGTTCACAGCCCAGGGTCAGACAGGTCCCTCTGGTCTGGCCGTCTGGTGAGGCTGGAGGATGACATAGGGGAAGGGTCACATCGTGAGCCAGGAAGCAGAGGGAGTGATGGGCCCAGTGCTCAGGCACCTGTAACCAGCCCTCTCACAAGGAAGTGCCTCCACTAGGCCCACTCCTAAACACCAACGTTGGATTGAGTGTCTGCACTCTTAGTACCATTAACCAATTACTTCGGGCCTTATATTTTATTTTTTTCCATTAGACGGCACTTCTCTTCTGCTGTGGGGATTGCAATTCTGTGTCCATTTTATGAAAGAAGGCTTCAAGTTTTTTGTTTGTTTTTTTTTTTGTTAGTTTAGTTTCATTTGCAAGGCAGAGACAGATCTTCCACCTGCTGGTCCAGTCCCCAGATATAATAGTCAGGGCTGTGTTATGCTGGAGCTGGGAGCCTGAAAAACTCAATCCGGGTGTCCGAGATGGGAGGCAAAGACCCCCAAGTACTTGAGCCAGTACTTGAGCCACTTACCTGCTGCCTCTCAGGGTGTTTGTTAGCAGGAAGCTGTTCAGAAACAGAGCCAGGAGCTCAAATCCACAGTGATGTGGAATGTGGATGTCTGAAGCAGCCTCTTAACCACCGTGCCAAATGCCTACTCTTTTTTTTTTTTTAAGATTTATTTTAGTTATTTGAAAGAGAGTTGTAGAGAGAGGTAGAGACAGAGAGAGAGGTCTTCCATCAGCTGGTTCACTCCCCAGATGGCTGCAACGGCTGGAGCTGCACCAGTCTGAAACCAGGAGCCAGGAGCTTCTTCCTGGTCTCCCATGCCTGTGCAGGGGCCCAAGGACTTGGGCCATCTTCCACTGTTATCCCAGGCCACAGCGGAGAGCTGTATCAGAAGTGGAGCAGCAAGGGCTAGAACCAGCGCCCATATGGGATGCCGGCACTTCAGGCCAGGACTTTAACCCACTGCACCACAGCACAGGCCTAAATGCCTACTCTTTTTTTTTTTTTTTAATTTTTTTGACAGGCAGAGTGGACAGTGAGAGAAACAGAGAAAAAGGTCTTCCTTTGCCGTTGGTTCACCCTCCAGTGGCCACCGCGGCTGGAGTGCCGCGGCCGGCGCACCGCGCTGATCCGAAGGCAGGAGCCAGGTGCTCCTCCTGGTCTCCCATGGGATGCAGGGCCCAAGCACCCGGGCCATCCTCCACTGCACTCCCTGGCCACAGCAGAGAGCTGGCCTGGAAGAGGGGCAACCGGGACAGAATCCGGCGCCCCGACCGGGACTAGAACCCGGTGTGCCGGCGCCGCAAGGCGGAGGATTAGCCTAGTGAGCCGCGGCGCCGGCCCTTAATGCCTACTCTTTGGTCTTTAAATGCTTGAATTGGGGAGACAAATTCTATTTGAACCACAACAGGTACAATGCGGAGAGTGACTGGTAGGAGGCAGACAATGGTTAGAAAGTTACTGTAGTCATCTTGAGATGTTAGGAGCCTGAATTGAGGTAGTGATAATTGGGGCTGGTGCTGTGGCATAGTGGTTAAAGCCACTGCCTGCAGTGCCGGCACATGGGTGCTGAGTCCTGGCTGCTCCACTTCTGATTCAACTCCCTGCTGTGGCCTGGGAAAGCAGTAGTAGATGTCTGAAGTCCTTGGGCCCTTGCACCCACGTGGAGGCCCCTAAAAGAAGCTCTTGGCTCCTGGCTTCAGATCGGCTCAGCTCTGGCCACTGCAGCCATTTGGGGAGTGAACCAGCGGATGGAAGATCTCTGTCTTTCTCTGTAACTCTGCCCTTCAAATAAATAAATAAATCTTAAAAAAAAAATGAAGAGATTCATGATGATTTGTAATTTAAAATTTTGTGTAATGGGTCAGTTGATGGGGAATTTAAGAGAAATATTATAAATTAAATTAGGATATATTGAGTTTGAGCTCCTTGTGGGACAACTCCAATATTTAATAGCCAGTTGGGTCAGGATTGGAGGAGTGTAATATGGCTTGGATGTAAAGATTGCAGGCTGTCCATATCATCCATATCATCATCTCTCTGTGTGAGAAAACACAGAATGGAAAAACAAGCAGCCAAACCTGGAAACTTTGGTTAATATTAAAATTTAAGGAGCTATTATAGAAAAATTTACTCACTAAGTATTCTGAGGAAGAAAGGTCAGAGAGTAAGAGGAAAACCAAGAGATGC
Source organism: Oryctolagus cuniculus (assembly GCF_964237555.1). Lineage (NCBI taxonomy): Eukaryota > Metazoa > Chordata > Mammalia > Lagomorpha > Leporidae > Oryctolagus > Oryctolagus cuniculus. Next base: position 173,503,947 of record NC_091435.1, on the reverse strand, counting down.
TGCAAGTCTTGCAAAACACCAAGAGGCGATAGTTTAAGACCCAGTGAGTCCGGATTCTAGTCCCGGTTGGGGCGCCGGATTCTGTCCCTGTTGCCCCTCTTCCAGGCCAGCTCTCTGCTGTGGCCCGGGAGTGCAGTGGAGGATGGCCCAAGTCCCATGGGAGACCAGGATAAGCACCTGGCTCCTGCCATCGGATCAGTGTGGTGCGCCGGCCGTGGCGGCCATTGGAGGGTGAACCAACGGCAAAGGAAGACCTTTCTCTATGTCTCTCTCTCTCACTGTCCACTCTGCCTGTCAAAAAAAAAAAAAAAAAAAAAAAAAAAAAAAACACCAAGTGAGTGATTAGTGGTACCTGATGTCCAGAAAGGACAAGCAAGGTAAGAATAGAGCAGTTCTATTGGGTTTTGTAGTTTGAGGTACTAGTGACCTTTGCATGAGCAATTTAGTGAAGTGAAGTGGGCAGAAGCCAGATTGTAGTTATCTGAAGAGAGTGAGAGGTAAGGAAGGAGGTGTGACCAAACTTAAGTGTGAAGAGATGACAAGGATGAGAGTTAAAATTTTTTTTAAAGATTTTATTTGAGAGGCAAATTTATAGACAGAGGGAGAGACAGAGAGAGGTCTTAGCTGTCCTCTGTTCGTTCACTCCCTAAATGGCTGCAATGGCCATAGGTGGACCAGTCTGAAGCCAGGAGCCAAGAGCTACTTCCAGGTTCCTTTACATGGGTGCAGGGGCCCAAACACTTGGGCCATTTTCCACTGCTTTCCCAGGCCATGGCAGAGAGCTGTATCGGAAGAGGAACAGCCGGGACACGAACCAGTGCCCATATGGGATGCCAGTGCTGCAGGTGGAGACTTAAGCTACTACCCCACAGCGCTGGCTCCTAAAAAGTTTTTTAAATTTGTTTGATAGGAAGGGGGAGAGAGAGCGAGAGAGCGAGCGAGCGAGTGAGCGAGCACGCATGTTCCTCCACCCCTTAGTCTACAATGGCCAGGCCTGGAGCCAGGAGTTGGGTACATAGCCCAGGTCTCCCACATGGGTTGCAGGAAAGCAGTTACTAGAGCCATCACTGCTGCTCCTAGGGTCTGTAGTGGCAGGACGCTGGAGTCCGGAGTTACTGCTGGGAATCCAACCTGGGTACTTGGGTGTGGGTAAGGGTGTCTTAACTGCTAAGCCAAATGCCCACTCCCAGGGTGAGATGTTTTATTTTTAATGATGGGAGAGACTTCGAGCCTCCTTATGGTAAGGAGAACAAGCCAGTAGGGGGAGAGAGTGAGGAGTGAGGCGTGATAATTGGGGTTAGGACCCTGGTGAGGATGGAGGGAGTGTATAGGGGTTGGAGAGGGACAGTTCTTCCCAGTGGGAGCACAGGGAACAAAAGAAGGAAGGGTGCTCGGACTGAGAATCTGTTGGTGGCTTGGGCGAAGGTAGAGGGAACGCTCCCCTTAGGCCTTTCTGTCGTGAAAACCAGGGCAGAGGGGGAGATACTAAAATATCAGAGCTGGAACAATGAGAAGTGCTGAACTGGTGGAGTTTTGCAGAGAAACTTTTTCTGTTGATAACAAAGACCACCTACATTATATTTCTTGGAATTACTCTTCTTATGGCGTGTTTAAAAATAGGCTACACATTTGACACAGTGCTGAGTGGTACCCATTTGGTTTCTCAGAACTTGTCTGGTTCATTATTCATACATCCTGGAAAAAAAAAACACATTTATTTTTGGTTCATTAGATGCTGTACCTTCAGTACTTGGTGGACCCAATTTATAGTATGAGTGTGTATGTATGTGTGTCTGTGTGTGTACAATTTTAGTTCACTCTTGCTTTTGAATCGTAGGATGAGTCAAACTATTTTTTAAAATATTTATTTATTTGGCCAGCACCGCGGCTCACTAGGCTAATCCTCCGCCTTTCGGCGCCGGCACACCAGGTTCTAGTCCCGGTCAGGGCGCCGGATTCTGTCCTGGTTGCTCCTCTTCCAGGCCAGCTCTCTGCTGTGGCCAGGGAGTGCAGTGGAGGATGGCCCAAGTGCTTGGGCCCTGCACCCCATGGGAGACCAGGAGAAGCATCTGGCTCCTGCCTTCGGACCAGCGCGGTATGCTGGCTGCAGCACGGCGGCCACGGCGGCCATTGGAGGGTGAACCAATGGCAAAAGGAAGACCTTTCTCTCTGTCTCTCTCTCTCACTGTCCACTCTGCCTGTCAAAAAAAAATATTTATTATTGAAAATGCAGAGTGATGGAGGAAGGAAGGGAGGGGGAGACAGAGAGGGGTGTGGAGATCTTTCAGTGCTGGATCTTCCACTCCCCAGATGGCCGTAACAGCCAGGGCTGCACCAGGAGTCAGGACTCCATCTAGAGCTCACACCTGGGTGGCAGGGGTCCATGTACTTGAGCCACTTTTTGTGGCCTTCCCAAGTGCATTAACAGGGAGCTAGATAGTAAATGGAGTAGCTAGGACTCCAGTGTGGGCTGCAGCATTGCATACGATGGCTTAACGCAGTACCTTGACTGTTCTTTTTTTTAAATAAGCACATCCTTGTCTCCCTCCTGAGTGGTAGTCCCAAATGAAATCCTACTTATGGATTATATACCGAGGAAATAGTGAACCCTGCCTAGCTGATTGGATAGATCTCTCCTTACTCCTAGGCTCACTGAACAGATGAAGATTTTAACAGGATTGATTGGCCTCAGACGAGTCTCTGATTTGGAACACCACTGGGAACAAGAGCACGTTTCTTTTTTTCATATTTTTTTGAAGATTTATTTATTTATTTGAAAGAAGGAGAGAGAGAGAGAGAGAGAGAGAGAGAGAGAGAGAGGTCTTCCATCTGCTGGTTCACTCACTAGATGGCTGCAGTGCCGGAGCTGCAGTGATCCGAAGCCAGGAGCCAGGAGCCAGGAGCCAGGAGCCAGGAGCCAGAAGCTTCCTCCAGGTCTCCCATGCAGGTGCAGGGGCGCAAGCACCTGGGCCATCTTCCACTGCTTTCCCAGGCCATAGCAGAGAGCTGGATGGGAAGTGGAGCAGCCAGGTCTCGAACCAGCACCCATTTGGGATGCTGGTGCTTCAGGCCAGGGCATTAACCCTTTGCTCCACAGCGCCAGCCCCAAGAACATATTTCTTTAAATCTGTTTTTTCTGTGTGTGTGTGTGTGTGTGTGTGTGTGTTTTAAACTGAAGCAGTAACCAAATCCAAATTTAGGATTCAGAAAGCTTTAAAAAAAAAAGAAAAAAGAATGTTTTTAAGTGTTGGGCACCATAAAGCATATTATGACTAATCATGTGTCTCTTGGAGGTATTTTATTTTGCTTGTTCCTTGATGTTTCAGACAGATTGATTCAACAATATGGAGGGTGGAATAGAGAGGGATTGAAGTCAGAATTAGGAAACTTGAAGTACTCCAGAATAGAGTGTTCAAGACCATTTGGAAGAGGGGTAGTCTGTTGGAATGAAAACAGAACCATGGATTCAGAGGATATTGGAAAGAATGAGTTGGTGAGGAAGTAGGCAGTTCTGAGATCTTGGGTTTGGACAAACTTTCCATTTCTGGAGGCTGGAACATAAGGAAGCAAAGTCTGTCCTCTGGGGAAGATGGGCCGGCAGTCCAGGCAGTTAGAAATGGAGGCTTTGATACTGGCAGAGAAATCCGAGCTCGAGAGTTGTTCTCATTGGCTGACAGTAGAAACTGTGGAGTAAGCACATGAATGGAAAGGGTGTGTGCAGCAAATGGAAAAGGTATGTTTATATTTGGAGTAAGAGAAGCAGAATAATACCATTCACAGTAAAGAGACAATCTATACTAAGTTGAAAATCCTGGCCGCTAACTGTCTCCTCCGCCCGACTCCTGCCGCACTCGCCTCTCAGCTCCTGCGCCCGCCGGTGTACAATGGCAACCCCTAAGGAGAAACTCGCTGCACCAGTCCCTAACAATGAGGTCACTGTAATGGGTGTCGGAAGTCGGAATGGCGTGTGCTATTAGCATTCTGGGAAAGTCTCTGGCTGATGAGCTTGCTCTTGTGGACGTCCTGGAAGATAAACTCAAAGGAGGGATGATGGATCCGCAGCACAGGAGCTTGTTTCTCCACCTAAAATTGTGGCCGATAAGGACTAGTCCATGACAGCCAATTCTGAGGTCGTGGTGGTGACCGCAGGAGTCCAACAGCAGAGGGTCATCTCAACCTGGTGCAGAGAAATGTGAGTGTCTTCAAGTTCACTGTTCCCCAGATTGTCACAGTCCCGACTGCATCATCGTGGTTTCCGACCCAGTGACATTCTTACATACGTGACCTGGGAACTAAGTGGGCTGCCCAAGCACCGTGTGATCAGAAGTGGGTGCAACCTGAATTCTGCTAGGTTTTGCTATCTCATGGCTGAAAAACTTGGCATTCATCCCAGCAGCTACCATGGATGGATTTTGGGAGAACACGGCGACTCAAATGTGGCTGCCTGGAGTGGACTGAATGTGGCAGGTGTCTCTTTCCAGGAACTGAATCCAGAGATGGGAACTAGAGATAGTGAAATCCAGAGATAGTGAAAACTAGAAGGAGGTACACAAGATGCTGGTGGAAAGTGCCTGTGAAGTCATCAAGCTAAAAAGGTACACCAACTGGACTGTTGGATTAGTGTGGCTGATCTCATTGAATCCATGCTGAAAAATCTCTCCAGGATTCACCCAGTGTCCACAACGGTGAAGGGCATTGAGAACAAAGTCTCCCGAGCCTTCCGTGCATCCTCAGTGCCCGGGGATGAACCAGTGTCATCAACCAGAAGCTGGAGGACGGCGAGGCTGCCCAGCTCAGGAAAAGTGCAGACACCTTGCGGGACATTCGGAAGGACCCGAGAGACCCGTGACTCCCGAGTGCCAGGTGTAGAAACTCAAACTCGGATGTGATCAGTCCTGAGCCCACAGCTGTCATCCATGTGTGTGGGGCACAGTCTGCTTTTCCTCTTCCTTACTAGGCGAATTTCGGGCTCATACTCCAAGCACAGCCTGGCTTAATGCTTGCAAAAATGAGTTCTTGAACAAACAAAATTAACCATTGTAATTAAAAAAAAATAAAAGAAAATCCTGGGATAATTCCTCCAAAAGGAATTGTCCTTTTGGATCTGGCTTACTTCATTTGGTATAAAGTTTTAAGGTACATTCATGTAACATTTATCAAAATTCCCTTTTTAAGGCGGAATAATATTCTGTAGTATATATATGTGTGTGTATATATATACATATGCATACATATATATACATATACATGTATATACATATATATACATATTATATATGCACACACATATATACACACATATATATCCATACACACACACACTACTGTTTGTTTATTCATCCATTGATTGTTTCTGCATTTTGGCTATTTGATCTTTGCTTTCATTTCTTTTTTTTCCCCAAAGATTTATTTATTCATGTGAAAGGCAGAGACACAGAGATCTTCCATCTGCTGATTGCTCCCTGCATGGCTGCAACAACAGCTGTGGCTGGGCCTGCCTGAAGCCAAGAGGCAGGAGCTTCCTCTGAGTCTCCCACGTGGTTGCCCTTGGGCCACCTTCCCATGCTTTCCCAGGCGCATTAGCAGAGAGTGGGACTGGAAGTGAAACAGCCATAGGTGAAGACTTAACCTACTGTGCCACAGCTCTGGCCCTGTCATTTCTTTTGTTTTTATGTAAAATAAATAAGTGGAATTGGAATTATTTATCAAATAGTAATTATACGTTTAGTTTTTTAACTTCATTTTGAATTTGGTATTTCTGGTCCTTTATTTTTATGTCCCATATATTTTGTGTGTGTGAGGTGTATGGTAAAATAAATCCACAGCTCTTTTCATGTGACTGTTCTCTGTTGAAAATGGTGTGTTACTACCTAGAGGTGTGCTTGTTTGCCTATACTTGTCTTTTTAAAAATGCTGCAAGATAAGTGTGGGTTAGAATCAGCATCAGCTTCTTACTTACTTCCTACTATCAGTATTGCTTCAGGTATCTGGTAGTGATGTATAGAAAGAACCAGAAAGAATAATTTTAAGTCTCGTTCACTGCTTTTAAAAGGTTTGATTTGGTAGCTTTTTTTCCTTGTTATGTCCAAGAGAGGTAACGTGATTGGATAAAGTCGGATATGTAGCAAATGGAACCAACCATGTGTGTCTCTGAAGCTCATATTCTTTTCTGTTTTCTTCTCTTTTATTGTGAAAGAAGCCTTATTAAAGAATAGATTGCAATTATTTATAATTTTTCTATTTTTGTAAAAAAAAGTCCTATTTTAGTAGAAATTGTGTGGAATTGGCCATAGACAGATTCTAGAGAGATGAAGTTGGCATTTTTTTTTTTTTTTGGACAGTCAGAGTGGACAGAGACAGAGAGAAAGGTCTTCCTTTTCCGTTGGTTCACCCCCCAATGGCCGCTGATCCGAAGCCAGGAGCCAGGTGCTTCTTCTGGTCTCCCATGCGAGTGGAGGGCCCAAGCACTTGGGCCATCCTCCACTGCACTCCCAGGCCACAGCAGAGAGCTGGACAGGAAGAGGAGCGACCAGGACAGAATCTGGCACCCTGACCAGGACTAGAACCTGGTGTGCCGGCGCCGCAGGCAGAGGATTAGCCTATTGAGCCGTGGTGCCAGCCGAAGTTGGCATTTTTTAAGGATTTCTTTATTTATTTGAAAGTTAGAGTTAGAGAGGCAGAGGCAGAGAGAGAGAGAGGTCTTCCATCTGTTGGTTAACACCCCAAATGGGTGCAATGGCTGTAGCTGGGCCAATCCGAAGCCAGGAGCCTGGAACTTCTTCTGGTCCCCCATATAGGTGCAGGGCCCAAGGACTTGGGCCATTTTCCACTGCTTTCTCAGGTGCATTAGCAGAGAGCTGGTTTGGAAGTGGAGCAGCCGGGAGTGGAATTGGCACTTATATGGGATGTCAGTACTGCAGGCGGAGGCTTTATCCACTGCGCCACAGCACCGACCCCAGGAATTGGTATTTTGAGATAAATTTCTAAGGGAGGCTATAGTTATAAAGCTAATCACTTGATTGTCTCTCCCTCTCTTTGTGTTACTCTGTCTTTCAAATAAATAAATAAATCTATCTTGAAAAGGGGGAAAAGGGCAGGCATTGTGACAGCGGTCCAAGCCACCTCTTGGGACACTAGCATCCTGTATTAGAGCACTGGTTTGAGTCCCAGCTACTCTGCTTCTGATCCAGCTCTCTCATGTGCATGAGAAGGCAGCAGATGCTGGATCAAGTTATTGGGTCTGTGCCACTTGCTTGGGAGATCTGGATGGAGTTTTGGCCTCCCTGCTTTGGCCTGTCCCAGCCCCGTCTGTTGTGGGCACTTGGAGGAGTGAGCCAGCAGATGGAACATCTCTGTCTCCTCTCTCTTTCACTCTGCCTTTCAAGTAAATCAATAAGTAAATCTTTTTAAGAAGATGATATACATAGAAATGAAAATTCCTACTTATTGCTATAGTTTTTTTTAACAATTTATTTGGGAGGCAGAGACAGACAGGCATGTAGGCAGAGGCCTCCCATCTACTGGTTCATTCTCCAGATTCTGACAGCAGCTGGGCCAGGCCGAAGTTGGGAGCTGAGGCTCAGTCTGGGTCTTCCACGCGGGCGGTGTGGACTCGGGTACTTTGAGTCATCACCTGCTGCCTGCCGGAGTGTGTGTTAGCAGAAAGTGGAACCACTGGGACCACTCTGGGGCTTGAGCTCAGGCACTCCAGAGTGGGCTGTGGGCATCCCAAGCTGTGTCTTAACTGCTACCCCAGTGCTCTTCCTGCTCAACTTCCTTAAGTTTAAAAGCTTTGAAAGTTGTGGCCGGCGCCACGGCTCACTAGGCTAATCCTCTGCCTTGCGGCGCTGGCACACCGGGTTCTAGTCCCGGTCGGGGCGCCGGATTCTGTCCCGGTTGCCCCTCTTCCAGGCCAGCCCTCTGCTGTGGCCAGGGAGTGCAGCGGAGGATGGCCCAGGTGCTTGGGCCCTGCACCCCATGGGAGACCAGGATAAGTACCTGGCTCCTGCCATCGGATCAGCGCAGTGCGCCGGCCATTGGAGGGTGAACCAACAGCAAAGGAAGACCTTTCTCTCTGTCTCTCTCTCTCTCACTGTCCACTCTGCCTGTCAAAAATAATAATAATAATAATAATAAAGAAGAAAGTTGTGATACTTTTTTATTTAAAAAATATTTTTTGCTAGCTCCTGAAACATATTTTAGCCTTGAAGTCTTTTTCTGTAAAGTACAGATGTTAGTTAAAAAAAAAGAAATGTGATGTCCATTCATAGTTAGAGAAGAAGCGACTTCTGTAGTGATCTGAGGACCTGACCTGAATCAGATTTAGGATGTGGTCAGCACAGAGGAAGTTACTGCAAGACCGAAAGCAGAGAGATTTAAGTTTCACGTGGTGCATCGAGTCGTTTCCTTACCTTCTTGATGCTCCAGTTATTTAGCAGATATTGAGGCGCAGAGTTGTGGGGTAACAGAAACATACCGTGTAGTACAGTCGTGACAGAGGAATGGGTATAGTCCCTCTCTGTGAAGGAGGGCATGGGAGAAATCCTCAGAGAACGTAATATTCTGTCGGAATCAAGAGCCCATCATGCTGGTCAAGCCGTCAGTGAAAGAAGCCTAACGTAATGCAGAGGCCTGGCAGAGAGCGGATGGGGTGTGCGTGGTATGGGTGGAACAAGTTCTGGGAAGTAAGATGGGGACCTGGCTGTGCAGAGCCCTGTTTCTGTTTATGTCTCTTCTTTTTGTGCTGTTCTATGAATTTTTTCTTTTTCTTTTTTAAGATTTATTTATTTGAAAGGCAGAGTTTCGGAGAAGCAGAGAGAGAGAGAGAGAGAGAGAAAGAGAAAGGTTTTCCATCTGTTGGTTCGCTTTCCAGATGGCTGAGCGGCCAGAGCTTTGCTGATCCGAAGGCAGGAGCCAAGAGCTTCTTCCGGGTCTCCCACAGGGGTGCAGGGGCCCAAGGACTTGGGCCATCTTTTGCTGCTTTCCCAGTCTATAGCAGAGAGCTGGATCAGAAGTGGAGCAGCCGGGACTAGAACTGACACCCATATAGGATGCTGGCATTGCGGGCAATGGCTTTACCTGCTGCACCACAGCGCTGGCCCCTGGATTTTATTTTCTTAAACTGTAAGACCAGCTGAGTGATGTGATCAGAAATATGTTTTGGTGGGGCAGGCATGTGCTGTGGTGATTTAGTCCCTGCTTGGGACAGCCTCTCCCTGAGTGCTGGGTTCCAGTCTGGCTGTTCTACCTGTGATCCAGTTTCCTGCTGATATGCATCCTGGGAAGCAGCAGTCCCTACTTGGGAAACCCAGGTAGGGTTCTGGGCTCCTGGCTTTGGCCTGGCTCAGCCCTTAACTGTTGTTGGCATTTGGGGAGTGAACCAGCAGATGAAAGATCACCATCTGTGTCTCTGTCTCTCAAATTAAATGAAAATTGGGAAATAGAAAAGCATTTTGAAAGACTGGTTTGTCAATTATATAACCATGTGGAATATAAACTATTGTGAAGATTCTAGAGGTACGTAGATGGATTTGGAAGCACTTGCCGTTGTTCAAGTGAGAAATGAAGAATTCCTGTTGTATGATTCCATTTATATGAGACAGAAAGTAGATTAGTGGTTATCAGGAGAAGGGGAAGGGGTCTTGGGAATTGACTGCAATACATATGAGATTTATTTTGGTGATGATGAAAATGTTCTAGAATAGATAGTAGTGATGGTTGTGCATCTTTGTGGATGTACTAAAAATCACGGAATTGTGGAATTGTTTACTTTTAAATGGTGGATTTGATGGCATGTGAATTGCATCTCAATTTGTAAAGAGAGAGGAAGGAACTGAGGGAGGGAGGGAAAAGCAGACAGGACAGTGATTATAAAGGGAGCCCAGATGGATTTGAGAGAGACTCTGTGGTTGAGAACTAACTCTTCGGAGACTGAATATTGAGGTGTCCAGAATGAAATAGTGACTGGTGCTTTCGTTTCTAGTCTGTGTGAATTGATAGGGAATGCAATGCTGAGAAAAAGGCAGACTTGGAGACATTTAATGAACTGAGTGACATGTGTCGAATGTATAATCAAGGTGAACAGTGAAAGTGATGGCCCAGGTTTGGGGAGGGATTCTGGGACTAGAGAAAGAAACGAGGGTATAGAATTTGAAGGAACAGGCAAAATTACTGATGGATGACGTCTCCTTATTGGAAAGAATGTCCCGTTTTCTCCTCATCCTCAGTTTGATGTGGAAGTGTTTTGTTGTTGTTTTATGAACCTGAGTTTTATTTTACTTTCCAGGCAGAGGCAAGACTTGCAGCAAAACGGGCTGCTCGGGCCGAAGCGAGAGATATTCGCATGAGAGAACTGGAACGACAGCAGAAAGAGGTAATTAGGTGGTATGATCCTGTTTTCATGCTTGTTCTCAACAATCAGTACATGACTAGTTTATTTCTGATATGCGTCTGGTGCCCTCTGCAACACTGAGCATAGTGTAATTTTTATGTGTTTTAGTGAGCCACTCTATTTCAACAGACTAAATGTGATATTTGTTTTAAATGACAACAAAACCTCTGTAGTTCTTATGTACATTGTTAAAAATTTTCATGGTATTTTAAGTGCTTTTAAAGGGTGCTTAGGGATGACAGACTTACTCAGTATAGCCCTGTTTAGTCCTGTAATTTGGATTAATTATGAGACTTGTGTAGTAAGACATTGTGAAGTGATTCAACCTTTAAATTTTGAAGTATATTTAATATTGGAGGAAAGTATTCATTTAAGACAGTGGGAAAATCAGTCAAAACTGTAAAGCTGATTAGCATCCAATTTTGTGTCCCCTCCCCCCTGCCTGCGGAGTTAATTCTCTGTAAAAGTATTTGCTGTATATTTCAGGTACTGTGCTAGGTAGTGGAATATCAGCCAAAGTAAGATAAAACAGAAAGAAAGAAGACCTGGTTTCTGGTGAATCTAGAAAGAAAAAGGGAACTATGACAGAAAGTCCTAGTAATAATATTTTTTGAAGTTCAATTTTAAAAAGCCAGTATTATCTAAAGGGTTAAAAACCACTAGAAAGATTACTAGATAGTGATTGCATTACATACTTTGTCAGTGGGAAAATTATGGTTGATTTTATTTTCTTCTCATGCTTTTCTATAGTTTACAAATTTTAATATGCTTTTAATATCAGAAAAAATAAGAACAAATAGCATATAGAAATTAGGCAGATTAAAATGAAACAAATACTCTTTTTACCTTTTCCTTCTGACATTGACTTTGCCCTAAAAAATTTCATGTAAATATTTTTGATATTGAATTAGTATGAAGGGAAAGAAAGTATTAAATACCCTCTTTTGATGTTGATAAAGATCTATATGTATTCTGTTATCATCACAACTCAAGAAAAAATTGGTATGTTGCTAATTTTTTTTAAAACCTCATATAGTTTCAAAAACTGAATGTAATTCATGGCTTGAAATGGAAATGTGGCAATGCTTTGTCGTTTTTTATACTCCTAAAATTATATGAAATAATAAGCAGAGGGGACTTATCAAATATAATTCTGTTTATGGGCCTCTACAGAACCATGTACCTCATTATTGCACATATTTAGTAATTTTCTATATTTTGAATTCTAAGTTTGAGTCAGCTATCAGTGTTCTTTGGGAAAATGTGTATGGCTAAGGCTTTGTGGAGACTCTAGCGTGTTGGAAGCATTTTATTAATGACACTTCTGCATTTCTAGCACTCTCATCACTCCTTTGATCGGAAATGGGGGCAGATTCATAAGTGGCTGGTAGGCCAGGATTGCCTGTCTTGCATGTTGTGATCAGTTGCTAAAATAATGCAGTCTTGAAGTAAAACATTGACTAATAGTTTGCACAGTAGGAGTGTTTGGCCTGTGTCAGTCTGAAAAGGTCACAGAGTGTCTTGTTTGTCTCATCTGTAAATACATACTTGGAGTCCAACCAACCATTTTCTTTTGTGGTCAATAGCTTCACCTTTATCTCATGAATGACCTGATCAAGAAAGATTAAGTGAATGAATGTGTCTTTCCTTTTATAGATTTGTTCTTTTCTCTCTGAAATTCCTCCCTCTTTTTTAAATATGAGGTCTATAAGGTGTTCGCTGAGAGATGAACCAAGTCATTTAAAAAAAAAAAACAGATTTATTTATTAATTTGAAAGGCAGAGTTACAGTGAGACAGAGGCAGTGAGAGAGAGATCTTCCATCTGCTGGTTCACTCCCCAAATTGCTGCAACGCCTGGAGTTGAAAAGATCCGAAGCCAGGAGCCAGGAGCCTCTTCTGTGTCTTCCACATGGGTGTAGGGGCCCAAGTACTTGCCCATCTTCCACTGCTTTCCCAGGCAATAGCAGAGAGCAGCCTGGATCTTGAACCAGCACGCATATGGGATGCCGGCACTGCAGGCGACAGCTTTACCTGTTATGCCACAGAGCTGGCCCCCAAGTCATATTTTCATCTCTGAAAATTATTTTCTTCAACTCTCTCAGTTCACTGTCAGTTCCTCTACCACCACTACCAAATTTTTTAGCTACAAGAAAGTTGCAGACTGGTAGAATGTTATTGAGTCATTCCTCAATTTGAACTTTTTTCAAGATTGGTACAGTTCCCAAACTTATTATGGGAGTTCTTAAGTTGGTGTGTGACTAGGCTTGGGAGGTAGGGTATGAGCCTTAAAATCTCATGCAAACTTCGTATGCTTTTATGGGAAATGCTAATGGGTATTTTTTATCATCAGATTCTCCAAGATGAATGTGATTCCTAAAGGGTTGGGAACCACTGTCTAATTGTTGCTAACCAAGCAACTTTCATAAGCAAGTCTCTTTTGTAGCATCATTTTAAGGTGCAATCAGAATTAAAATATTCATATCAGTTATCATTGTGAGATCATTTTAGGAAAGAGAGAAAAAGAGATGTTTTGTTACTTAAAAATAAGTGACCCCTCATGTATGTGTTTGTTATCTCAATGTAGAATCTGTTCTTTTTTAGTAACTAAAGCTAACCTAATTAATCTTATTTAATGTGTCTTGTGCATGTAACTGGGTTACTGTTGTTGATGATGTATTAAGAATGTTTTTGTGTGAATGAAAGAAATTACTTAGCAAATTTCTATGGAAATATTAATTTATTTGTTCTTTTAATTATTGTAATTCTAAAATTAGATTGCCTAAGATTTTAAATTTTATTTGTTTATTTATTTGAGAAGCAGAGGAAGAAAGAGAAGGCTCCCATTCACTGGTTTGGTCACTGAATTCCTACAGTGGTTAGAGCTGGGCCACACTGAAGATGAGGTGGGAGCTCACTCCAGGTCCCCCTCATGAGTGGTGGGACCCAATACTTGAGCCATTTCTTGCTGACTCCCAAGTTGTTGATTAGAAAGAAGTTAGGATTGGGATGGCGCTAGCTCTTGAACTCAGGTACGCTGAAATGGCATGTGGCATTCCAACTGAAAACTTAACCCCTGGGCCAAATGCCTGTTCCTGCCTAGGATTTTAGTTTAAGGGTAGACCAAGAAACACGAGTTACAAGGAAATGGATACGTTGAACAAAGACCACGCAGGTAAGCAGGTGTGTGTGTGACAGGTACGCAGTTTAGGCTGCTGGGTTTGCAGGGCAGGAAAGCAGTTTACATTAGAGGCTTCAGATGCCAGTAGTGACTAACGCAGGTCCTGATTGATAGGCAGGACTTGGACATGCAGAGAAAGCGGGGGTTGACTTCAGTTATGAGGATGAGGGCTTTAAACCTTTTCTGCAGCTGCCTTTTTTTCCCCTTTCAAATGGATTCTTTTTCTAACTTACTTTTGTTTCTCTGGCTGCTTTGTCTGAGGGCCCATAGCAGCAGTTGGCATGTGATAGTCACTACATAAAATATAAATGACTAATAAGTTTATAGTAAAATATGGATACACACAATAGGACTATTACTAGTCCCTGATCTTACTTTTGTGTGTGAAGTGGGTTTTTGGGATGTGACGAAGGAATGCAAGTGCATGGAACTCAGGAATGGAGCTCACTTGGAGTGTGTACTGTATGCCAGCACTGTGCTGGGGCTTTCATGTGGATTTCATTTCACATTATAAGACAGGCTTCTGTCTTCGTTGGGTAGGTAAGAAGACAAGGGATTGGTGAAGTAAGTGGCTTGCTTGGTCATGGACAGAGCCAGAACTTGAAGTTATAGCAGGGTACCCCAGCTGCTGGTGGGTCAGGAAGTGAAACAAACGAGAACAGAATTGCCCAAGTCTTCCTGGGGCTCCTCTGCCTTGGCCAGCATTCCATGAACCTAATGATCCTGGTTTTAAATGGGGTATCTGAATGAGTAGCATATTGATGTGTGTCTCAGAGCACATGCGTGTGTGGAAGAGTGAATGCAGTTTCTCCAGCCCCAATTTAGTAAATATTTGTTGGCAGAGATGACGACTAGGTGTATTCGTAGGGTTTTGGTTTTCTTTGTTCTTTCTTTTTTAAAGATTTATTTAGTGTTCACTTTGGCAGCACATATACTGAAAATTGGAAGATTGATTTGTTTATTTGAAAGAGTTACAGAGAAAGAGAGGTCTTCCATCCTCTGGTTCACTTCCCAAATGGCCACAATGGCTGGGGCTGGACTAGGCTGAAGCCAGGAGCCAGGAGCTTCTTCACAGTCTCCCACGTGGGTGGCAGGCGCCCACACACTTGGGCCATCTTCTGCTGCTTTTCCCAGGCCAGTGCCAGGGAGCTGGATCAGAGTGGAGCAGCTGGCACTCAAACCAGTGTCCGCATGGGTTGTTGGCGTCAAAGGCAGCAGCTTCACCTGCTCTTGCCACAGTGGTGACTCCTGTGGTTTCCTTTTACTAAAACACTTCATCCTCACTTCAGTGAACTTTCATAAAGAGAGTATATTCCATTAAATAAATATATCAAAATGTAATTTTCTAGAAAGTTTGAAGCAAATACACATCTATTTTTTAAAGCTTTATCCTGTTCATTCAGTTTTTTTAAAAGATTCATTTATATATTTATTTATCTGAAAGGCAGAGTTAGAGAGACAGGAGGGGCGTTAGAGAGAGATCTTTGATCTGCTAGTTCACGCCCCAAATGGCTGCAACAGCCAGGGCTGGGCCAGATCAAAGCCAGGAACCTTGAACTTCTTCCAGGTCTCGTACTTGGGTGTAAGGGCCCAAGCAGTTGGGCCATTTTCCACTGCTTTCCCAAGTGCGTTAGTTGGGAGCTAGATCAGAATTGCAGCAGCCAAGTCTCAAACGGGTCTCCATGTGGATGCCAGCCTCGCAGGTGGAGGCTTACCCTGCTGTGCCACATGCTGGTCCTTCATTCAGTCTTGGGTTCTGTAGTACTGTTAAGGTCTCTCAGGATAATGACAGTGTATTTTTTTTTTTAGATTTATTTTATTTATTTGAAAGAGTTAGAGAGAGAGGTAGAGACAGAGAGAGAGGTCTTCCATCTGCTGATTCACTCTCCAGATGGCCGCAATGGCCAGAGCTGCACCGATCCGAAGCCAGGAGCCAGGAGCCTCCTCCAGATCTCCCACATGGGTGCAGGGGCCCAAGGACTTGGGCCATCTTCTCTTGTTATCCCAGGCCACAACAGAGAGCTAGATCGGAAGAATAGTTGGGATAGAACCAGTGCCCATATGGGATGCCAGCGCTTCAGGCCAGGCCTTTAACCCCTGCTGCGTCACAGTGCCTGCCCAACAGTGTATTGTTTCCCTGACCATGGAAGAGAGTTATACTCTGCCTTGTCATTGGTACCTAACTGTCGCTCCTCCTCTTCGTGGAGGAACGACACAGGACCCTGCGCTGTTCTTTCGTCTGCTCGGCCCTCCCCGGGTTTGCTGCTGGTTCTTCCCGGGTTGGCTACTGTCCCTTCCACCTCCGTGGAAGGGCGGTTCCCCCTGGCCACTTTCCCCACTTCTGCAGGGGAGCGGCACTCCGCCGGCCGGCTCTCTCGGGGGCTGCACAGGTATTCCCTCAGATGTTCCCCTTAGATGTTCCTGGTGCATGCTGTCTCTCTCCTCCTTTATAGTCCTCCTCTGCCAATCCCAACTCGGCTGCCCACACGCCGAGTATGCTGCTCTCCTCCAATCAGGAGCAAGTCCTACAGTTTATTGGCTGAACTGGAGGCAGCTGTGTAGAAGCTGTTTTCTTCTCTCCCAGCGCCATATTGTGGGAGAGCAGATGCATAGAACAAGTCTTAATTCCAGTAACTCAGTCTAGTCCGAGTTGCTCCCCACAGATCCCCCTTTCTTTTTATTTTTTGGCGTTGATACGCGCCTGTCTTCGGTGTCCCGCGGCACACACTCTGCTCTACTTGCTAGAGTTGCCACAGGTTCTTACAAGTCCTATCAATCAGGCATACCGAATCCGGGTCCTCTCTTCGCCATGTTGTGAGGAGGTTTTTAGGCGCTGATGCGTGCCTGTGTTCGGTGACCTGCAGCTCATACTCTGGTCGAGCCGCCTGCTGGTGCTTACCGCCTTGCTAATCAGGCAGACCGAATCCAAGCCTTCTCATTGCCATATTGTGGGGAGGCCTATTGGTGTTGATTTGTGCCTATCTTCGGTGACCTGCAGCTCATACTCTGGTCGAGCTGCCTGCTGGTGCTTACCGCCTTACTAATCAGGCAGACCGAATCCAAGCCCTCTCATTGCGGTATTGTGGGGAAACTATTGATGTTAATAACGTGCCTGTCTTTGGTGACCTGCGGCGCATAAGCTGCTAGCCGCCCGCAGGTGCTCATCGCCTCACTAATCAGGCAGACCGAATCCAAGCTCTCTCATTGCCATGTTGATGGGAGGCCTTATTTTTCTGTTTCTCTATCTCCGGGCATTCCTACCTCTCCCATTTTACTTCTATCTACCAGCATTCCTAACTCTCTCATTTTACTTCTAAACTTCTGTTTCTCCTATCCCTGCGGCCTCCCGGCGCCCGCCCCGAGGCTGCTTCTCGGCACCCGCCCCGCGGCGGCTTCCCGGCTCTGAGCCGCTTCAGCCCGCGCCTCTCTCATCTGCGCGGCTCAGCTTTGCGCGCACACTCCGCGGTCTCGCACTAGCCCAGCGTTCCCTATCTACTTGTGCCCCGCACGCTCTCTCTGCGCATGGCAGCCTCCACGAGTCACACAGCGTAGCTTACGTCTCCGCCACTAGCATTCAATCTAAGTTCCCCGGGCTAACCTGGCGAATTCAACCCAGCTCACGTCTCCGCCCCACGATTTGGCTTCCCGTCCTTTGCTCCCCGGGCTAATCAGACGGATCCCAACCTGGCTTACGTTTCCGCTTCTGGTTTTAACTTTTCGCCCCCTATTCCCGGGCTAACTTGAGAATCCCAAAGTGGCTTTCGTCTCCGCCTTGGCCTGCCCCCCGCGGCTTCAATTTCCCTAACATTTTTCTCTACCCGGTATGTTTCCCCAAGCTTTCTTCCAACAATATTCCTCCCTCATTTCTCCTGGCTTCTCCCCACAGTCCGTATCCAAGTCTGTTTGTTCTAGCTTTCACTTTCGCTTTCGACCTTAGAGATTTCTCCCAGCTTCCCCCCGTAGTCCGTATCTGAGTCTATGCCTAGGCTTTCAATAGCTTCTTCCGGCACCTTTTTCGTCCGGCTTTTCCCTAGGCTGTTTGCTAGTCTCTCTCTCCGGTAATTTCCACTTCTTCCCGTTTCTTCCCTCTTAAGTTTCATATCCGTCCTAGGTTTCCTATCCGAGTCACGGCACCATTATGTCGCTCCCCGTCTTCGTGGAGGAGCGGCACTAAGCCCTGCCTAGGCTTCCTATCCGAGTCACGGCACCATTATGTCGCTCCCCCTCTTCGTGGAGGAACGACACAGGACCCTGCACTGTTCTTTCGTCTGCTCGGCCCTCCCCGGGTTTGCTGCTGGTTCTTCCCGGGTTGGCTACTGTCCCTTCCACCTCCGTGGAAGGGCGGTTCCCCCTG
Source organism: Oryctolagus cuniculus (assembly GCF_964237555.1). Taxonomy (NCBI): domain Eukaryota; kingdom Metazoa; phylum Chordata; class Mammalia; order Lagomorpha; family Leporidae; genus Oryctolagus; species Oryctolagus cuniculus. Next base: position 173,486,024 of record NC_091435.1, on the reverse strand, counting down.
GCCACTTTCCCCACTTCCGCAGGGGAGCGGCACTCCTCCGGCCGGCTCTCTCGGGGGCTGCACAGGTATTCCCTCAGATGATCCCCTTAGATGTTCCTGGTGCATGCTGTCTCTCTCCTCCTTTATAGTCCTCCTCTGCCAATCCCAACTCGGCTGCCCACACGCCGAATACGCTGCTCTCCTCCAATCAGGAGCAAGTCCTACAGTTTATTGGCTGAACTGGAGGCAGCTGTGTAGAAGCTGTTTTCTTCTCTCCCAGCGCCATATTGTGGGAGAGCAGATGCATAGAACAAGTCTTAATTCCAGTAACTCAGTCTAGTCTGAGTTGCTCCCCACACCTAACAGTGCAATTTGCTGTAATCTTTTCTATTTGGATATTGGTGCTACTATTTCATGAAAAGCCACTGGCAATATAAATGTAACTCTAGAAATACCTGGGAAATGAAGCATTTTTTTTCCAGAGAAGGAAGAGTCTTGGAATGAAAACCCAAATACTTTGTCATTTTGTTTTTCCCTCTGTAATTGGTGGAAATTTCACTACTGTAGGATGGTTATCTTCGTGGTCTGATGAGTCAGAAAATCTGAATGCTTGTCCCACCATGATCTTATGGATTCTGACTTAGTTCTTTTGTGCTTTAGATTTGTTTACTCTAAAATGAAGGAAGAAGTTAGTCTACATGATTTAAAAGATTCTACTAGCTCTTTTTAAGTATATACTTTATTTGAAAGGCAGAGTTAATATATAGAGATGGAGAGAGAGATTTTCTATCCACTGGTTCACTTCCCAAATGGCTGCAGTGGCTGTGTCTGGACCAGGCCAAAGTCAGGAGCCTGGAATTCCCTCCTGATCTCCCATGTGGATGACAAGGGCCCAAGCACTCAGGGCGTCTTCTGCTCCTTTCCTAGGTGGTTAACAGGGAGTTGAATCAGATGTAGTGTGGCTGGGACTCATATCTGCACTTATATGGGATATGTGGGATGCTGGCATCCCGGGTGGGAGCTTAACCAACCACAGTGTTGGCCTCCTCTACTAGCTTTTATATATATATATATATGTATATGTATATATGTATATATACATATATTTATTTATTAAATATTTATTTATTTATAGAGTTACAGAGAGGCAGAGAGAGAGAGAGAGAGAGAGAGAGAGAGATCTACCTACCATCCACTGGTTTATTCCACAAAAGGCTGCAGCGACCGGAGCTGGGCTAAGCCAAAGCCAGGACCCAGGAGCTTCTCCAGGGTCTCCCACACAGATGCAGGGGACCAAACACTTGGGCCATCTTCTGCGGCTTTCCCAGGCCACAGCAGAGAGCTGACTGGGAGTGGAGCAGCCGGGTCTTGAACCGAAGCCATATGGGATGCTGGCACTGCAGGTGGCGGCTTTACCTGCTATTCCATGGTGCCCGGCTCTCTACTAGCTCTTAAAGACAATTCTAGAGTTATTACTGAGGCTTTTTTTTTTTTTTTTTTTTTTTTTTTTTTTTGCCAGGCAGAGTTAGACAGTGAGAGAGAGAGAGAGTTATAGACAGTGAGAGAGAGACAGAGAGAAAGGTCTTCCTTCCGTTGGTTCACTCCCCTAATGGCTGCTATGGCTGGCACTGCGCTGATCCAAAGCCAGGAGCCGGGTACTTCTTCCTGGTCTCCCATGTGGGTGCAGGGACCCAAGCACTTGGGCCATCCTCCACTGCCCTCCCAGGCCACAGCAGAGAGCTGGACTGGAAGAGGAGCAACTGGGACTAGTACCTGGCGCCCCAACTGGGACTAGAACCCGGGGTACCAGTGCCACAGGTGGAGGATTAGCCTGGTAAGCCACGGCGTTGGCCTGAGGCCTTTTCTACAATTTCCTTCTGTTTTCCTCCCATTTGCCACTATGTAAAGTTTTCAAGGTAGGAGGAGTAAGTAGAAAGTACATAAATGTTTTTTCTTTCCGTGTGAGAGTGGTGCTGCCAGCCTACTCTCAGGACAGTATGCTGAGAGACAGGGATCTCTGTCTGCGGATCCATTCCCCAGTTCTCTCAAGGCTGAAGCCAGGAATCTGGAGCCTAATCTGGGTGTCCATGTGGGTAACAGGGACCAAATACTGGAGCTGTCATCTGCTGCCTCCCAGGGTGAGCTGGAATGGGAAGCAGTGCCAGAGTTTGAGGCCAGCCATTCCTTGAGATCTTGAGATGCCAAGTAGGGCCAAATGCCCACCCCACAGTATGTATTTTGTGTGTTTTTGGTACAGTAAAAATGTATATTCAGCTTGCTTTAATGTTTTCCCTGAACGTATATTTTGTCAGTTTTTTTTTTTTTTTTTTTTTTTTTTTTTTTTTTTTAAGATTTATTTGAGAGACAGTGTTACAGAGAGAGGGAGAGAAAGACAGAGAGAGAGAGAGAAGTCTTCTATCTACTGGTTCACCACCCAAATGGCCGCAATGGCCAGGGCTGGGCTAGGCTGAAGCTGGAAGCCTGGAACTTCTTCCAGGTCTCCCACATGGGCGCAGGGGCCCAAGCACCTGGGCCTCCTCCGCTGCTCTGGAGGCCATCAGCAGCGAGCTGGATTGCAAGAACAGCCAGATTAAACTGGCGCCCGTGGGGGATGGTGGCACCGCAGGCTGAGGCTTAACCTCCTATGCCACAATGCCAGCCCCTTGTCATAGAGGTTTTGAGAAATGCTATTCTGTGCAGTAATCACTAGCTATGTATAGATAATTAAATTTAAATTGTTTAAAATTAAGCACTTTATTTTTAATTTTTCAATGTTTAGTGCTATTCACTTATTTAACATTTATTTATTTGAAAGAGAGAGAGAGAGAGAAGCAGAGGGAGACAGAGACAGATGGAGAGACAAGAGTCAGAGCTCTTTCATCCTCTAGTTCACTTCCCAGACGTCCACAACGGCTAGGACTGAACCAGACCGAAGCTAGGAGTTGTTAGCTCAGTGCAGGTTTCCCACGTGGCTGCTGGGGACCCTGGTACTTGAGCCCGCATCTGCCGCTTCTCAGAGTGCACACTGGCAGCAAGATAGAGCGGGTGGCAGAGCTGGGCCTTGAGCTCAGGCTCTCCTACGGAGCAAGCAGGCATCCCAAGCAGCATCTCAGTTACTACACCAAATGCCTGCTTCTACGTCCAGGTTACATTTTGGTTTCTTTGTTGTGCTTCCAGCATTTCCAGGGCCAGTAGCACCATGTGGGTTTTAGTTACCATACTGACACACATGTAGAACGTTTCCTTTGCTACAGGAAGTTCTTTTGGACAGTACTTTTTTAAGGTGTAGTTTGATATGGAATCAATTATGTTCTTTGTTTAAATTAACTGGCCTATGTGCCTATGTGGGGTTTTTGTTTTACTCTGTATTCTGCCCCTTCCCCCCAGTTTATCTATTTTAGAGGCAGGGTGGGGGGAAGTGAGCCTGCAAGCTTGCATCCACTGATTCATTCCTACAATGCTCCTAGGCAGGAAGCTGAAGCCAGGAGCTGGGTACACAATCCAGGTCTCTCTTTGATGTCAGAAAACCCATTACTTGAGCCATCACTGCTGCCTCCTAGGGTCTGCATTGGCAGGAAGCTGGGATCAGAAGCAGAGTTATGCATTAAACCCCAGTGCTCTGATGTGGGCTGTCAGGATCCTAACTTATCTTGACTGCTAGACCAAATGCCCATCTCCACTGTGTAATCTTCTCAAATCTTTGTAGAGCAGGTTTTCAAATGGAGCTAAAAAGAAAAGCTGTTTAAATATAGAACTGTATCAGTACTTAGTAAGATACTTTAATGTGAGTTTATTTTTATCATAAGCATAATTGAAAATGAACATGAATTCATCTGTTTTTGCTGTATATTTGAAGGGTCATACTCTATTTTAATTAAGACATTTTCTTATTTTTATTTGAAAGGCAGAGAGACAGTGAGAGATCTTCTGCCTGTTGTTTACTCCCCAAATGCCTGCCACATCTGAGTCTGGGCTGGGCCACGGCCTGGCGCCCAGAACTTAATCTGGGTTTCCCATGGGTTAGCAGGGACCCGAGTACTTGAGGCTTCGTCTGCTGCCTTCCTGGGTGCCTGTTAGCAGGAAGTTGTAATTGGAAGCAGAGCTGGGACTTAAACCCAGGCACTTGGCTGTGGAATGTAGGTGTCCCAAGTGACTTCTTTTTTAAAAAAAATTATTTATTTGAAAGGCAGTTAGAGAGAGAGAGAGAGAGAGAAGAGAGAGAGAGAGAGAGAGCGCGTGCGATATCCCCCGTCTGCTGGTTCACTCCCCAAATGATTGTAATGACTGGAGGTGGGCCACACTGAAGCCAAGAGCCAAGATCTTCTCCTGGGTCTCCTTCTGGGGTATGGAGGCCTAAGCAGTTGGGCCATTTTCTGTTTCTTTCCCAGGTGTATTAGCAGGGAGCTGGATCAGAAGTGGAGCAGCTGGGAATTGAACTTGCACACACTGGGATGCTGGTGCTGCAGGCCAGCTGTACCACGTCACCAACTCCCCAAGTGACTTCTTAAAACTGCTGTGTCAACTGCCTGTCTTTGCCGTGCTCTTTAGATGGATTTTTTAAAAAGATTTATTTATTTATTTGAAAGAATTACAGAAAGAGAGAGATAGTTAGAGAAAGTCTTCAATTCACTGGTTCACTCCCCAGATGACTGCAACAGCTGGAACTGTGCTGATTTGAAGCCAGGAGCCAGGAGCTCCTTCTGGGTCTCCCATGTGGGTGCAGGGGCCCAAGGACTTGGGCCGTACTCTACTGCTTTCCCAGGCCATAGCAGAGAGCTGGATGGGAAGTAGAGCAGCTGGGACTTGAACCGGTGCCCATATGGGATGTGGGCACTGGAGGTGGTGGCTTTACCCCACTATGCCACAGAGCCGGCTCCCAGATGGATTTTTAAAAAGTGCTCTTGGGTAGCTAGTGGAACAAAAGAAAAGAGAGTATAAAGGGGATATTGGCCCAACATGTATGTCACCCTGGTATTCCAGATAATACTGGGAGGGGCATATAGGATTAACTTACCTTTAGTACAAGGCTCTTTGAACTAACCAATGCTCCATTGCTAATAGCTGAATGTGGAAAAGTTTAAATTACATTTAATTTAGTTAGCTATTGGGGGTTGTGGTAAGTTTTTAAATATATGCTTAAAGTATGACTCTTGAGGTGACTTTATCCACCCTTAGTTGTTTATGTAATTTCTGTTAAGTATTTAGTTTTTCATGTTAGCAACATGTAATCTAGATCTGTTTAACTTATTTGTTCCTTCCCAGTTAGATTGGTGAATGAGAAAAAAGTTCTTTACAGTGATCACAAAATTATAACCCAGTGTTTTTAAAGCAATATACTCTCTCCTTAAAATACATCTGTGTGGGACTGGCACCGTGGCTCACTTGGTTAATCCTCCGCCTGTGGCCTCAGCATCCCATATGGGTACTGGGTTCTAGTCCCGGTTGCTCCTCTTCCAGTCCAGCTCTCTGCTGTGGCCCGGGAGTGCAGTGGATGATGGCCCAAGTGCTTGGGCCCTGCACCCGCATGGGAGACCAGGAGGAAGCACCTGGCTCCTGGCTTCGGATTGGCGTAGCTCTGGCTGTAGCGGCCATTTAGAGGGTGAACCAACGGAAGGAAGACCTTTCTCTCTGTCTCTCTCTCTCACTGTCTAACTCTATCTGTCAAATAAATAGATTAAAAGATATGCAAAAAAATACATCTGTGATTGCGGTCAGCGTTGTGGTATAGTGTGTAAAAACTGCTTCCTGTGATGCTGGCATCCCATGTGGGTGCCAGTTCGTATCGCAGCTGCTGCACTTCTGATATAGCTCCCTTCTGATGATTTGGGAAAAGCAGCAGAAGATGGTCCAAGAACTTGGGCTGCTGCCACCCATGATGGAGACCCAGATGAAGCTCTTGGCTCCTGGCTCTGGCTTGGCTCAGCACTGGCTCTTGCAGACATCTTGGTAGTGAACTAGTGAATGAAAGATCTTGCTGTCTCTTTTTGTCTCTCCCTCCCTCTCTGTAACTCTGACTTTCAAATAAATAAATAAATAAATATTTAAAAAATATGATGATAAATTAATGTTAACAATTAAAAAAGATGTCTCTTAATGCTGAACTCAACTTTTGTTTAAGTATACTTGTGTATTTTTATCTTGATGTATTGAGCTTTTTGGCTATAAAAATGCATACAGCTTGATAAAATCAAAATGTTGCCAATATTGTTTCTACTTTGTTCCCAACAAAATCATGCATGCAGCTACCCTAAGGTGCTCTGTGAAGCCACGTCTAGGATTGCTCAGTTCTGATAAGCAGCTGTCTGATCAGTCATTAACTCTCCATACACTTTTTCCTTTTTCCAGGAAGACTCGGAAAGGGCCAGGTTTTCCCACCGGTCCAGTCATCATCGTCCTTCTCTGGTTTGTAGTAACTTGTAAAATGTCCATAATGCTCTTTCTCACTAGCTTAATGTGATCATTCATGAACTCTTACTGTTTGTTTTTCTTTTTATCAGAAAGTTGAGGATGCGTTGTCCCTTCGGAGTCTTGGCAGTCACAGGGTTGGTATCTGAAGTTGTTTATACCGTAGTAGCAGTGGGTGAGCTTTCGTCAGCATCAGCAATCGCCTCAACAGTCTGGCAGTGTTCATTATTCCTTGTCTTTAAAAAAAATGTAGAAAATAGCAGAGTTCTTTGATTGAAAAGTGAGGCTTTCATTCAAATTATTGCTGTAAATAAATTCTCAGATCATGAATATTTTAGTCTATCCTGTCTATTCTCTTTTTCTGTAGAAGGACATTGATTTTGGAAAAGTATCACAAAATAATACAATTAATTATATAGAATAACATCTGCTTAGTTCTAACTCTCAGGTTTTTCCTACTTTAATATCTTAAATACAGTTTATTAAATGGGAAATAGTTTTGAGGCTTGGGTGACTAATTACAGTTTCATTATATGGAAAAATTGAACTGTTGACTTGAAAAGTGCTCTGCTTATCATGCTTTGCCATCTTGCTGAACACTTCCTACCTATTTAGCATAGACTGTAATAAATCAAGGTTAATTAGAAATTGCTTCTTAAAATAAGGCTGGCTTATTGCGCTGAGACCCTGCTTGCTCTCCTTCCTGTTAGAGATTTATGCTCTAAACCTCAAGGCAATGCTTTTAATTTGCATAGTGATCCATCTGGGCTTTTCATTAGTAAAATAATCTTTCAGGTAAGGTCTTATGTGTTAATTTTCCCCAATTCTGTTTGTCTTCCCACATTATATAATATATATAAAAAGAATATGGTGTAATAAACGTAGCTTGTTCTGACTTACTAGTTATTGACACATTTATAATCATAGACAATCTTTCACACTGGTTATTTTTATTATGATGAATGTGATCTGTGTTTTTAGAGTAAGTTAGTTAATTAGTTTTTTTTTTTAAAGCCCTAGCAACCTGCTTCCTAGGGAGGCAGTTTCTTTCTTTCTTTCTTTCTTTCTTTTTTTTTTTTTTTTTTAGATTTATTTTGTATATTTGAAAGACAGAGTTACATAGAGAGGTAGAGCCAGAGAGAGAGAGGTCTTCCATCTACTGGTTCACTCCCCAGATGGCTGCAATGACCAGAGTTGAGCTGATCCGAAACCAGGAGCCAGGAGCCTCCTCCACGTCTGACATGTGGGTGCAGGGGCCCAAGCAGCTGGGCCATCCTCCACTGCTTTCCCAGGCCATGGCAGAGAGGTGGACTGGAAGTGGAGCGGCCAGGACTTGAACTAGCACCCGACTGGGATGCTGGTGCTGCAGGCCGGGCCTTTAACCCACTGCGCCACAGCAAACTAGTGTTTGAATCATACGTATTTTAGTTATAAAGCCTTAGGTTTTTAAGAATAGTAGAATATTAATAAATCTTTATAGAAATCTAACATAATGAGCTTGAAAGTGATTTTGCAGGACAGAAACTTTATTTTTATAAATTTGTTATGTTTCTCCCTAGAGATGCTTTTTTTTTCCTCTTTAAATACTTTGAGAAGATTTCTAAAGTAAGAGAATTAGTCAACAAGCACTTCAAAGTTGAGTGGCTCCAGACTGTGAAAATGATTGCTACCCCTCCCCTTCTCTTTTTAATGTATGCACTTTTTTCTTTGCTTTCCTTCTGTGGTTCAGAATGTGAATTTTCACATAGTTGTTATCAAGCAAGTTATTTGTAAGTTGCTATATAACCCTAGGAAATTTGATTATGTTAGTTTATAAGTTAAAGTTAAAGCAACCTAAGTTTGACTTAATTTAGGGCCTTTAAAACAAATCCGCAAACAAAGAAGAAAGATGTAATTAAACTGTAAGGAATTACTTATCTGGAATATCTCTAAGGTAATGAGATTGTTTTTCTTCTTTATGGGAATTGTAGCACTTATAACTTTCCATGATTTCAGTATGATAATTATGGAAATTTGCTATTATGGGATGAAGTAAAGTTCCCAATATTTTAAAAAGTCAACATGTGAATTTGAAGTGTAATAAAAGTTTCATATCCTATAGAAGACTATCACTTTTTCTGTGAGTGTACATGTTAAATGCTCTGTTTTATTCAATAATTTTTTTTCTTTTTCTTTTTTTTAAATTTAATTTTATTTATTTATTTATTTTTTGACAGGCAGAGTGGACAGTGAGAGAGAGAGAGACAGAGAGAAAGTTCTTCCTTTGCCGTTGGTTTACCCTCCAATGGCCGCCGCCACCGCCGCAGGCGCAATGTGGCCAGTGCACCACGCTGATCCTAAGTAGGAGCCAGGTGCTTCTCCTGGTCTCCCATGGGGTGCAGGGCCCAAGCACTTGGGCCATCCTCCACTGCACTCCCAGGCCACAGCAGAGAGCTGGCCTGGAAGAGGGGCAACCGGGACAGAATCCGGCGCCCTGACCGGGACTAGATCCCGGTGTGCCGGCGCCGCAGGTGGAGGATTAGCCTAGTGAGCCACGGCGCCGGCCTCTACATTATATTTTGAAAAGGGAAATTAAAACAGGTTGATTGCAGTTCAGCTCGTTCAGTCCCATGTTTGAAAGAAAAATGAGCAGTTTTAAGTATACATACACTTTAGCATTAACTTATACTAGGAAGAGTAGGAAGAAGGACATTTTGTAATTCAAATATAATGGCTTTTTTTTTAAGATTTATTTTATTTATATGAAAGACAGAGTTACAGAGAGAGAGGTAGAGCCAGAGAGAGAGAGGTCTTCCATTCCATTGGTTCACTACCCAAATGACCACAATGGCCAGAGCTGAGCTGATCTGAAACCAGGAGACATGAGCTTCTTCCAGGTCTCTCACGTGGGTACAGGGACCCAAGGACTTGGGCCATCTACAGAGACAGATACCTCCCATTTGCTGATTTACTTTCCACATGCCTGCAACAGCCAGGGTTGCTGGGACAGTCCAAAACCAGGAGCTCAGAGGTCCATTTGGGTCTCCCCTGTGGGGAACAGGGTCCTGAGCACTTGAGCCATCATTTCCTGTCTGCATTAGCATATAGGTGGAATGGCTGGGACTTGAATGGCTACTTAGATCTGGAATGTGGATGTCCCAGGTGGCAGCTTCACTCCTTGCACCACAGCACTTGCCATAACATAATAGCTTTACTATTTAGTATTTTAAAATATTATTGGATTTTTAATAACTGTAGGCTTTATTTCCCCCCTCTTTGTATTTTTGAATTTGGAAATGCAATCAACTTTGACCAGTATGGTCACCTCAAGGACAGATCATCAAGACTTTCATCATTAGTATGTAGTACATGGCTTTGTGTTGCATATGGGGTTTTATTTTATAATCATTTGTTGGTGTTAGTCATAGATTGTAAATAAATTGTACAGCTTTGTTATGATCTTCTGGGGAATATGTGTGATTAACAAAGCAAAAACTTATTTTGTGATTGTGATATAATTTTTTATTGGAATAGTAATTTTCTCTTAGAGTTTCAAGATGAAATGGAAATGATTTGCATCCTCATTTAGAACTAAAGATTGGTGGTGATAACTGATCTCAAAGCGAGGAACCACTCACCTCACACGGACTCATTGCCCTAGAAAGCATGTTTCTAACAGTGCTTTTTATTTTTTTTAAAGATTTATTTATTTTTTTGAATGGCAGAGTTACCAAGAAGCAGAGGCAGAGAGAGAGGTCTTCCATCTGCTGGGTCACTCCCCAAATAGCTGCAACAGCCAGAGTTGAACTGATCCCAAGCCAGGAGCCTGGGCCATCTTCCACTGCTTTCCCAGGCCATAACAGAGAGCTCGATTGGAAATGGAGAAGCTGGGACTTGAACCAGCACTCATATGGGATGCTGGCACTGCAGGCAGCGGCTTTACCCAGTACACCACAGTGCTGGCCCCAGTGTTTGTTTAAGTTTTTATTTTATTTGAAAAGGGAAGAGAGTGAGAGAAAGGAAGGAAAGGGAAAGGAAAGGAAGGAAGAGGAAAGAAAGGAGGGAGATGGTATTTTCCATTTGCTGATTGACTCCCAGGGCTGGGCCAGGTGGAAGCCAGGAGCCCAGGTCTCCCACATGATATCAGAAGTCTAAGCACTTGAGCTATCATTCCCTATCTTCCACAATGCATTAGCAGTAAGTCAGATCAGAAGCAGAGGAACCAGGACTCAAACTGCCTCTCCAATATGGGAAGTGGGTGTCCCAACAGCAGCTTACCCCGCTTTGGAGCAGTGCCAGCCCCTCCAACAGCGTGTTGATACAGGCCCAGTTGTGTTTCATTTTGTATGTCACAAGCTAGCAGGTGTGAAGTTGCCATACAGAAAACATCCAGTAGTGATAGACAGTGCCTGAAATGTTTAGTCCAAGTGTTTTGGTTTAGCTTGGTTTCTTTTTATGGTATTTCACATTAGCCAAGCAAGTAAAGATGTAGCTTGTTTTTCTTTGGACGATGTTATGTGAATAGGCTGCTTGAGTTTCTAGACCAGGGGAGTGTGGATATCTCTTAAAATGTTTGCAGTAATGTATAAAAAAGATGCCTATTCAAAAATAGAAAACTGAGTTTATAGTCATTGATTTGGACTGTATCATGGGAGAAGATTTGCTTAGAGTAGAACCGTCTGTTGCCTTTGGCTCTAAAAAGGTATGGTATTTATAGCTGGACTCCCTTGTTTCAGGAGAGCAAGTCATGCTCCTGACCTCCGAGGGCCTTGCACAGGATGACCATTTAGTAACACTGCTGCAGTGTTGGGTCCTCCATTCTGTGTTGACAGGTCTCCCCCGAGCACCACTCACTGGGTTAAGAGTATTGTCTGGGGAAGTGCAACGTCATGTTCTTTATTTGGTCACTTCTGTTTTGATTGAGCCAAAGGATTGCTTGTTAGCCTTTGGGTAAGGAATATTATGAAAGAAGGTAGACTGTCATCTTCATAAAGATGATAGACTCAAATGAGTTGTGGGGTGAAGGTCCCTACAGATCTCTTGCCTGGTTTAAGTCCTGATCAGTTTTTGTTTCCTGGGCACAGGGGAGAGACAGGATTGCAGATGTGTGGGGAGGCCCTGTACCTTAGCCGTTCACATGCAGCGGATCGTCCACTAACAGATGGGAAGCAGATTGCATGCAGCCTGGCCTACACTTCGTATAGACCTTTGTGTGTGTGATTTTATGATGCTTCATTTTTAAAACTTTATTATGTGTTAATTAAAGTTAAATATTTACTTCCAGAATCATTCTTACAGTCCCTCTTATGGAACGAAGAAGAGGTCATCTGGTTCTCATAAGGACCCACTGGTTAGTTTTCTTGTGTCATCTTAGGGAATTTAAGAATTGTGACTGCTTTGGTGTGCTCCTAAGGCATTATGGAAATTTCATAATGGACTGAAACACAACTTATTAGAACTTCATTTACATTTTTTTAATTTTCAGGAGTTAGTATCAAATTAGCGTATGCTTAGTACTCTAGGAGCTACAGTTAGTAAAGTAGTACAAGAAGCTCATTGACAAGGTATTTTCATTTATCAGTTATCTTTTGGAATATGCCTTAAGGATAGGTTTAGTGAGCTTTGCATCCTTATTTTAGAAATTTGAATTGGTTTGGCTGTAGTGTTATGGGCAGTACCAAACTCAAAAAAATAAGTTTTTGTTTGCTTTTTTTTTTTTTTTTTTTTTTTTTTTTTAAGATTTACTTATTTGAAGGTCAGTTACACAGAAAGAGCTTTGATTTGCTGGTTTAGTCCCCAGACGGCTGCAATGGCTGGGCCAGGGTGAAGTCAGGAGCTTCATCCTGGTCTCCTATGTGGGTGGCAGGGACCCATTTTCTGCTGCTTTTCCCAGGCCTTTAGCAGGGAGCTAGATCAGAAGTGGAGCAGCCATATAGCAACCCTATATGGGATGCCAGCTTTGCAAGTAGAGACTTTACCCATAATGCCACAATGCTGACCCCATAAGTTTTCTTTCTTTCTTCTTCTTTTTTTTTTTTTTTTTTTTTTTTTAATTTGTTTTATTTATTTGAAAGGCTAAGTTACAGAGAGAGGGAAGACACACGGAGAGATCTTCCATCTGCTAGTTCATTCCCAAGATGGCCACATCAGCCAGGGCTTGGGCCAGCCTGAAGCCAGGGGTCAGGAGGTTTATCTGGATTTCCCATGTTGGGGCAGGGGCCCACGCACCTGGGCCATTTGCTGCTGTTTTCCCAGACGTGTCAGCAGGAAGCTGGATCAGAAGTAGAGCAGCTGGGACTGGAACCAGATGCAGGGTTCTAGGTGGCATTTTTACCCGCAATACCACAAAGTAGCTGCAAGTTTTTTCTCAAAGTTTGTTCATTCGGCATTTGGAATGTTGCCGTTGATTTCTCTTCCACCACACTTGGAATACATTTTTTGGGTAGAAACAATAAAGTATGTGGGGCCAGTGCTGTGGTACAGCTAGTAATGCTGCTGCCTGCAGCGCCGGTTTCCCATTCGGGCACAGGCTGAGTCCTTGCTGCTCTACTTCCAGTCCAACTCCTACTGATGCACCAGGGAAAAGCAGTGGAAGATGGCGCAAGTCCTTGGGCCCCTGCACTCACGTGGGAGACCTGGGAGAAGCTCCAGGCTCCTGACATCAGACCGGTCCAGCTTCAGCCATTGTGACCATATTGAGAGCGAACCAGTGGGTGCAAGATCTCTCTTCCTCTGGTAACTGTCTTTCAAATTAATTAATTAATTAAAAAAAAAAACCATAAAGTATGTAATAATTGAATTCCCATGCTAGCGTGATGAAAAGTCTTTAATTAAACCGTAGAACTAATATGCTGTCTATTCTAGCCACCTGGCTATCCAACATTTCCATGGGGATGGGATGTCTCTAGGAAGCCCACTTTGGGTGCTAGGAACACCAGTTTCCTGTTAGGCTGTGACAGTACTGGCAAAGGAAATACAGTCCCAAGCTCCCTGCTAATTCGCTGTTTCAGTGGTTTGGGTCAGGAGAGGATTGGGAGACTTTGGAATGCATTGGAGGGGCCGTAGCAGGAGGCCTTGGAGTATTGGGTGTTGGGTACTCTGGAGGGAGGGAGAGAGTCTGGCTCTTAGCTGAGGGGGTGGGTGGGTAATGATGCAGGAAGGCAGGAATGAGGTGGGAGCAGGGTTGCCCTTGACTTTAGTGTCCACAGCTGAGAAGGGGTAAATCAGGGGTGGCCTCCTTTTGCTTAACCTGCATATAAAATTTGGCTAGAGAAGCTGCTAAGGGAATTTTATAGATTTTCCTCCCTCAAGTCACTCCTTTTTCCAAGTTTTACTTGTTTCGTGTAGTCTGTTGAAAATGCTTCATACCAGACTGTGTAGCATGCATTTTCTCCTTTGATAATTGAATTTGATCAATTTATTTTGGCAAGTGATGGAGCTAAGAAACATTTGAAAGCAAATGATTCTTTAATCATTTCTGTGGTTTTCCAAAAAAGATTATAAAAGTAGTAATTACTCAGTTGTCCAGATTTTTCTAGGGCATTTTAAAGTATGACATGAGAATAAATCTCTTATTTCCATTCCAGTTTATCTGAGAGTTAACTATCTTGTTTTTATTGAAATTTTCTTTTTCATTTACTTTTTTTGGGAGACAGAAAAACAGACACAGATAGAGCAGGGGCTTCCGTCTGCTGGCTCACTCTCTGAACACCCACAATGGCGGGAGCTGGGCCAGGTCCAGGGCCAAAACTGGGAGCCAGGATTACCATCCAGGTCTTGTATGCGGGTGGGAGGAGTCAGGTTACTGTCTCTGAGGGTCTGCATTAGCAGGAAGCTGGAGTTAGGAGCCAGGGCGCAGACTCAAACTGGGATACTCAGGTGGGACGAGGGTATCTTAATCACCAGGCCAAATGCCTGCTCCTACTTTTTTTTAAAGATTTATTTATTTTTTTCAAAGGCAGAGTTAGAGCAGAGAGAGAGAGGCAAAGAGGTCCTCCATCCACTGATTCACTCCCCAAATGACTATGACGGCTGGAGCTGGGCCGATCTGAAGCCAGGAGCCAGGAGCTTCCTCTGGATCTTGCACAAGGGTGCAGGGGCCCAAGGACTTGGTCCATCTCCCACTGCTTTCCTAAGCCATAGCAGAGAGCTGGATTGGAGTGGAATAGCCGGGACTCAAACCAGTGTCCTTATGGGATGCCAACACGGCAGGAGGCAGCTTTACCCACTATACCACAGCATCTGCCCCCATTGTTGTAAAACTGTTTTTAAACAAAAAATAATTAGTAATGACTTGGTTTAAAAACAGCTTTCTAAAAAATACTTTAATTGATGTATTTTCATGTAACAGTGCTGTATCAAGACAGTGAAAGTGAAGATTGCTGGTGTTTTTATATAACCACTATGAGTAGTTATATCCTTGCATTCAACTTCATAAGAAATTGTCTTAGGTCCATGAGGATTCTCTGACAAGTATAACATCTTTCAAACAGTGAAGATGAAAGTGTATTGACTTACTAGATGATGACAATCTAATTGAATTGTACTCAAAAAATGATAGTGAAGAAAAGGGGATAGCATGGCAGTATGGCCAACTTGCTCAACAAAACTCAAGTCTTTCAAAGGACAGTATTTAAATTTTAATGCTGATTTTTTTGAGACTTAAAGTAATTTTTACTTCAAGTTAGTATGATATGGTGCTTTAAAGACTGTTTTGGAGGAGAAAGTTTTTTGCCTCTATGCTCAAACTTTTTGTATTTGTTTTAACCTAAGAAAAATGTGTTTAATTTTGCTTTTTACAGAGTGGCCTCTACTTTGACCAGAGAAACTATAGCAGTCTTAGACATAGCAAACCCACCTCTACCTACTACACTCGGGTTTGTCTAAAGTTCCTTGGCTTTGTGTGTTTTATCTACTTTTAACACATTTCTAATCCCTCGTTTTGCATTTTTACTAGTGATATCTAATCTGTGAGTGTGTACATATTAGTTTTGCAACTGAATTCACATAGTCTGAGTGTGTCTTTAAACAGTGGCAACCACCAAATCACCACGTTGGAATGAGTATTGCTAGTATTCTCATTTTTTTAATGAACAGATTTCAGACATTCAGCAAGTTCAAAGAATTGTATAGTGAACATTACATGCCTACTAGTTATACAATTTATTGTATTTCCTTTATCACAGAATTATCTGTCCATCAATCCTCTCATTTTTTGATGCATTCCAGTGTAAGCTGGAGGCATCAGTATATTATAAGACTTTTTAAAGAGCTTACACGTGAGAGTCTACACATGGGATAAGAAGAATGTAATTCTTTCTTTTAGAATCTTGTTTTTTCAAGGCATTTCACACATTATTTAAAACACATTAAATGTGTAGCACATAATATATTTGAAATAATGTAGTTTACAAAACCTACACACACAACTGTAATACTCGTATTTTCCATGTCTGATTGAGTTGGCTGGAAAAACTGAAAATTGTATTCTCAGATGACATCAGGAAAAGATGAATCCCTTTTTTTTTTTTTTTTTTTAACAAAATGCTTTGTCCTTGTAGTACATGAATTCATTGTGACTGGTATGAATTATCTGATTAAATTAAGGCAACTTGTCCATAGCATGTTTTGAAATACAAATTTCTAATCTTTCTCCCTCCCTCTCCCTCTCTCTCCCTCCCTCTCCCTCCCTCTCCCTCCTTCTCCCTCTCTCTCCCTCCCTCTCCCTCTCCCTCTCCCTCCCTCTCCCTCTCTCTCTCTCTCTCACTCCCCCCCCCCCCAATCTATTTTAAGTGTTTGTAGCCTTAATTCATAGCTTATTTATCTGGTTCCCAACAACTGATTTGAGCCTGTTGGAGTCTGGGTTGAAATCATGGAAAATATCACAGGGACTTCTGGTGACTGGGTGTGGCCACCATTTGTCACATTCCTTGCCCCATGATTCTCTTTTCTTTAGTGTTTTCTTAGGTTGCTGTCCCAAACCTAATAACAATGTTCAAAGACCAGCAAGACATACATATGTTTATGAAAGGCTGTTCCAAGTATTGTTCTTGGCTGTTACCCCTTACAGGTGATATCAAAAAGGTTTCTAATGACTTGGGTTTTCCCAGCTTAATGTGTTTATAAACTCCCTTAAGCACTCAGGAATGCTAGTGAATTATTTGTATAAAATCATAAACTTAAGTATTCTGCTCTTGTGATGGTAAGACCGATTATTTGTTTTTGCTTATCTGTTTGTCTTTCTTTGCAGTCTTCTTCCCTGTGCAGTGACCCTCTGGCGACCTCTAAGAGTTATAGGGTTAGTACTTTCTAAGGAGTGTGTTGCCTTCAGAGCTACCAGTGGCTTTTCTTGGGGTTTAATAAAGTGTTTTTTTCATAGGCCTCCCTTCTTACAGATTCTGGTCTGCTGAGAAGTGCCAGTCTGGTTTGTATTTTCCTCTTCCAGTGTGTGCACTGCTAGTGGGCCACTGTTGTGCTAATTCTTTGGCTTAGCAGCTTAACTCCTAAACAGTCGAGGACACATGGCTTTACAGAATATGCTACCCGTGCTTCAAGTACAAAGCTTTAGGGCATTAAAAATAAGCATATTCTATGAAGGTGATGCTGGCTGTTGGTAGTTCTTACTTAGAATCATTTCCTATAGAGAAGATAGGTTTGCAGGGTTCTCCCACCCTCCCATCCATTGCCCATGGAAGGGATGCCATGTTTTTCTTTGGGACAGCTATGACTTTGGCCATGTTAATACTAGGGTCTGACTAGAAAAGCATAAGTAACAGTTCTGTGTAATGTAGGAGCTGTGAGTTGTTGCTTTCAAGCTGTTGTTTGTTGTGTTGTGGGCTGGGACACTGGGATCTTGTAACTCAGTTTTACTGTGACAGTGGGAAAAATGCTCTATATGAGTTTCCTTTTCTGCTCTATTTCCTCTTTTGAGAAAAATTCAAATGCTAGTTTTCCTGTTTCGTAACATGGTGGTGAAAGATTAATCAGTAGTTTTTGTAGTAATGATACGGACACAGCCAGTTATACATATAAATGAGGGTTACCACCTGCAGAGTCTTCACATTGGGAGAATGGACACTATACCATTCTTCAAAACTTTTTTTTGGGGACTGAATACTGCAAAAAGGTTGAGATGTTTTCAAAGTTACCTTGATGCTGAAAAGATAAATGGTATTTCTTTTGTTCTTTAGGCATCATTGTACGATGGTGGATTATATAACTCTTACGGTTCTCGAACTGTAAGTGAAAACAGGGAGGTGGTGAAGAGCAGGGAGGTGTGGCTGGGTGCAGTTTACTTAGGAAGGAGAGGTCATTTAAGCTGACCCGTAATTGCGTGATACGCTGTGGTGTCAGCACTCTCACACATGAGAAAGTGCCTGCTGCACGTCCTGGAGTAGGGTGAGGGGAGTTAGCAGAGAATTCTCTGGCTGCTCAGCGGTTCCTTCTGCAGGAGTTCTGGGCAGCCCTTTC
The DNA here is from genome assembly GCF_964237555.1 of Oryctolagus cuniculus. Lineage (NCBI taxonomy): Eukaryota > Metazoa > Chordata > Mammalia > Lagomorpha > Leporidae > Oryctolagus > Oryctolagus cuniculus. The sequence continues at coordinate 173,468,192 of NC_091435.1, read as the reverse complement.
TCTCTTCTGCCTCCTGCCGTGGGTGGTGGATGTTGAAGGTGGGTGTGAGGCGGAGTCGCAGGCTGGGCAGGACCCATTACCTTCATCCTGGGAAGTAGGCGAGTTAGCTCCAGGGTCACTGATGTAGACTCAGCAGACAAAGGAGCTGACCGTTGTAAAAACCTTTCCTTTTGGAAACCTTATAGCCCTCTGAATACAGTTATTACTCATCAAGAGCAAGTTCGGGCCGAAGCAGTCCTGCGGTGAGCTGTCTAGTCTCTGCATGCTTTGTAGAAACTTCTGGTTGTTTCATTAACTTGTACTCACAGTTCAGATATTGAGGTTAAGGTGTGCTTCACTCTCTCTTGCATGCATGAGCGTGTTCTCTCAGTATGCAAACATAAGCACTAGTTTGTCCTTATGCATGGCTTCTGTATGAATGTGATTTAGCACACAGTTTTTTCTTTCACAATTGAATTTGCTTGGTGTTGAGAATCAATACATAGACATTTAAAGTTGTACACGATTCTTAACGTACTTGCCAAAAAAACTAGGAAGCCATGTACTGTGATTCATTTTAAAAGTTAATCTACTGAGTTTACAGCTTCAAATTTGGAGGCATATTTTCCTTGAGAGATTATCAAACACCCCCATTTCCAAATGTTGAGTATAATTCCAACCATCTGACAGTCTAATATTATATATGCTACATATTTAAATATTCATTCTTTCATTGCACATTAATGGAATTATTTGGAAAATTGGAAGACTACAACCAATGAGGTTGTACAGTACACACAGTTCTCACAGGGTAAGGTAACCTGCAAACACTGAAACGAGTGTTTTTTTGTTTTGTTTTGTTTTGTTTTGTTTTGTTTTTTGTAGGGAATGATTTTACCAAACAAGATAGGAGTAGAAGTATTGAAAATGTATAAGACATTGAATCTACTACTGTGCCTCCAAACAGCTATATAGTATCCTTTGTATTATAGGTTATATAAACCTATTAAATGTTTAACTGATAACTAAGAGAGTCAAAGTTCAGTAACCCACTCTTTTCTGTTTTTACCACCCTTCTCCAGCAAACGATTTCATCTTTTAAAAACATTGCCCTTTAAATGGGACGAGGTGGGATTCTCCCTTTAATATTGTTTCTGGAGCTACTAAAACATACATTTACAAAGTGGATGATAAAAATATGCCTCTGCCTTGTTCAAGCAGGGAGACAGGTGATGTTCATCAGATGTGGCTCTTTTCTCCTCTGCTTCATCAGAAGCTGGACTCTCTTTGTTTTTATATATTTATTTTTGAAGATTTATTTATTTATTTGAAGGGCAGAGTCACAGAGAGGCAGAGTCAGAGAGAGAGAGGTCTTCCATCAGGTGGTTCACTCATCAAATGGCTGCAAAGGCTGGAGCTACGCCATTCTGAAGTCAGGATCCTCTTCCAGGTCCCCCATGTGGGTGCAGGGGCCCAAGCACTCGGGCCATCTTCCACTGCTTTCCCAGGCCATAGCAGAGAGCTGGATCGGAAGTGGAGCAGCCGGGACTCAAACGGACACCCAAATGGGATGCTGGCACTGCAGGTTGTTGGTTTACCCATTATGGCACAGTGCTGGCCTCTCTCCTTGTTTTTCATTTCTCTGGTTTTTTTTTTTTTTTTCCAGTCAAATCTTTAGTTTTTTGGCTAGCCACTTCAGCCTGATTTCCCTTGGCTTATCCTTCCCTGCTGCCTTTTTCAGCTTCCTTTACCCTTTTGCAGGAGAAGGCCTGCTCTGGGCTCTTCTTTCATGCCCTTCTGGCTGAGCGGACCTTCCTCGGGGACACTGGTGGCGAGGAAGGAAGCGTGCCAGGAGCCTGCAGGGTAGCTTTTGCGAAGCTGGGCTGCCTGCCTGCTGCACAGCTCTGCCCCTCGCATGTCCTTCCTTAAAGGAGTCTGGACCTGGTACCATTTCTCAATGGCACTTCTCAAGAATGCCACTCTGGTATTTAATAGAAAATCACATAGGGATATTTAAGGAGATAAAAGCTTGTTGACATAAGGGAGAATTTATCTGTAACTCATTCTGTAATAAAATTCCAGTTGGTAGTTCTTGGATCTGGTAGCATTTTTAATGTCCCAAGTGTGGTGACCCTCTGCAATCACAATATACTAATTACAATTAGTAATTTACAATTTACTTTTAAAAATTTGTATTTATTGGCCGGCGCTGTGGCTCACTAGGCTAATCCTCCGCCTTGCGGCGCCGGCACACCGGGTTCTAGTCCCGGTCGGGGTGCCGGATTCTGTCCCGGTTGCTCCTCTTCCAGGCCAGCTCTCTGCTGTGGCCTGGGAGTGCAGTGGAGGATGGCCCAAGTGCTTGGGCCCTGCACCCCATGGGAGACCAGGATAATTACCTGGCTCCTACCATCGGATCAGCACGGTGCGCCGGCTGCAGTGCGCCGGCCGCAGTGCGCCGGCCGCAGTGCGCCGGCCGCGGCGGCCATTGGAGGGTGAACCAACAGCAAAGGAAGACCTTTCTCTCTGTCTCTCTCTCTCACTGTCCACTCTGCCTGTCAAAAAATTAAAAAAATAAATAAATAAATAAAATTTAAAAAATTTGTATTTATCTATTTATTTGAGAGGCATTGACAGAGAGCTCTCACCCACTGGTTCACTCTCCAAATTCCCACAATTTGGGGCGGAGCCAGCCAAAGCTAGGAGGCAGGAACTCAAGGTGGGTCTCCTGTGGTAGTGCAGGGGCCCCCATGGGAGTGGCGGGGACGTTGGTGCTGGAGCCGTCACTGCTGCCTCCAGGTGCGTGTTCACAGGAAGCTGCAATCAAGAACAGAACCAGGACTTGGAACTCGGCACTCCAGTGTGGGGTGCTGGTGTCCACAGCAGTGTCTCAACTGCTAGGCTAAACACCTGTTCTTGCTAACGTGTGGGTGTATTTGTATTTATGTTTACATTTCAGATTTATTTATTTGAAAGGTAGAGTGTGAGAGCGAGGGAGATGTTCTTCTGTCTGCTGGTTCACTCCCCAAATGGCTTAAATGAGCAGGTCTGCACCAGGCAGAAGCTGAGAGCCTGGAACTCCATCCAGATCTCCTATGTGGGTGGCAGGGCCCCAAGCACTTGGGCCATCTTCACTGGTTTCCCAGGCATGTTAACAGGGAGCTGGATTGGAAGTAGAGCAGCAGTGACTCAAACCGGTATTCATTTGTGATGCTGGTGTCGAAGGCATGTATTTTCAGTCAAGTGTACAGTCTTGTTTTTGTGGGATGTCTTGGTCCTGCTTCCTTTGCGAGTTGAGTTCAGACTTACTATCTTAGTGATGCCAGAATGGTTTCTCAGTGATGTCAGAATGGGGATGCACTGCAGACGCTGAGAGGAGTTTTCTGCTGAAGAGGCGGGGAGAAGACTGCCCCCGTGGGGTGTTGTTAGACGCGTCTCCCCTGGCTGCACAGGGACGCATAAAGGAAGATCAGACGCGCCCCATCCCTGTTCTTCCTGGTAGAGAGTCTGTCTTCGACTTAGATTTTTTCACTTTGAAATATTCTTTATATTTCTCTCCCGTACTAAAACATTAAGTGTATTTACTGACCCCTGATAGAACCCTAAAGGGCCTGCAGGTTTAGAAAGCATGAAATCCTTACCTGGTTTTAGCTTTTTTGCTCATTTTGTCCTCTCCAATTTAACTGAAATACTAGATAAAGTTTGACTTTTACCTTGTATTTTTAAGTCTGCTTTTAAGGTTTGTGCTTTCTAGAAATATCTTGGTTTTGATTGACAATTCATCATGCCTTGTAATAGCATTTCTATTTAATGGTACAAAGTACATTTTGCCAGTTGTCCTGCTTATATGGAGTTGTGTGTGCTTCTCAAAACCTTTCGTTATGTATGATCACTGTAAGACCTTAGTGAAACCGCGTCTTTTTATTATCTACGTTAATATCTAGCTTACCGATGATGACGCCGTGAGCATCGTCTCTTCTGATCGTGCCAGTCATGGGCGAAGGGAAAGTGTGGTGAGCGTGGTTTGCATGCAGTCAAATAGCATGAGTTCTGAAACAACAGTGTGTGATCACATGAAATCTGTTAGAAAGTGAAAAATCACATTTTACAAAATGGGCATTTCCCTAAAATTTAGATGATTAATTTGCCTCATAAAATGTGTCCTTGAGAATACACACTTTCTGTGGGCTGTTCAAGTTATCATTAATAATTTGTCACATCTCTTGCTGAAAACTTTTCAGTTTTTAGTCTTTGTTGCGGTTTTATGTCCATTATGGGTTTGTGTGTACAGTTCACCACAAACAAGTCTTTTAAGCAAAATGAATGCTTTCACACTACACAGAACATGTGTCTATGGATTACAAATCATGTTGCTGTCAATTGCTTTCTTTACTAGTATGTTTAAGTTTAACCAATGTTTTTCTGTGTGTCAAATGTGTGTTTAACAGTACTAATGGCAAAACAAAGAGTTCTACTCTGAATTCTTTGACTAGGTAATAATTATAGAGCCATATTAGAGTACAAATGATATAATTTCAGGTTATTCTTTCTTGAAGCGAGAAATCCCAGAGAGCTGGTGATACATTTGTAATATTTAAGAAATTGGTTTGGAGGCCGGCGCCGCGGCTCACTAGGCTAATCCTCCGCCTAGCGGCGCCGGCACACCGGGTTCTAGTCCCGGTCGGGGCGCCGGATTCTGTCCCGGTTGCCCCTCTTCCAGGCCAGCCCTCTGCTGTGGCCAGGGAGTGCAGTGGAGGATGGCCCAGGTGCTTGGGCCCTGCACCCCATGGGAGACCAGGAAAAGCACCTAGCTTCTGGCTCCTGCCATCGGATCAGCGCGGTGCGCCGGCCGCAGCGCGCCGGCCGCGGCGGCCATTGGAGGGTGAACCAACGGCAAAGGAAGACCTTTCTCTCTGTCTCTCTCTCTCACTGTCCACTCTGCCTGTCAAAAAAAAAAAAAAAAAAAAAAAAAAAAAAAAAAAAAAAAAAAAGAAATTGGTTTGGAAATTACACTGTTGAGGATGCTGTGTCAGCTTCAACTAGAATAAAGAGCCCTAAGAGGCTGTAATTCCTTTAGGAAAAATAGAAGGCCATTCCTGTGAGTCATGTTATGTGCAAGATTGTGAAACTACTGAAGTTTTCTTAAATGTAACATCAAATATTTATGAGATTTGTTACTACAAATCCGTTTATCTGTTTAAAGCAGGTGGGGTTCCTTAACAAACAAATGCCCATGGATAGTTTCAGTAGAAAGAATTAGCCAGAACACCTGAAAATGTCTTGGAACACTGTAGAGTGGAAAGGGCAGGGACTTGAAGCACTAAACAAGTCCTGATCTCGTGTCCGCTTCTGCCCACCAGTGTGCGTGGCAGTTGATTTGTAAAGAGGAAATGTTGGCTGTCTCTGTAGGTAGGCTGCATATATGGATTAAATGAATTTCTATATGGAAAACATCTGTCAAAACGGAAATGTAGGTCTCAATAAATGTTAGTGTGCATAAGTCCAAGTTGTGTTATTGTTTCTGTGAGTAGAAATACTGTTACTCGATTGTGTTAACCCTTAGCACATTGTCCTGCTTGTGAGCCTCTTTTGTCTCTGGGTGTGGACTTCTGAATTCTGCTCCTGTAGTGCAGGATTTTTAAGGCAAGGTGATGGGTCAGCTGATGAGTGGGGTAGGGAGTGTGCAGCTGTTTATTCAGTGACTGTTGATGTGGTGCCTGTTGTATTCAATGTGGTACCTGCTGAGTGCTAGAAATAATGGAGGAAACCAGACATCATATTCTCTACTTTGTGAACCTTACATCCCCGTGAAAGGGAAAGAAAGTAAGCTAGTAAGTACACGAACAGAATAAAAGAAGTCCCTGGGATAGTGAAGAGAGAGAGCAGGTGATGGGAGAGGGACGGTGGAGAGAGAGAGAGCAGGTGATGGAGAGGACGGTGGAGAGAGCGAGCAGGTGATGGAGAGGGACGGTGGAGAGAGAGAGATCAGGTGATGGAGAGGACGGTGGAGAGAGAGAGATCAGGTGATGGAGAGGACGGTGGAGAGAGAGAGAGCAGGTGATGGAGAGGACGGTGGAGAGAGAGAGAGCAGGTGATGGAGAGGACGGTGGAGAGAGAGAGAGCAGGTGATGGAGAGGATGGTGGAGAGAGAGAGAGAGCAGGTGATGGAGAGGACGGTGGAGAGAGAGAGAGAGAACAGGTGATGGAGAGGGACGGTGGAGAGAGAGAGAGCAGGTGATGGAGAGGATGGTGGAGAGAGAGAGAACAGGTGATGGAGAGGACGGTGGAGAGAGAGAGAGAGAACAGGTGATGGAGAGGACGGTGGAGAGAGAGAGAGAGAGCAGGTGATGGAGAGGACGGTGGAGAGAGAGAGAGAGAGCAGGTGATGGAGAGGACGGTGGAGAGAGAGAGAGCAGGTGATGGAGAGGATGGTGGAGAGAGAGAGAACAGGTGATGGAGAGGACGGTGGAGAGAGAGAGAACAGGTGATGGAGAGGACGGTGGAGAGAGAGAGAACAGGTGATGGAGAGGACGGTGGAGAGAGAGAGAGAGAACAGGTGATGGAGAGGGACGGTGGAGAGAGAGAGAGCAGGTGATGGAGAGGATGGTGGAGAGAGAGAGAGAGAGCAGGTGATGGAGAGGGACGGTGGAGAGAGAGAGAGCAGGTGATGGAGAGGACGGTGGAGAGAGAGAGAGCAGGTGATGGAGAGGATGGTGGAGAGAGAGAGAGCATGTGATGGAGAGGACGGTGGAGAGAGAGAGAGAGAGCAGGTGATGGAGAGGACGGTGGAGAGAGAGAGAGCAGGTGATGGAGAGGGACGGTGGAGAGAGAGAGAGCAGGTGATGGAGAGGATGGTGGAGAGAGAGAGAGAGAGAGCAGGTGATGGAGAGGATGGTGGAGAGAGAGAGAGAGAGCAGGTGATGGAGAGGGACGGTGGAGAGAGAGAGAGCAGGTGATGGAGAGGGACGGTGGAGAGAGAGAGAGCAGGTGATGGAGAGGACGGTGGAGAGAGAGAGAGAGAGCAGGTGATGGAGAGGGACGGTGGAGAGAGAGAGAGCAGGTGATGGAGAGGATGGTGGAGAGAGAGAGAGAGAGAACAGGTGATGGAGAGGACGGTGGAGAGAGAGAGAGCAGGTGATGGAGAGGACGGTGGAGAGAGAGAGAGCAGGTGATGGAGAGCATGGTGGAGAGAGAGAGAGAGAGAGCAGGTGATGGAGAGGACGGTGGAGAGAGAGAGCAGGTGATGGAGAGGATGGTGGAGAGAGAGAGAGCAGGTGATGGAGAGGACGGTGGAGAGAGAGAGCAGGTGATGGAGAGGACGGTGGAGAGAGAGAGAGAGCAGGTGATGGAGAGGACGGTGGAGAGAGAGAGAGCAGGTGATGGAGAGGATGGTGGAGAGAGAGAGAGCAGGTGATGGAGAGGATGGTGGAGAGAGAGAGCAGGTGATGGAGAGGACGGTGGAGAGAGAGAGCAGGTGATGGAGAGGATGGTGGAGAAAGAGAGAGAGAGCAGGTGATGGAGAGGACGATGGAGAGAGAGAGCAGGTGTTGGAGAGGACGGTGGAGAGAGAGAGCAGGTGATGGAGAGGACGGTGGAGAGAGAGAGAGAGAACAGGTGATGGAGAGGGACGGTGGAGAGAGAGAGAGCAGGTGATGGAGAGGATGGTGGAGAGAGAGAGAACAGGTGATGGAGAGGACGGTGGAGAGAGAGAGAGAGAACAGGTGATGGAGAGGACGGTGGAGAGAGAGAGAGAGAGCAGGTGATGGAGAGGACGGTGGAGAGAGAGAGAGAGAGAGCAGGTGATGGAGAGGACGGTGGAGAGAGAGAGAGCAGGTGATGGAGAGGACGGTGGAGAGAGAGAGAGAGAGAACAGGTGATGGAGAGGACGGTGGAGAGAGAGAGAGCAGGTGATGGAGAGGACGGTGGAGAGAGAGAGCAGGTGATGGAGAGGACGGTGGAGAGAGAGAGAGAGAGAACAGGTGATGGAGAGGGACGGTGGACAGAGAGAGAGAGAGCAGGTGATGGAGAGGACGGTGGAGAGAGAGAGAGAGAGCAGGTGATGGAGAGGACGGTGGAGAGAGAGAGAGAGAGAACAGGTGATGGAGAGGGACGGTGGACAGAGAGAGAGAGAGCAGGTGATGGAGAGGACGGTGGAGAGAGAGAGAGAGAGCAGGTGATGGAGAGGATGGTGGAGAGAGAGAGAGCAGGTGATGGAGAGGATGGTGGAGAGAGAGAGAGCAGGTGATGGAGAGGATGGTGGAGAGAGAGAGAGCAGGTGATGGAGAGGATGGTGGAGAGAGAGCATGTGATGGGAGAGGGAACCTGGAAGCCCACTGATGTTGGGGGTGGGGGGGTGGCCTTTTGGATGGAGAGTCGCAGATGGCTTCTCTGGGGAAGCGACCTTTGAGCTGCCACCGAAATGTCAGGTGCCAGCTGCTTTCCAGACTCGTGCTGAAGCCCCAAGTACAAATAACTGGATGTGTTTGGGGAACCAGGAGCCAGTGTGGTTCCTTTCCTTCTTAGCTGTGCCTTGGGGAAATATGAAAAGGAGGATAGCCGGTGCCGCGGCTCACTAGGCTAATCCTCCGCCTGCGGTGCTGGCAACCCGGGTTCTAGTCCCCGTTGGGGTGCCGGATTCTGTCCCGGTTGCTCCTCTTCCAGTCCAGCTCTCTGCTGTGGCCTGGGAAGGCAGTGGAGGATGGCCCAAGTGCTTGGGTCCTGCACCCGCATGGGAGACCAGGAGGAAGTACCTGGCTCCTTGCAGCACGCTGGCTGTAGCGGCCATTTAGAGGGTGAACCAATGGAAAAAGGAAGACCTTTCTCTCTGTCTCTCTGTCTAACTCTGCCCCCCCCCAAAAAAAAAAGGAGGTAATGTAGAAATGGGGCAGAAGACAATAATTCTGTGTTCCACGTGCATGTGCTTAACAGATTGTGTGAAATATGGTAAAGACTTTAGATAGATAGTATCTGGAAAACCCCTCTTGAGGGTTCCGTGTTTTTTTTTTTTTTTTTTCTTTTTTTTTAAGATTTATTGATTTATTTGAAAAGCAGAGTTACAGAGAGGTAGAAGCAGAGAGAGAGAGACAGAGAGACACAGAAACAGAAAGGTCTTCCTTACTTTGGGCTTACTCCCCAGATGGCCATAGCAGCCATAGCTGAACTTACCCAAAGCCAGGAGCCAGGACTCCTTCCAGGTCTCCCACATGGGTGCAGGGGCCCAAGGACTTGGGCCATCCTCTGTTGCTTTCCCAGGCCATAGCAGAGAGCTGGATGGGAAGTGGAGCAGCTGGGACTCAAACCTGTGCCTGTATGGGATGCTGGCACTACAGGCAGTGGCTTTACCCACTATACCACAGTGCCGGCCCCCAGTGGATGTTTTAATTAACATGGGAGTTTGCAGGCCCTCAGACTCCCTAGCATGGAACTGTAGGTAAGATGAATAAGAGAGGTTATTTTGCGGAGCTGTGATTTTGTCTAAGAACTTCTTTTCTCTCTCCTTTTTTTTTTTTTTTGGGAGTAGGTTAATTGTATCAGTTTCCTCACTTCATTTCATGATACTTTACCCTCTCTAAAATTAAAAACCAACCTTTCCTTCATTGGCCAGTGTTCTGTTTCTTCTTAACTGAAAGCATCTGGTTTTTTCTGACTGAAAGGTGTCTACGGCCGATTATTTCAGTCGCTCCAATCGCAGGGGAAGTCTTGTCTCCGAGGCGGACGACGTCAGTATCCCAGATTTGGCCAGTGTGAGTGTACTGCATGGAGTGGATGTGCTGTCTGAGGCTTGTGACTAACACCTAATGCTATAGCCCTTTTACAATTAGAAACTTAATTTTTTGCCCCAGAAATATTTAACTTGAACAAAGTAACAAAAAACAGTGCTTTGTTTTGGAACGCTTTTTTTTAAAATGTCCATTAAACACTTTTTCTCCAGTGGAAATTTTCCACCATTGATCCCATGTATAGCTCCAGTAGCTATTAATATTATGCTAATTTTGTTTTATCTCTTCCTTCCTTGTTCCATCTTTTTTCCTGAATTATTTTAAAGCGAATTCCACACATAATACCATTTTCAATGAATAGTTCAATACACATCTTTAATAGAATTTTTCAAATGTATACCATTATGCTATCTAATGAAATAAGAAAGTACTTTCCTAATGCTATCTAACACCCAATTCATACTCAGATATTTCTTTTTTTAAAAGATTAGTTTATTTATTTGAAAGGCAGAGTTACAGGGAGGCAGACACAGAGAGAGAACTTCTATCCGCTAGTTCACTCCCCAAATGGTTGCAATGGACGAAGCTGGGTTGATTCGCCAGGAGCTTCTTCCAGGACTCTCAAGTGGGTACAGGGGCCTAAGGACTGACTTGAACCATCTTCCTCTGCCTTCCCAGGAGTATTAGTAGGGAGCTGGATCAAAAGTGGAGCAGCTGAGACTCAAACTGGTACCCATATGGGATTCTGGCACTGCAGGTGGCAGCTTTACTTGCTACGCCACAGTGCTGGCCCTCTTATTTGGTCTTAAGAATTTTTTTTCTGGGTCTGTGTTGTAGCATAGCTGGTTAAGCTGCCCTAAGGGCGCTGGTTTGAATCCCAACTACTCCACTTCTGATCCAGCTCCCTGTTAATTAATGGCCTGGAAAAGCAGCAGAAGATGGCCTAAGTGCTTGGGCCCCTGCACTCAAATCAGAGACTGGTAGGAAGCTCCTGGCTCCTGGCTTCAGCCTGGCCCAGCCTCAGTGGTTGCAACCATTTGGGAGGTGAACCAGCAAATAGAAGACATCTCTCTCTCCCTCTCTCTCTCTCTCTCTCTCTCTCCCCCCTCCCTCTCTCTCTCCCCCTCTCCCTCTCTCCCTCTCTCCCTCTCCCCCTCTCCCTCTCTCTCTCTCCCCCTCTCCCTCTCTCCCTCTCTCCCTCTCCCTCTCCCTCTCTCCCTCTCCCTTCCTCCCTCCCTCTCTCCTTCCCTCCCTCCCCTCGCTCTCTGTTTTTCCCTCTGCCTTTCAGATAAATAAAATAAATATTTATTTTTTAAAAGATTTTTTCCCCTTTTGGTTTTGTGGAGTACAATTGCATAGGTATACTTTGAAAAATGAATAATAAAATACATGAGTTAGTATGTGTCACTGATTTGTAGTAACTGGGAGAAATCTGAATAGGTTTCATGTGTTTGGGTTGTGGTATTGTTTTGAAGTGTGCCTGTCCGCTGGTTTCACAGTGAGAACTGACTGAAAGGAAGTGCTTCCCAGTAGAGATACCTTGAGACATTCATCTTCATAAAGAAACCCCCCCAGCAGACTAGCATCCACCTGCTGATGTGTCCTTGACTCATGCCCATCAGTGCTGGCCTTGGTGCTGTTCTGCCTGTGCAGCAGTGCAGGCCCGATTGTCCAGCCCTGCTGGGGGATGAGAGGTAGCTTTGCGTCATAAAGGACGTGAGTCAGCTTTTGGAATGAGTAGATACTTGTAATGAACACTTCATTGATTGTGTTTGAATAGTTACTCCTGAACTATTGTAACACTAGAAAGTAATTTTCAGTGTGACTGTTAAGTATTCCCGATAATCGGTGCTCAAATTTGGCTGTATGACAGGATCATTTTGCCAGTCAAATCCAGCATTGTCTTCATATGAAGCTATAAGGCTGGCCCCCAGGTTCTTCTGTGAAATAGTGCCCGTTTTATTGATTTGCTTCATCAACTCTCTTTTACTCATAGGTATATTCAGTTAAATTTATTGTATGTAATTGTTCTATTTAAAACCTTGAGTTCTGCCAAGCTGTAATTTGTGGTGTTTGAAGTTAATGACTGTTCTCCTTAACATTTATTCCCTGGAGATTTACTTTAGTATCTAGGCTGAAGTGAAAAATTGACAGTCTTTGAAATCTCCCCTGCCTCTCCTAATTAAACATAACTCTTTAACATAAGCTAAAGATTGTCTAGAGCCATGGCGTGTAAATTCAGTTAGACACCTGTTATTTTTTGTAGCTGTGAGCCACTGGTTTTTATATTTTTTAATGGTTATATAAATACCTATACAACATCCTTAATTATGCCTCTTGGCAAAGCCTAAAATTTGCTGGTACCTGCAAATAAATTTCTCTAATAGTGTTTCCTTTCTTAAAAAAGCAATTATTTGCTTATTTGAGAGAGAGAGAGAGAGAGAGAAGTGGCAGATAGAGCACACATTCTCTGAGACATCTTTCAGTTCCCACAACCCCCAGGCAGGATCCTGGAAGTCAACCCTGGCCTCCCGTGTGGGTGCAGGAGCCAAACTGATATCTGGGTGCTCCCATTGGAAACCTAGGCATCCTAATCAGCACGAATCAGCATCTTAACTGGCCCAAGGCTGGCTCCAGTAGAGTTTCTCTTGATGGGTTCGCTATAGTTAAAAGGAGACCTGATGTTGGTCTACCTCCCTGTTGCAGTTTTTTTTTTTTTTTTTCAAAGATAGCTATAAATTTGTGTCTTCATGTGAAATACTCTAATTAAAAAAATTTTTTTTTATTTACTTTTTTTTTTTTTTTTTTTGACAGGCAGAGTTAGACAGTGAGAGAGAGAGAGAGAGAAAGGTCTTCCTTTTTCCATTGGTTCAACCCCCAAATGGCTGCTACGGCCAGCACGCTGCACCAATCTGAAGCCAGGAGCCAGGTGCTTCTCCTGGTCTCCCATGGGGTGCAGGGCCCAAGCACTTGGGCCATCCTCCACTGCACTCCCGGGCCACAGCAGAGAGCTGGACTGGAAGAGGAGCAACCGGGACAGAATCCGGCACTCCGACCAGGACTAGAACCTGGGGTGCCGGTGCAACAGGCAGAAGATTAGCCAAGTGAGCCATGGCACTGGCAATTTTAAAATGTTGATAATAAATTCAGAATTTCCAGACACTTTTTGACTACTCCATTGTAGAGTAAATAAATGTTTGCAGGCTGATAGTTTGTGACTTTGAGCTAGGAGGTGCTGAAAAAGGATGCCAGCTCCAGATTCTGGATGACTCAGCAATATTTATGGTTGGTTCTATCCTCTTTTCTCATTGTGGTCTGCAGATCAAGCTAAAATAAAGGAAAAGAATATAGATGTGTGAACTTAAATGTTTCTGTTTGTTAATAATTAATCCTGTTTCTGAATGGAATCCTCAGAATTTCATTTTAGGAAATGGTTAAAATTGCTATCTTCTCTTCTGTGGTTGGGGAATCAGATCTTCTGGTTTTTTTTTTTTTTCCAAAGAATTTTTGAATAGCACTGTCCAGTCAATATATATAAATTACAAGTTAATAAGGGATTAGGATCCAATTGGACAAACACTGAACAAAGTATACCATAAATACTTTTGTAGACTACTGTTTTATACTCTAAAATGCTAAGATAAACATGATTAGGTTTTGTTCCCTTTGACATCAGCATGAACAGTAACTCCCTGGTGCAGTGCAGCTTTGTAGACCCTTGGATTCCTGGGACTTTCTCAGCTAGCCTTCTGTCTTTGTGGAAGGCAGCACACGGTACCGCCTGGGTCTCAGCCGTGAGGACTGAGGAGTCTCTGGCCAAGTCACTGCAGCTGGAGTGATCATACTGCGCATGGCTACTCTTGGCATTGTTTGCTGGCTTAACAGTCCCTGAGGTTTGGCGCATGGTCAGTTTAGATTGCGACAGTTGGAATCTGTCAGAAGACAGTGGAAGCGTTTAGAATCAACGTTGCGATGGACTAGTTCAGTGATGCGACCTCGGAAATGTGAGATTATTCTAAGGTGATAGCCTATTAAACATTGAGTGGGGTGGGGGTTATTTTTGTGAGCAGTGCATATGAGGAAGGATTTTAGATAGACTTAAAAGGATGCTTTAGTTTTGAATGTTGCTTACTTTTCTCTTGAACTCCTTAACAGAAAAGAGTTGGAAAATACTCTGAGGAAAATAAGGTACTTTATTCAGATGTAATATTTATTTCTTCTTGAAGAATACACATTAACTACTATGCCGTGAAGTTTACTAGTACAGCAAGAAGCAGCAAAAAGTTAAATGTCTAAAAGTGGTATTTATATATAACTGATATGTACTACTTATTATAATGCAGGGTGTTTACAAACATGAATGTGGGTATTAAAATGAAATGAGAAGCTTTCATATGTGAGGGAGGTAAGGTGAAGCGATCTGAGTAGAACCAGAAGTAAATGACATTATATGTTTTAGTAAGTAAGCTAGGAGACTTCTAAAATCTCTTCATAGATTGGACTAGGAAGGTTGGTCTAGAAAGTTGAAGTCTGGGTGAGGTCTGGCTGTGTTTTCTCTTAGTTCAGCCTCCACTTGACTTTTTCCCCTGGTGCTAATGTGGATAGTACCTGCAGGTAAGAGGCATGCTGCTTCAGTTAAGATTCACAAAGTTGAGGTTTAGATCCAGCCCAAGCATTTAGTAGTTCAATTTTTAGCAAAATCTTCACCTCTGAATTTTTTTTTTAGTTACAGTTTTGAACTAGACCTTCTTGAAACACTGAAACAACCATAATACCTATCAGCAGAAGATAAGTTAACTCTTACAGTTTGCTGAGACTGTAGGTTACTAAGAAACTGTTAGAATAACTGAAATAAATCTGTAAGTGTGGATAGGGCATAATTTAACTATTCATTCATCCAGTGAATTGTGAATCCTTTGTATGTTAGGTGCTATTGTTGGTACTGGGATTACAGAATAGAACATACAAAAACACAGCTGACATTATAGAGATCAGACAGTTAATGAGTGAGTGAATATCATAGTTCAGGAACTGATAAATGCTATAACGAAAAATTAAGTTCTTCCCCAAAATGAATCATGGTAAGGGGGAAATTAAGATATGGGTAATGTATGTGGGACACTATTGTTAGAATTTTTTGAGACTTGGTGGTTGGTTGCCTTTGGAGATTGGAGGTCAGTTTATGGCATGGTTTGGAAAGAGGTCTATTTCTTACACTCAGTTCTTGCTGTTTTAATTTTCTTGGTTATGTGTGCATATATTACTCAAAAACAAAATCTTTAATTATGTGACAAAAATAACACATATGTCTCATGGTATATATATAAATGCTTTGGTCCAGTCTGAACTTTTCTGGCTAAATATACTAGTCTTATCCATGTGCCCTGTGCCCTATGCTCTCATAATGTTTAGAAATTTTGGCATTTGGTTTTATCAGACTCATTCTTTTGATATATATACCAGCTTTTTTATTAACATTTACAATGCTGAAACTTGAGTTTATATATAGTCTTCTTTAATGTGTGTTAAATACTGTGAAATGAAAATTTGTCTAAAAGTTCCAAATTTTTGAGTAAACACAGCTTGCTTATTCCATATCTTTCTTAGGATAAGACTGGAAGTTCTTGACATTTTTGTCTTCTGTGTCTTATCTTTTATTTCAGTTTTAGTATGTTTACTTTTAGCTTCCAAACATCGTTGAACTTGGAGAGGATCACATAGGATCACTTCTTTTTTTTCCCCTAAAATAGTCAACATGCTAAGCATCTTTCCTGATAAAAATCTCTGTTCTTTTCTAGTTGGATGAAAAATCTGACAAACAGTATGCTGAAAACTACACAAGGGTAAGTAAATAGATTCCTAAGGGAATTAAATTCTCAGGGCCAATTAAATTTACTTTCTGTGCTGGTTTGTTCATTATTTTACAATTGGATTGATGGAGCTACTCTTCCTCCCTTCAATTATTTCCTGTCCTTGACCCCTCAAAATTCCTCTGAAGTTAAATCATGTGAAGCCCTGGGAAGGGAAGAGACACTGCATTCTATTTCATGAAATGTCACCTCTTAAGCTTTTGGCTGCTCCTTTGATTTTCATTCCTCATAGCTTGGTCCTGAGAAGAAGCCGTTGACTGCTGACAGTGGGAGTGTCTTCAGGAACGGTGGTGACACACTCTGGGGGTTCTTTTTAGGCTTTACAGATAAGTTATTTCTTGAGAAAAAGAGCACCTTTGTTGGAGTTGCTTTGTGTTAAAGTCTCTAACTTTCTTCTGAAACTGTTTTTAGAAAGCCAGTTATAAAACGATTTATCAACATTAATTTTATGTTGTGCCTGAAAAGATGGATCAGGTCTGTCCACTAGAGTTATAAATTTAAGTCACAAATGTGAATGTTTGTAAATTTACATATTCTGGTAGCCACATTTAAAAAAAATAATGGAATAAAATTAAGCAGTATACTTTTTTTAGCCCAACTATCCAGGACATTTCAGCATATAATCAATATAAAAATTAAGATATATTTAATTTTTTCCACAATAAGCCTTCAAAATCTGGTACATGTATTTTACATTTCAGTCTCAATTTGGACTAATTACATTGCAAATGTTAAGTAGCCACAGATGGCTAATTGCTAGTAAATTGGACAGCACAGACCTATGCTGCTTACTAATCAGTAGCGTAATTTCACATTTACATTAATCTTAGGAAAAGCCGTCTACATGCGTAGTGGTGCACAGTGTTGTTACTTGCAGCCTCAGTAGAAAGTCCATCCTTATCAAACACAGTGTGAAAAAAAGAAGAGCTTCTGAAGAAGCAATTTTAAGAATAGGGAAAGTGCATACCAGTTCTAAGGTCTTACAACTGCTTTAAATAAATTTAATCTGCTGTGCTCATCCAGTATTTTTAATAATATAACAAAGATAAACTTAGAAAAGATTATATAAACAACTCCCAGAAAAATGATTTCCTTTTTGGTTGCTATGATTTCTAGATTCTGATACAGCATTTGAGTTAACAAAGTTATGCTTGGTATGCCTTGGCCCATCCCTGGATACCTCCTCTGCCATAGCCAATCAAAATTGCCCATCTCTTCCACTTTATTTTAATTTTTAAAAATGATTTATTTATTTGAAATGCAGGATGACATAGAGAGTGGGAAAGACAGAGGTTTTCCATCCTCTGGTTCACTCTCCAAATGCTACAATGGCTGGAGCTGGGCCAGGCCAGAGCCAGGAGCCGGGAACTGTGTCTGAGTCTTCCACATGGATGGCAGGGGTCCAGGTGCTTGGGCCATCTTCTGCTGCTTTCCCAGGCCGTTAGTAGGGTGCTGGATCAGAAGTGGAGCTGCTGGGTCCGGCGCTGTGGCATAGAAAGTAAAGCCGCCACCTGCAGA